>NC_056572.1:26651180-27009930 GCF_018340385.1 Cyprinus carpio
AGCAGCTCATGGGTGACCATCAGTACCCACACATTACCCCCCTCACCACACTAACCCTGCAGCTCTTGTCATTAGTCACTGGCGCTAGAAGTGTCTCTTCAACAAAATAAAAAAAACACTGTAGCTCCTCCATGAATTATTATTATTATTATTTTTTTTGGAACAGATTATCATTGTTATTTATGTATATACAGATTATCAGACAAAATAATTTAAAAAAGAATATGCGTTCGGTGTTGATTATCTATTTTAATATATGATATGATATGATATGATATGATATGATATGATTTTTTTTTTTTTTTTTTTTGTGGTGGCAAAGCATATATTGCAATGTAATATAATGTTTCAGAGATGTACAAAAAAAAACAAAAAAAAAAAACATCAAAAGCCTGTTATAAAAATGTTATAAATGGATAATCAAGTAGAGTAAGTTCCTAAATAGTTTTAGACTATTAAGTATTCATCCTGAAATATTACTAAAAATATAAGTTAGGTTACACATTATTTTAAGATATCCTTGTTACAATATAAATATATATTTAATAATTGAGAATTAACAACGTGTTCTTACTATAGGGTTAGGTTAGAATTAAGCTGCGTGTCCACCAAAGCTCTTTTCCCAAGGCTAGAATATATATATATTTTTTTCAGTTGTTTTCAATAGGAGCGCTGCATTTTTTTAAAAGCACCAACAGCGTGAAGAGTAAACTCTCGGTAAAATGGAGAAAATCACTGTCACTTTTTAGTCAACCTACCAATCACAGTGGAGGAGGGGTGGGACTAAAACCCACCAACCAACTGTTCTGCTTGTACTACGACTAAACAACAGTGGAGGAGACGTTAATATTGCTTGTCTCAAAGTATTGGAGAATAATAATACTTACAGTTGCAACATTTAATTCACGATGCGTCTGCCACTTTATCATCTAGGAATCTATATCAAACAAACTATCAAAAATAAAATTAATATATAGCCCGAACAATAAAATACAACAATTATATACTGGGTTAAAGCCGGTTTGCTATTGCATCCATATCTCCTGTTTAATTAGCACACTAGCCTGGTCTTGCAGCTTCTGACAAACTTCAAAGTTTGCTGGCCTCCAAGGTCTGTGATTGCCTAAAGCATGACATGTGTACCAGAGGGGATGATTAAGAAAAATTAGCTCCTCTCACAGCACTGTCGGAGACCTCAAGCCTGAATTACTGGCTTTGAATGTACATTTAGGCCAGAGAAGGTCTCAAGATAGTTGTTTTCTGATCAGAAGTAATAGCTGAAGATTACACAGAAGGAAATGGACAGCATGTTTTCTTGGGAAACCGTGCATGATGATATTATTAAGAGGTTTAGAGTGTTCATCTAGCTAAAATTTTTAAGCGACATGCCACAAGAGGCCGTGGTAAAATTACTTTAATTCACTGCCTCAGAGGCTGATAGCCTTTTCAAATGTTGGAATGTAAAGCAGCATTATGATTATGGAAACTATGTCTGTAAATACAACATTTGATACTAATTATAATCAGAATAAACATTTCTTCTTCCAGTAAATATAAATCAATAAGATAGCAGTGGACTTGTTACTGTTTCTTGCAAAATTTATTTAAAATTCAGTGTGTATATCTGCTGTTTCAGCAGATTTCCTCAGGTAACCATTTCCAGACAGGGCATGGCTTAACACACACACACACACACACACATGCAGAAAAAGATTAGAAGGAGTTAACCAAATCCAAACTTTCACACATTAATGATGTAGATGTGGATGAACAATAAAGAGCATTGGTCATTTTTCGCGTCGCTTCTGTGAATGTCTAATCAAAATATAAATTCTTCAATTCTCTCTGTTCTTTGTTTTTATTTTTGCTTCCAACACTGCAAGGAAGTTCACATACCAAATGAAACACAATCATTTATTCTACAGAAAAAGGTATTGTGTGAGTTCAACTGTACATCTGGCTCAAGATAGCTCCAAGGACGTGCCCTTGTGTTGGAAACTGTTTGGTGATTTAGTGTTGTGCAGAGTTGTTCTTCAGACTTTTTCAAGCCCACACTGAAACAGAACTCAGCAGAACACTCTGCAGTCTATTTCTGAACAATTTGTAGTAATTTTAGCTACAAATAGTGTTTTACATTAACCATATATAAATCCATTCTGCATAGATATGCATGAGAATGTTCACTTGTGGTCATACTGGTTTTTTTTTTTTATTATTACTATATAAGCTTGATAAAATAGACTGATATATTGAAGCCGACATGTAATAGCCTAGTAGGGTTATATATAATATATATAAATATAATATAATACAATATTCTAGTAGGACATATAAATTAAAATGTTTACTCACTCAGGCATTTTATTTCATTATTCTTTGTTATATTTGTGGTTGTTTTATTTTCCATATAACTTTTTTTAAAAGAAAGCTGACCACAGGCACTGTATATCTGTCATATGTTGTATTACTTCAGTGGTGCATACCTACATTTGTCAAATTATTGTAGGATAAGAAAGATTTATTTCTGCTTTTAAAATGTTATCCAAAGCACATGGAGATTTTTTTTTTTTTCAAAATTAATCAAAATTGGTATCTAATATATCATTATTGGCCTTAAAATATAAATAATTATAGTTGTTATTGGCCAAAATACTGATACCCCACCCCCCAACCCCCCAAATCAATGGAGAAAATGTAAAGACACCAGTACAATACCTGATTGAAGATAAAATGAGATTGCGTGGAACATGACAACTAATGTACTCCAGCAGATAATTGTGTCTTTGTAACTGTCTCTGGAGACACCAATATATAAGCTAAGCTGGAAGCTCTGTGTAAACCATAAGAGAGACTTAATCACGCCGCAGGAGGAGACTGCAGAATGTTTCTCTGCCCAAAAACTTTGTGCAGTCTTTTCGACAGCCACCAGTGAGGTTGTTATATTAATGAAAGCCTCCTCCACACTAGGTATTTATCTTCCTGACAGCTGCATCCCAGTTGAGCACTTATCAAAGGTTTCGCATCGTTTTTAGAGTTTTATTTGGGTTAGCTCAGAGCCCAAGTGCATTTCTCCCATCTGGACATCTGATGGTGGTCAGACAATTGGTGATCATCGTGCTTTGTTTCTATTTATGACAGGTAAAGTGGAGATTCTGCCAATTTTTAGACACACACTTGCTTTGTGGGAATTCACAGTTGAGTACATAACACGAAGGATGATGGTAAGTTGTTATGACTTAAAATACTGTAATTATTGAAACCCATAATTATTGAGTCTGTGAGTTTAATTAATTAACTCTTTTAAGGGTAGGGTTTTGTTAGTTAAATTTGAATGTGGGCTCAATATTGTAACCTACAATGGCTTGATGGAGTAAAGTATGTATTAGATTAGCTTTTCCTAAAAATCCTGTTTTCCAAAGAAGTCAACAAAAGTCATTTTTTTAATTCCCAGAGCATATGCACAAGATGTTATTATAGCTCTTGTCATTGTGAGCAGCAGCTATTTTCCAGTCTATTTGACAAACGCCACAAAATCTGGTACATATTGCAGAATTTTCTGGCCAAGACCAACTAAATTAGACAAAAAGAGACTGTCTGGCAGACATGCAAAGTGGCCAGCCACAGTTTATATTTTGTTTTTCACATGCCCATTGGGGTGTGGTTATCTGAAATGTTGTTTTTAGATATTAGTGTTGTTGTTCTTAAGAATGATTGATCCTGAGTTGTATATGTCCCCTCATCATTGTCTTTGGGGTTATATGAACATGGTCCTTAGGAACATGTTGTAGTTTATCAGTCCTTTTCAGTTGTCATTTTATTAAAATTCCTTTCATTTCTTCGCTTACTGTCACATCAATGTGAAACTAAACTAAATTATTAATGATCATATAAGAATCTCCCAATCACAATATAAGAAAGAAATTTATAGAGGTAAATTGTCTCCAAAAGACCATTTTGAGCAGCATAAATCAATAGGACAAAGAAAAGTGGGCATCTGTGACTAAATCACCCTATCAATCACATCAAATATAGAAATAATGAATCAACATTTCATCTAGTCTCAGCTTCAGGCAACACTCCACAGAACACCCCCAGTCTGTCCACTGTATGTATTTAATATTGCACACAAAACTGCAAAGCTTCTGGCAAGTTCTGATCTGACTGAAATATAAACTAATCTGATTTGCACAGCTCTATTAATAAAAAATGAAAAAGTGCCAAACTGGTTCATTAATCTATTTCAGATAGACCCCTAAATGACATGCAAAAAAAAAAAAAAAAAAAAAAAAAACCTAAGTGAACTGTGGCCAGTCGCTTTACATGTCCATCAGATGGTCTCTGCCCATATAAGTAGGTAGTTCTTAACCAGAATAAGATGTAATATTGATCAAACATGATGCTATTTAGTCAGAGGTCTGGCAACACAAACTATAATTCATTAGTTTAAGTTAGTCTCTGGATTTGTTTCTCTAAAACTTCTGTTTTGCTGTAAGCAGGTTGTCACAGAGCTAAGCATAATACGACTACTTAACACAATTACTTCTCTTTTACAGTTTCACTCTGTCTTCATCACTCTCTCCAAGCATGCTTATTATGAGAGGTCAAAAACTGCAAGGTAAACAATACAAAATAAAAACAAAACAAAAACAAGAATAAGAATAAGAAACTCAATTAGCATGCAATTACATGCAAAGTTCTTTGTAAGGCTGCTCATATAAAGTCAACTCATTCGATTAGCTTTGGTCTCTGTGGTGAAAGTATAAAAAATTAAAGAGTAAAAATTGATTTTGACACAGAGCTAAAAGGAATTAATGACTGCTGTGGAACTTAGCAAATTGTATTTGGTTGTAATTGGTGAGTTTGCATGCATGTGTGAGAAATGTATTAGCCTGCCTTACATCACAAACTACTTCAGAAATATATCATTAAAGGACTGATATGAGTTTTCATTTAGTCTTATTTCTCTGGCGGAATGCTGGGAGCAGAGGGATTTTTGGTCTAGAATTACACAAGACTTTCCTTTAATGTCAGGTCTCAGGGAATGCTGGACAGGAAGCCGGTTTATATATTGATCCTATTTAAATACCAGATTCCCAGGTATGTTGTCTTTAAACTTTGGGAAGCTGAAGAGGCTGACATTAGTTTCAGATCTCTAGATGCCTTAGATAAGTTAAAGTTTTACAACAAACCTATTTTATTGAATTATTAATTTTTATTTATTTATTTATTTTTATGTTCAAATGACTAAATAGTTTTCCCGTCACTTAGTTTGATTTATCTGAATTAATCAGTTCATATAACTTCAATTTAAAGCTGAAGCATTTTTTTAAGTATTTCAATTGTAGATAGGGAGAATGTCTGTAAAACCAAAAAACATAATTATGTTTAATATACTTTTAGCAACACTAAATAAATAAATGACAATAAAATAAAAGTTAATTATTTTAAAATGTGAGGAAGACTTATTAATCTGAGTTTAATCAGATATATCACATCTTTTAATTCCTCAATTTAATTACCACACTAAGAGAAAATGGTTCACATTCTTTTCTTGGGCCTTAAAACCGTTCATGTTCTTAATGGCACAAGAAAGGAATAAATTAAACCAAAGGCACTAATTAATTTCAAATTCTTCAGAGGGAAATAGATTAATTTCTATAACATTTATCATTTGCTTAAAACATTTATCCTAGGCAAAATTAGAAATGAGGGGACAACTGAACCGGACTGGGCCATCACTGATTGATGATGTGGTCAGGTGCAGTCATAAATGCACCAATGTCAAAGCTCTCTCTAAGTCGGTCTGAATGGGTGACTGCTCGCTTGAAGGGTATGCTGCATGTGAGGGTGGAGACATTCATACTGTGGTCTTGAAGAATGAGAGGCCAGTGACACTACAGTCCCCCTGTGTGCTTGAAATGAGCCTTTGCACCAGTTGCTCCCTCCTTCTCTCTCTCTCTCTTTCTCTTACCCTGTGGACTCCTAATGACTCTTTTTCGCTGATCTGTGAAGGAAAAAAGAAAATGGCCCCATTTAGAGGGAGAAACAGCCAACCTGTTATTTCTTGTCCATTGTCCCGGTTTTAATTGAGAAAATCAATTTGTCATGACACTTTGCCAATAATGTAATTCCCCCTTTTTCCCAGCTTTCCTCATCTGCTATGTACAGCAGCTGGAGGAGAGCTGACTGGTGAAGAGGGTGAATACAGTGGCATCTTACACTGTAGTTTTGTTTGTTTGTTAAAAATGACTGGTGACCATAAAGTGACCAGTGGTCTACTGTAAGTAATTAGTATGCAAACTACATACTGTTAGAAAAATCGTGCGGTACGGGTATAGTGTGTGCATACTATGGTAATAGCGAAATTTCCGTCATCCGTGCTGTATACATACTCTAGCATACGCATTAATAAACATATACGTTGGGTTTTACTAATAACACACATACAAAAAATGCTCATTGTTGCCACCTACTAGTGTAACAGTAAAACCTGCAGAACGGCTGCATATTTTGAAGTATTTAAAAGAGGGATACACTGGTCAAAATAAAACCTGGTTCAATTTAATCATTGATACCCTTTCATCCCCCAAATTAAACACTCTTGTATAACATTACAACTCTTAGTTTGGACCTCATTGTTTGCCGAGGCCCCCAAAGTTTCCCTGACACCACTGGATGTAACGGTCTCACACAGAGGCACGATATCCCCAAATATATCTTCACGTCCCCAAACTCAACAGGACATAAGGAGGGAGACGCAGGGGAATTTGGGTGGTGCGCTTTATCTGCCCCTAGCCGACATCATGCTTTATATAAGCTCACCAGCTGACACGTGTCAGAAGCTACCGGGGGGAAATTTATTAGCAGCCTTATCTCCTTAAGCATGCAGAACTGACAAAAAAATGCCTCAATCCAATCAATCACACGCGTCCTCCATGAGAGGACACTGGGCCCAAATCCGCCGAGAGAATGCATGCGTATTACTCACAGCCTCAGTCGGGGTGACATAGAGAGAAAGAGAGAGAGGGATTGTGGTAGGAAAGATTCGAGGAGAGATCCCGAAGTTTTAGAGAGGCAGGAAGAGCCAGTTGAATCAAAACGGCTTGTCAAAGTTGAAACCGCAATCAAACAACTATTGTGCATGACAGGGCTACAGACGGCCTTCAGACGCACAGGACTAATCTGGGTCTATTCAAAGGCCACTCAAGGCAACTGCTAAATTAATGGGCTCACTGCAAGCGGGGAACGTGTACCGACACTGATACAGGCGTGTTAGCCTGTGATGATTGGCTGTTTTTAAATGAAAGGGGGAAGAGGAAAATGAGTGTTGTGCCTTTCTGGTGTTCTGTTGACTATCAACATGGTGCAAACAGGAAGCATTAACATTGACTGCAGACATAACTGTGTGGAGATACAATTATTATGTGTGTTACAGCCACTGTCAAGAACAGAGAAGAAATGCCTTATTTGCTGCAGCAAAGAGGCTAAAATAACATGCAGAAACATGGATTGTATTGTCAGTCATGGTAATCAGCGGTAATCATACTTGACCATATACATGCGTCATGGCCCTACAGTAGGTACAATTAAGAACAATCAGTGTAACCATTGCTAGTGAATATAATCTAATTGGTTTTCAGGCTAAACAATACAAATAATGAAAGTATAATCATTGATCCAGCCCCTTCGACAACCATAGATGATGAATGCTGACATGCGTCTTGTCTAATTTACCTTTTTTTAGAAACTTCCTAACTTTTTCATAAAGACACGCACACACACACACACACACACACACACACACACACACACACACACACACACACACACACACATACTTGTTTTGTCTGCAGATGTTCTTTGTTTTACTACCAAATGTCCTCACTTATATTGTGAAAGACTTTGATAACCCCAGGACATTTTACAGTGGTATTGTGAAATATGATTAAATTTTAAAAATAACTATTTTCTACTTTAATATGTTTTAAAATATAATTTATTCCTGTGATGGCAAACCATTGATAATAGTCAGAAATGTTTCTTGAGCACCAGATCAGCATATTACAATGTTTTCTGCAGGATCATCTGACACTGAGAAGTAATGTAGTAATGGAGTAGGAATAAATCACATTTTAAAATATAGTCAAACAGGAAACAGTTATTTTAAATGTTAAAAATATTACTGTCACTGAGCGTAAGAGACTGCTTTCAAAAACTACTTTAAAAAAAAAAAATGTTTAAACTTATGACTAGTATACACAAAATGCATATATGAATTCTTCTTTGAATTACTATTCAGACCAGTTTTGTGAACTGATTCATTGGACTGGTTTATACTCACACAAAACAAATGCACTTTTCTGTCCTATTTGAAGCTTAAAAGCCCCAGTCCCCATTCACTGTAGCTTTATGGGCAAAAAAAAAAAAAAAACATTAGTTCTCCTTTTTTGGGAGAACTTTTTTATTTTTTAAGCTTTGATGTGAAACTTAGTGAAGATACCTCTAACAAAACAGCCTGGTTCCATGCTGTCTGCATTTCTCAGACTTTCCTTCACTGTGTCACCATTCTCGAGAACACACAGTGGCCTACTTTTCATCACCTTCTTGACTATTACAACTGCCCTTTGACATTTTCTTCCAACGTGCACCAAATGTATTTGATTTTTATGTTGAAAAATAGCACGACAGCTTGCATAACAGCTTTTAGTTAGAGGACAGTTAGATGGTTCATTGAAAGCAAAGTGGGGAACAGACCAAAGAGAGAACAAAGGAACTAGAATGTCTTTAAATGATAAAGAAGAGATTCTATGAAGAACAGCATGTGCTGTAAACCACAGCTAGCATTGTGCAGTTGCCCACACCTGATGCCCCTTTTTGTGAATTTTCACTGCTGTCTTGTGAATTGCCATCATGTCATTCCAAGGGCTGAACTTCATTTCCTGTGAAGTGCATGCACAATATGTTTTGGAGGGCAGAGAGGCCCATGCCATTGAGCTGGCCTCTGAACGGACATGTGTTTGTGTCTGTGCCCCTGGGACCTCATTGACCAGCATCAGCCATGAGAACGCCTGACACTATTTGTGTCATGCCCTTGCAAGAATATCAAACTTTTTCATCTTTGAAAAGAAGTAATCTGTGTGCTTCAGCAGTGAAAATGTCACACCACTTATTATATCTTATTATGTATGTGCACGTATGTCGCATTTTGAAGCCTAAAGGCTTTGGTCTGTGTATTCATTTTCTTCTGTCGATTTCTTGAATCTTTTTCATTAAATGTCAAAGCATAGGGTTTAACATTTTGACAGGTTTGACCTAATTGTGTTGATGTTAAAATACTTCTATCTGTCTCTCGATAAAAAAAAAATAATAATAAATAAAAAATAAAAATAAATAAATAATAATAATAATAATGAATATTAGTCAGGTTGATTAAGTCATATTTCACATTTTAAAATATGAGGTTAGCATTTAGATGCTATACCACATATTTTAGGTTACATATTTAAAGGTTACATTACAAAATTTTTCCTGCAACACACAAGTATTGTTGTGGTAAATCAGATGGTAATACCATAGTAAGATACCACGTACCACTTAATTGATACCACATAACATATTATACTTTTAATAACATGATTACATGTCCACAAAAACATTGTAATATCATAGTATGTTTTGGTAAAGTAAGAACATATTTATAGGTTGAATTTCAGACAGTCTTATTTTTGGATATTTCTTGCATGATTTTGTTGTTTGGAGAGGGTTTAATGGTGCTCCATGTTGATGAAAAGGCCTGTCAACTTTTTATCATTCCAATGATCGTGGCTCTAACTGTTCATTACCAGAACCTCGAGGAAGAATGCTGACAGGCCCAAACAGCCTCGAGTCCAGATGCACTGCCTCAGCTCCATCAATCTTCCCTCTGTACTTGCCTACAGACTCTTTTCACAGACGCACACATTTACTCATCTCAGCTTTAGTCCCCCAAAAACACCACAATCTCTAAACATAAGAAAAGGGTGGCACAGATACAAAAACACATGTTTAAATATGTATATACAGTAAATACTGATATACTCATGTTTTATTTATGCCCAGAGTGATAATTCCTTCAGATCAGCTTGATTTTCCATGGGCATTTCTCAGCTGTTCCATGTGCTAACTCTGTTTGCCAAAAACATCTTCATCAACAGCACAGGCAAAAATAGAGTTAGTTATCCACAAATCTGATGGACCACTTGGGATTGTCTGCTTGTCTCATTTGAAGTACAGCTTGCCTTTATTTCCTACAGTGTTTACAATAACAGTGAGAGCTACTGGTGTTTGGTTGAGTTCCAAGCCTTTTTAGTCCTCTGTGTTTCCTTTCTGGCCTTATGATCCTTTCTAATAAGCTGAAGAGTCTGAGGCCACTTCTAATAAGCTGTGCAGGTGACACTGCATAGAAATCCATTCATAGCTAAAAGGCTTTCTAAGAAGGGTACCAAGGGAGCGAAGGAAGATACTAGATAGTGATGAAAATCTCCAAGGTTATCCCATTACATTATTATCATAATACTTAGCTTATGATATGATACATGTTGCACTTTTTATCACTGTAAACTCAAATGTTGTCTTTACTTAAATAATTAAGTAATCTTGACTAAACGAAAAACAATTACGTTTTGGGCCCATAAATCGAAAACCTACAAAACATGTAAACTTAAGATTTCAAGTGTTGTCAACTCTAAATCCTAATTTATTTAAAACAACTCACTCTGGTCTTTACTTAATGTGATTGGCCGTGGAAGCAGTTCTGCCTGGCAACAAGAGCAACTAATGCACTGATTGGCAGATAATTACAAAAGGCATGTCTTTCTTCAGAATCAGAATCAGAATGAGCTTTATTGCCGGGTATGTTTTCACATATGAGGAATTTGTTTTCATGACAGAAGCTTCCGCAGTGCAACAGAATGACAGAGACAGAACAAAAACACAGATAATAATAATAATAATAAAAAGTTGGAACAAGTAAATAAGGAATGACAATATACAGTATAAATTGACAATTGTATGTGCCGGTATACTACAATAGACAGTTTTGTAAATACAGTAAAAATATTTGCAAATTGAACTGTAGACTAATCAAGTGTTCAAGATAAATAATTCCATAAGTGTATAAATAGTGTTGTGTGTTCCACAGTTATTGTCAAGTGTTCATGAGATGGATTGCCTGAGGGAAGAAACTGTTCCTGTGTCTGGCCGTTCTGGTGCTCGGAGCTCTGCAGCGTCGACCAGACAGCAACAGTTCAAAGAGGAAGTGTGCTGGATGTGAGGGGTCTAGAGTGATTTTGCCAGCCCTTTTCCTCACTCTGGATGAGTGCAGTTCTTGGAGAGTGGGGAGGGCTGTACCAATGATTCGCACAGCAGTCAGGACTACCCTCTGTAGTCTTCTGAGGTCAGATTTGGTAGCTGAGCTGAACCGGACAGATATAGAAGTGCAGAGGATGGATTCAATGATTGCGGAGTAGAACTGTTTCAGCAGCTCCTTTGGCAAGTTGAACTTCCTCATCTGGTGAAGGAAGTACAGCCTCTGCTGGGCCTTTTTCACAATGGAGTCAATGTGAATGTCCCACTTTTTGAGAGATTGTGGTACCCAGGAACATGAATGACTCCACTGTCGTTACAGTGCTGTCCATGATGGTGAGTGGGGGGAGAGCAGGGGGGTCTCTCCTGAAGTCCATAATCATCTCCACAGTTTTGAGTGTGTTGAGCTCCAGGTTGTTAAGACTGCACCAGACAGCCAGCTCTTTAACCTCCTGCCTGTAAGCAGACTCGTCACCGTCCTGAATTAGACCGATGAGTGTGGTGTCGTCTGCAAACTTCAGGAGCTTGACAGAGGGATCTTTAGATGTGCAGTCGTTGGTGTACAGGGAGAAGAGGAGTAGAGAGAGAACGCAGCCCTGAGGAGCTCCAGTGCTGATCATACGGGTGCTGGATGAGTTTTTTCCCAGCCACACTAGCTGCTGCCTGTCTGTCAGGAAGCTGTTGATCCACTGACAGATGTAAGTGGGCACAGATAGCTGAGTTAATTTCAGGAGGAGGTTTGGAATGATAGTGTTAAAGGCCGAGCTGAAGTCCACAAACAGGATCCTCACATAAGTCCCAGGTCTGTCTAGATGTTGCAGAACATAATGCAGTCCCATATTGACTGCATCATCCACAGACCTGTTTGCTCTGTAGGCAAACTGAAAAGGATCCAGTAAGGGTCCAGTAATGTCCTTCAGGTGGGCCAGCACCTTTCTTAATTTCATCTTTAAAAAGATCAGTGAGATTAGTGTTTGTAGTATTTGCTTTAGTTGGGCTCTTTACCCTTGATTTCTTAAGCATTAGCTTATCTCTGGCTGTTAACTTAATTCATTTATGTTGAGACTATTTTCATTTGTGTTAATGTATAGAATTGCAATTGTTTGAATATACATGAATAGTTTCAAGATACAGTATAATTAACAAAACAAACAAGCAAACAAACAAAAACAAAACAATCAAAATCATATGCTGTAATTTTTTTTTTCTGTTTCCTGCTTTTATTCTTATGACAGTTAATAGCGACCATGTATATCAAGTTGACAAAAACACCATGAAATTCTTATAAAAGTAACTGTATCATTTAATATTATTATGCATTAAGTATACAAGCAATTTCATGCCATATGATAAAATTCTGTGAAGAAACAGACACAAGTTTTAAGCTTTTATAATTGTCACCACCACTAATCTCTACAGGGGACTACAAAACTCAAAGACTACAGAAATGGCAGTGCCAATTTTGAAATCATTAATGGGCTTAGTGATATCAGAGCAACAGATGGAGAGGAATGAATAACATAAATGAATCAATCATTTCTGTGTTTTCCTCCATAAAACTGTCATATGGTTTCAGAAGACTGGAGTAAAATACACAAGTTGTTTGGACTGGTGTTTTGTTTTTAATGGAGCTTTACAGTGACGATCATTTTGAACTGTTGTATGGAAGTGAACAACATGAAGATTTAAACATCATGAGGTAAGTAATGATAAATTTCATTTCTTTTTAATGTGATGTGTTATGTTGTAACAGAAGCGTTTATCTTCTGTATGTTGGTGGCTGGCATTGTGGTGAAGAGTGCAGCTTGTGATTAGAGGAGAATAGGACGTTTTTGATGTGCGATATGATTTTTTATTTAAAAAACAACACCTTCTATACATGTGGAAATTAATAGTCCTCTTTTTTTTTGCACTTACTGCATTACATTACAAATGATAACAGGGGTCATATTCAGCATGCTAATGTGTGCTGTTGCTAGCTGGTAGTTGTCTGCATGGGTTTGGTTGGTTCACCTTTGACACGTCTTGTTTTATTTAATTTAGTTAATCTTAAATAGATTTGAAAAGGTATCAAAGTAGATTCCACTGTTTAATATAATCAAATCTGGAACCACTGTCAACAACTTTTTCAAACAACAAATTTAATTCAGCCAAAGAAATTTGAGTAAATTGATACTTTATATTACTTTACAGTATCATGATGTTTGCAATTCAGATGTTTCTTATTAGACTCATAACTGTGATACATATGATTCAGGCAGGACATTTTAGATATGTACAACTGTGCTACAAAATATGCAAATCTTCAGATATATCTGTTATATACTGAATGACAAACTAGATGCTATGATTATAAAAAAAAATAAAAAATTTAAATAATTTGACTTTAGGGTATCCCTCAATATAGAAAAAGCAGTTAATCACAATACTGTAGTCCAGTGTGTGTGTGTGTGTTTCTGGGTGTGTGCGCACAGTAATTTCAGTACTATGGGCACGTACAGTATAGCAAGAATAAAGGAGCAAACAATTTGACCTTGGCAGGCTATTTTAATTTTTGTGAATGTCACTGTATATGCTAGGTGGCGCTGTTCAGCCTCATATTTAGCACCTTTACAAAAACTATGGATTTATTCATCCAATCAATTTTCTCCCTCTCCTGCACATGGTCTTACAGACACTTCCTATTTTGTCCCCTTCCCACATTATTACTGCCTCCTCTCCAAAATTCCCTCTGCAAGTCATGCACACGCGCACACACATTTGTGAGTTTAAATCAGTCATGATTGTTTTGCCTTCAACCAGCTATACACTTTGTCATTAGTTTAATCAATGAAGTTAGATTTGGTCAGGTTTCATAGAACAGAAAAGCCAGAACTGCTTCCTTTCATGGTATCCCATAAGTACCATACATTTTTACCATGAAGTTGTGCAAACAGTGTTGGTCAAGCTTCACAAAAAAGGCTGGAAAGTGATTAGCTACTCTATAGAAAAATAAATAAATAAATAAATGAAATAACTGAAAAATAAGCTAAAAGCCACCCTGTAGAGAATGCACTGCAAGCTACCTGGCAAAAGATACTTGTGAAATTTTGCACACAGTCTGCTATAGTTTGATCTAATACATGAACAAGGGTTGGATTTCAGTTGATTGTAGGCTAATCTTCACTTCCTTCAGCACAATCTATGTTCTAAAGTTTCCTTTTATCACTTTACAGACAATTCAGTGCATAAATAAGCTGTTCAAATTCAGGCAGATTCAGTTTACCAGTTGACCGAAATGGTAATTATTATTATTTTATTTTTTTTGGTTGATGGCTGATGCCTAGGGGTGGAAATCGCAGGATACCTCACGATACGATACCAATCACGAAACATGGCTCATGATACGAAAATATCATGAAAACAGTGATTCTACGATAATCGATATATTGCTAGACAATCCTGTAATGATACAACACACTATCTATCTAAAACTATGAAACCAAAATGCTTGTGAAATAGTGTAGTGCAAGTTTTCTCTCTTTATTCAAGTCCAAACTGATAGAAAACAGCACAAAAAGTTATGTAAATCAAATTTAACATTTTAAGTAAATTAATAATTGTATTCTTGGACTTATTAAACACTTACAGAAAAGTTTATCAACTTTTAAAGACTTTTATTGGCAAAAAAAAAAAAAAAAAAATATATATATATATATATATATATATATATATATATATATATATATATATTATATATATATATATATATATATATATATAGTGTTGACCCTTGTTCTTCATAACCTCTGCAATTCGCTCTGGCATGCTGGATATTAGACTCTGGGCCAAATCCTGACTGATGGCGATCCATTCTTGCCTTATTAGTTCTCGGAGTTGATCACAAGGACTGGCCACAGGTTCTCTATGGGTTCAATATCCATAGAGTTGCCTGGCCACTGATCCAAAATTTCAATGTAATGATCTTCGAGCCACTTCTTTATCACTCTTGCTTTGTGACATTGTGCTCCATCATGCTGGAAAATGCAGGCATCATCACCAAATTGCTCATGGATCATTGGAAGAAGTTGCTCTTACAGGACATTTTGATACCATTCTTTAATCATGGCTGTGTTTTTGGGCAGAGAGCCCACTCCCTTGGTTGATAAGCAACCCCACACATGGATGGTCTCAGGATACTTCACTGTTGGCATGTCACAGGACTCATGGTAGCGTTCACCTTTCTTTCTCTGAACAATCGATTTTCCAGATGTCCCAAAGAGTCGGAAGGGAGCTTCATCAGAGAAAATAACAGAAAATTCATCAATTCTTCTGTCCAATCCTTGTACTTACTGCAGAATTTCAGTCTGTCCTTGACGTTTTTCTTTTCTTTGCTGCCTTTCTTGACACCAGGCCATTGTCCAAAAGTCTTGGCCTCACTGTGCGTGCAGATGCTCTTACACAAACCTGCTGCCACTCCTGAGCAAGCTCTGCACTTCTGGTGACACGATTCCTTAGCTGACTACTCAGGAGGACACGGACCTGGCACTTGCTGGACACTCTGGGACATCCTGAAGACTTCTTGAGCGAACCTCTCTCCTTGCTTGATTTTTTTTTTTTTTTTTTTGTGAAAAGTATTTTTTTTTTAAGCCAATTAAGCTTGAGCAGCTTAAGCAGCAGACTTAGCTAAACACTACATTTATGTCACTGCCAAAACTTTTGGCCACGACTGTATATATAAACCTGGTACATTTCAAAATTTACCTGGAGTGTTTTCTCAACCTTTCCTCTCCCCCGCAAAATGGAGCCCCGCACATGACATAGCCATTCACATCGCATCTTTTGCACGCTCAAGTTCATTATTTCAAATGTAGACACACAGCAAGGACACACACTGCACACTTATGCACCGCATTACGGCTTTATGAGGTTTTGTTTCGTCATCCATGCCATAGGTGCAGATTTATGTTTCTGCCGGTCAGTGTCCACTGCCCACACTGCATAATGCACACTTGTAATATCTAAAGAGAGAGAGAGCATCTAGTTTTGTTGATATAAAACTGGACGCACCAGTGCCGCTCACTATCACTCATATAATGATGGGAATCCACCTGCAATCTGAGCAGATAGGTTAGGCTACTCACGGACTCAATATGTGCTCTGCAATGATAACGTGATCGATCCCTACAGTCCACGCTGATAGCTGTTCTGGGGCAGTTTTTTTATTTCTCATCTCCATAAACATAAGACGCTGGTGCATCTCTGATTTGTTGTTGGTCTACCATTACGCTTGTATTTCTTCTTCGCTGTAAATTACAATTTCTGTTTCTCTGACCATCTGCAATCTGGGAAACGTCACCACAAGAAGTCTGGAGGTACTGCCGCACTGGTAAGCCAAAGTGGTAAACAGCCACATTGTAGGTATGAATTTAGATCTTTTTTATGTTTAAGAAAAAAACGATACTTGGTGCCAGTGTATCGATAACATCACGCGGTCGGAAATATCACAATAAATCGGCACATCATTTTAGTGTCCCAGCCCTACTGATGCCAATGCCGATTGTTGGGCGGTGACTGATACTTAGGGTATCTAACTGCTAAATTTGCTAACATTTGTGAGGCTCCTGGAATCAAATATGTATTGGATATTTAAAGACTTGAGTCAAAGATATAAATGCGTATTTGCTGAATGTCAACAGCATATGAAAAAGTATTAGTGTCTCCCTTTCTATAAGTGAAAGGTAAAGAAAGATGGATAATGGGAGCTTCTGAGCATTTGCACTCCAGCATTGTCAAAAGAAAAAAAAAAAAAAAAAAGTAGTAGTATTGTTTTCATCACTTATTAGACAAGAAGAACAACTAATTGGCTGATGCAGATAATTAAAACCAGCAAGTACTGGTCTTGGCCTGTTTTTCACAAAACAAACAACGCTAGTTCTGATTCTAACCAGCTGATGTCAACTTAATGAGACTTCGTATTTTGATTTCTATAAAAAGTTTGTATAGATGGTATGTTGTTCAAATAAATAAAAAGACAAAATAATACAGCATTGGTTGGTTGATGATAGTATTAGGCAGATGTAGATCTGTTTGCTTTTGACCGGGAAACATGAAATGAAACAAAAAAATTGAATTTATGTTATGTTATATTATATTATGATATTCTGTTTTCATGCACATGGAATTAAATTTTTATGGAATTTGTTATCAGACATAATATACTTACTAATGTCAGACCATGGCATACAAACTGAAATGCTAAGCAGTTCAAGAAATGTATTAAAGTCGTTTTGTCTGTTAAAAAATTAGACAAGAATCCAGAGTGCAAACCATGAATAAGATGTTATTTAAAGAAAGCACACTGAGAGAAAAGCACTTGTGTGTTTTACCAAAAACAGCTGTGCAGATATTCAGTGTTTGGCAGTGTGGAAATTGTTATTATAAAACACACCTTATGTTTTTCACAGTCCTTGGGGAGACTGATGGCACCCTTGGGAGTCTGGCTAATGGGACTCTCAGGAACCAATACTCCCTTTCCCAGCCCTTCTCAGAGTAGCAGTCGGGAAAAAGACAGTGCCGAATGTGAAGTATGTCCCCGCGGCAGAATGTACAAGATTGGAAGAAGGAAAAATGACTCGATGCTGGAATGTGATTCATTCTGAAGTGTTTTGATAGCGAGTCTCAAGTCACAAATCTCACACGAGGACAAGGGTCCTGTAAATATTGTCTCCAGACTGTCCACCCCACCCTACGGCTCCAGACTTGTACCTCAGTGATTTACAGTAAAAGTACCTTAAAACTACCTCTGTTATTTTCTGTTTTAATGTAGAAAAAACAGCTGAGAACAGTTTGAGGATAGTTTAAATGAGCATATTAGGTAACTTTGGTAGATTCTGGCATTGTGTGAAGAAAAAACAAAGGATACTTATTGCTCTGTCAAAGCATGTTACAGTTAGTTTAATGTGGGCTTTTGGTGGCAGGAAGCTCAGGGACAAAGCTCTAACAGCAATCTAATGATTAAGCAAGGTGGGCACAAGATTTTAGATGCATTTCATGAGCTCAGTAAAGTGAAGTTCCTTTATTTGTGATGGCATGGTGGTATTAGTTTAGGTTTTGATCAGTTGCTTGCAGGACAAATGTAAAGGTATTTTCGCTAACCTTGCCACTGAGAGTTCATGATCTACTTGATTTTTATATGAGAGTGGTGAAGTGGTTAGTGGAAGTGGCTAATTATCCCCTGCTGGTCCCTAACTGAGACATTTTACAGTCAAAAATAATATTACTACAATTATTACCAATAAAAAAAATACATTTATAATAAAAAAAATCGTACTTGGTTAAAGGTATTGTTTCAAACAGCAAGTGCAGTTGGAACAAAAGAAATCAAGGTAAAGTAATACAGAAAGTTATACAAGGTAGAGTTAGATGCATCAGTGCTAATTAGCTAATTAACCACTCCTTCACTTAATAAATGACACAAGATGAGAGGGTGCTTGGTGAAATGTAATAGATAAAAATATCTTATTTTATTTATTTATTTATTTGTTTGTATTTATGATTATGTGATGAGCTCATATGCCATCAGCTGCATTATTAAGAACTAGTCTGTACTTCAGTGCTGCAATTCAGTTGCTGTTTTTGTCTATGTGTTGTTATTTTATATACTAAACTCAAAGCATTAATTATATCATTTTTCTAATAAAATAAGATAGTAGAAATATAAATTTGTGCCAACTCTTGTAAAAAATTCAATTTTGCATACTCACAAATTATATAGTACATATTATGGAAACAATATGCTTCAAAGAGTATACTTAAATGCAAACTGAATGTCATTCTCCAAATACTTAAGTATATGTTAATGTATGTGAAAATGTATTATAGTTTAAATTTATATTAATTGCAATTAGTTGAACTTAAAGGGATACTCCATCCCAAAATGAAAATTTTGTCATTATTCACTTACCCCCATGTCGTTCCAAACCTGTAAACAAGGATATTTTTTTTTTTTTTTTTTTTTTTTTTTTTGGCACTATGCTGATTTGGAGAGACAGAGAGGAGAGGAATTGTTGAATAAAGTTGTTATTTTTGTTTTCTTCATGTACAATAAGTATTCTCATCGCTTCATAACTGTACGGTTGAATCATTGATGGCAGATGGACTATTCTGATGATGCTTTTCTGGACCTTGACAGTTTTACTTACTTGGCAGTCGATGGGACAGTCTCAAGCGGTTTTCATTCAAAATATTTTAAACCTTGTTTACAATACAACTGGAGCAAATTCTGAGCTTGAGGGGCGGGATGTTCAGACATGCTCTAGAGGAGGTTTAGCGAATCACAACACACTGATCCAGCTGACCAATCTCAGCCCATCGCGTATATCTGAGGGAGAGGCATCATAAAAACAGGAAATGATCAAGGTGTCTGTGAGAGAAGGGACAGATCATTGTGGAATAAAGGTAAATTATGTAAAAAATAAAGCGTTTTTTAAAAAAAAAAAAACGAAGCATTAACACATGTTAGACCCCATAAACACAATCAAGCCTATAAAAAAAACAGTCAACCACCCCTTTAACATACTGTGATGATGTCTCCCAGCACAACCAGTCAAAACCAATAAAACCCATTGCATTTGTTTCATCCAGTGGGGACATAATTACAGATTATAATGACTTATACTTTTTTTATGCGTTGCATTGCATATCGCGCCACGTAAACATAAAACCATGTCTGCATTTGTGATCAGAGACATGACAAACAACAAGCGCTACTACACTGCTTAAAACTCATGTTTGAATCATCAGTGGCAAATTCTTTAAATATAAAAAATGTACTTGCAGGCTGTGAGTCAGAAGCGCCAGACTGTCCTTGCAAAGTTGGAACTGTCTCACTTTAAATTACAGCCTTTGAGCACAGACCCATTGTAGGCTAGTCTGCATGTTCAGGTCACACACTGCAGAGTTGAGTGAGGAATGGCCGGCGGACTTGAGAACGGTGTGGCTGGCGGATTCAATGAAGGAGCAGCCAGCAGACTTGCAGCAACCACATGTGATGACCCGGGCTTTGTCCACGGTAAAAGCTGATCCGGCAATCCACAGTGCGAAGTTGATGTATTTCCTCAGCGACCAGCACGGATCAGCTCAAGGCATGACAAGCAGATATCTTCCTCTTTTGGAAGGCCAAACAAAGTAGTTTCGCTTTCACAACGAAACACACAGAGTCTCAACAACATGGTGACAGCGTGCATTATGCAAATCTTCCCACACAGTAATGTAGACATGTGGGGGCGTGTTAGAATGAGGCATTTTAGGAGGGCGTAGACAAGTTATTTCAAATGTACTTTAAGTTAAAACTTATAAATGTACTTTAACATAAACCTATATATGTATATGTGTGTATATATATACTGTGTATATATATATATATATATATATATATATATATATATATATATATATATATATATATATATATATATATATATGTATATGTATGTATGTATATACACACACACAAGCCACATTTAGTATACTGTACACACACACTACTGTTCAAAAGTTACAAGTGCGCATAGGAACACTTCTTTTTCACAAGGGAAGTGTGGAGCCCAAGTGGCTTATGTAAAATGTCACTTGCTTGAAAATCGGGCCAGTCCATAAAATTTGGCTTCCCAGACATCCTGTTAGCAGTGAAAAGGTCTCTCCCTACCTGCTGAACCCATGATGAAAAGGAATCAATCATTAGGATCAGAATTAATTTGGCAGTTGAAACTGTATTAAAATTAATGTATGTTAAAACAGCATTACTTATTCAAAACTTTCAAAATGCTCCTCGTTGAGTGAGCAAACGTTACAGCTGTTGGAGGGATCTTTCTTCTTTATGGGGTTCCATGAAAAATGGATGATTCTGACCTATTTAATGCAAATGCTTGGAGGTTAAAGCAAATAAAGAGCATTTCTGTGTTTGTTTGTCCTCCTCGCTGTGCCTCCAATCTCCTGTGAAGCTTTTGGAAGTAAATGTCATAAGTACTCAGAAAAACAAGCACAAAGCAAAGACCTTCACTTTTTTCACATAGTGGCTTGGGTGCATTAAAACATTGCGCAAAGGTTTCAAAGTTAATCGTTTTCTTTTTTTACTTCAGAAGAGTGAACATATTTGAATCATGGTTAATTGACTTATGTTACATTTGTGATGTGTACTGTGCTGAATCCATCTTAGTATGCACTGCAGGATTAATAGACTAGCTGATATTGTGCGTGTTCTTCAAATGCAATTCATATTTAAATGGAAACAAAGTAAATTACAAAGTAAATAACCTGTTTTTTTCTGTTTTCTTCTATACTGGAGCCAAAGTAATTTTTAGTTTTCAATTCACAATTTTAGCATGTATCATAAACCTCTCATCTGTTTTTCTATTTTTATATCCTAAAATGTCAATATTGTCATGGCGACAAAGTAGGATTAATTGATGTAATAATTCTGCGAATGACACTTGGAAAAATTGGAGAGTAAGAAATCTCGGGGAAGAAATGTCTTGTCAGTTTCTTTGCTTTTTTATTCTTATTTAAATTATTTTAAAACAACATTCGCTGACAATCAGCTTGCCATGCTAATATTCTGTGGCTAGGTAGTTTATTAGCTATTAGCTGCCTTTAATTTAGTAATGTGACACAAAATTCTATGAAACTGAATAAATAATTCCTGTTAAGGAACCATATAAAATCACTTTGTGGCTTCTTAATTGGGTCACTTAAAAAATTACTTTTTATTCCATGATGTTGCAGTTATGTGATCAAATGTTTGTGTAACTTAATTGATTTGTGTGGAACTAAAGTACATGAATAAATCATGCAAGTTCAACACGATAATAAATAATAAAACTTAAAGATTCTTACCAAAATAACAGCATCTTGTTGACAGTAAAATAAAATAAAAAAGTAGTTAACATTATTATTATTATTATTATTTAGATGCAGCAATAACTTTGGGTTTCAATGTTAACTATGGCACAGTTTAAACAGCACTGCATACAGACCTGGAATCAAAAAGAGCTTCAGTCCCTCTTCAGTTGAAGTTACTTCATATGATTTTTATGGCATGAGAATCATAAAATGTCCTATCGCCTTAAATCATACACTTAATCCTGGTTAACATTTCCTGCAATTACATCACATCCTCTTTTAATTAGAAACTCAAGGCTTGTGCCGCACACTAGAAGAGCACTGGAGCTCAAACTTCAAGGCTTTCCCCCAGTGTCATACATTTTCAAAATGTGTCAGCAAGCTGTGGTTGAAACAGAATGATCGTCTGGACATAATGCTATGATGTCTCTAAATAAAAGATCATTTTCTGGTTTTAAGTGTATTTACGCTAATGAATGACTCGTGTCCTTGACAAGGTCCACAAAGTTTTAGTTTGCTCTGCGGTCATACAGCACCCACATTCCTTAATTAATCCTTTTAAAGTTAATATAATTCCATTCGGTAAATGATGTATTTATAGAGTATATTAGATAAGCATGTTAGACAGCACATCCCACTGGAAGTTCAATACATGTCAGAGTGCTAATAAAAAGTGCATGATTGCTACTCACAAATATGTATAAGCTTGCTGAAGTCTGATGTGAGAATGTGATGTATTTCAATGCTAATGTATTTCAATGCTAATAATAAATGTGCTAGGGCAGTCATGGCCTATTGGTTACAGAGTTGGAGTTGTAACCCAAAGGTTGCGGGTTCAAGTCTCAGGTCTCGCAGGAATTGTCGGTGGGGGGAGTGAATAATCAGGGCTCTCTTCCACCCTCAATACCATGACTGAGGTGAGACCCTTGAGCAAGGAACTGAACCCCCAACTGCTCCCCGGGCCCCACAGCAATATGGTGTACTACTAACCTTTTTCTAATGGAATCACTTTTTTCCAATTTGACTTGAAAAGTCCTTACTCTTGGAAACTGTGTAAATGAAGAGTTTGGATGCAAAATCCTCTAAGTCTGAAATTTTAATCTTAAATGAACATTTTTATCAGGCTCCTATATTTATGTTCAGTAATTTCAATATAATAGCATGGAAAATGACCTATACATTGCCATTAAAGTAAAATTACTGAACCTAAACAGGAGTCTGATAAAAATGCTCATTTTAGAAGAAAAATTCAGACAGCACTTAGAGGTTTTTGCATCTGAACTCTTCGAATCTAGCCAATCATAGCCTAAGAGAAAATGGAAAACTTTTTTGCTGCTAAAAAACTCAGAGATCAATAAAGTCACTTATTTAAATTCTGTCTATATGTATTACTGCACAGACTCCAAGTGTTATAGTTATTTAGTGTGAATAGCTGTCTCGAGTTGTTAGGCCTGCTCTAAGCAGGTCGAGGTTATGGAACAGTAATTTGCTCTGTAGAAGCTTAAATCTGGACTCTCTCACCTGTTTCCAGCTTTAATTATTGTGTGCTACACCTCTGGGGAATAGTGAAAGGACTCTGTGCCGGTCTGTGCATTTTAATGGTATTAAAAGATGTCACGCTTATTTCCACATCAGTAATACCTGCTAGTGAAGACACTGGCTATCGAAACTCATTTTTTCCTTCTCTTTCTGAATGCAAATAAGTATATTAATTTTAATAAAGAATGTGAAACCTGTTTTCAGATGTTTTATTAACCCCTGAAGCATGCTCTATTTTTTCTGTTTTTTTTTTTTTTTTTTTTTCTTTACCACATACTCAAATCATTTTCTCTTGGAATTTAAAACTTCAAATGTCATATTGAAATTAAAAACAGCAGGCTGCAGTTTTATTTATAACTGCCTTCTAATCACAGCAAATGAGTCGTGTTTAATTTCACATACACTCACCCCTTTATGCACTTTTCAGGAGACAAAGAATGCAAAGAGCATCCAATGAAGTGCATTCAACATTAGCCGTAACATTGCATTTCCGCTTACCTCTTCTGCAGCTCTGCCCCAAGTTATGTAGAGCTGTTAGATAATGCAAAGAGATGACTATACTGTCATCCTTCTGCTTTAATGAAGACACTTTTGGAAAAACAGCTGTGCACAACGTCTGATTGGTAAATGGAATGAATATGCATAGGCGTCCCCATCTGCGCTTCGTGATTGCTTTGTCTCGATAATAATCTATGGCTCTAACACTCCATGAACATGCTTTTAGGATCAGTCATTGTTATCCTGCCTGAGTATATAACTTAATTTGCCTTTCTGTCAGGATATTCATGTTATGTTATGTTGTTATATGTTATTTGAAAAAAAAAATGTTGCTACATAATTTTAATTTAGCTGTATTTAATAATAATAATAATAATAGATGGATGGATGGATGGATGGATGGATAGATAGATAGATAGATAGATAGATAGATAGATAGATAGATAGATAGATAGATAGATAGATAGATAGATAGATAGATAGATAGATAGATAGATAGATAGATAGATAGATGTTATTGTACAAGCCTGTTCCAAGTTTGAAATTTTATATATTTGACTTTCTTTGTGAAACACTCTTTGTAAGCTCTGCCGTCTCTCCTGTTCTCTTTTAACTGATTGAAGTTCTATCTGGTAGAATCCTTCCACACTAGCAAATGGCTTAGTTTCCTAAAAGCATTACCAAATCAAAACAAGAAGCTGGAACTAACCCCCTTAAGAGAATTGTGGCTTAGTTTTTTTTTTTTTTTCTTCTCCACTTTAAGCTCCACGCATATAGAATAACAAGCCTTAGAAGCTGTGCACACCACCACGCACTGTGTGTTTCTCTGCTACATCCTCTCTACTATACACACTGGAGGACTTAAGCAATCCTTTGCAATTGGAAAAAAAAAAATAATAATAATTGGGAAAAAAATTTCTCTCTGTACACACACACACACCCAGTGGGTACAGAAAAGAATCACCCCTTTAAAATGATCACATCATATTATGTATGCAGTGAAGTCACACTGTAGCCTATGTCCAGGTTACAGTGATCTAAAATTCATGGGACTTTGATGTTTATGAACCTTATACCTTTTTTTTCATTTATATAAATTATAAAGACCTACTTGCTACTAATGTAGCAAAAAACAAACAAACAAACAAACAAACCTGTAAAATGAATTGGAGGAACTGGCTCATAATATTTGGTACTGTTTAAGAAACACTTTTTTAGTTTCTTTTTAATGCTTTTGTATTATTTGTGCAGTTAAATCAGCCATTTCTTCCATTACTTGGGTATTTTTGCTCAGAACCAGAAATATATTCTCAGATGAGTAGTGGAAATTGTGTTTTAAGAAGTGTCTGATGGCTCTAATCTGATACTTGGATTGGAACATCAGTCTAATAAGAAGATCTAAAAAAAAGAAAAAAAAAACATTCTAAATCAAGTAGTGTTGCCAAATCTCACCATGTAAGAGCAAATGACCATACGATTTCTTCGCTGTAATTGCCGCTATTAGATGTCATATTTGATTTTTCCTTTCCTTTAAATGGAAGCATATTGAAATTGAGTGGTATGTAATGAGGCAAAAGGTGATTTCCATCAGTGACACACTTTGATTAAACTCGCCTAGATGTCAGGCTGTAATATCACCAATGGGTCCTGCCGGTTGAACAAAGGTAGATAGCATAATAGTCCGTCCTTAAATGAAACCTGAGGCAATATATTTTCCATGTTCTTTAGTTGAACATACTTTAACAGGGCTGCAGACTGCAGCCATTTATTGAGAATGTGCGAGATCAAATTTGACATGGTCGCACACGTACATCACGGAGACATCTATTCGACGTCTGCATTTATATCTACAAAATATATATATTTATAGCTCATCCTCAACATCAATAATATACATATCACATCACATATCAAATATAAAATAAGAAAATAAAAATAACATTAATATGATTTAATAGAAAGAATGTATGTAAAAACTGACATCTTAAAGATGTCTATCAGACGTTTGTACACAGCAGATGCTTTCCAGATGAAGTGATCTTTAACATATCTTGCAGATGTGCGTGTGCTATATGGGTAAGCTTGTTTGTCACGGTACTGTTCTATTGTATTTGTATCTTTGTATTTCATTAACACTTAAAATGAATCCATCTTCAAAGCATTAATTTTGGTCTAAGAATGTGAAAGCTTAAAGATATAAGCACCACAGACAAGTATCATTTCTTGTAAGATACCAAGTTCGCGAATTTGAGTGTAAGTGAAAGTGAACACGTCTGAAGCTTGGCTTATAACATAACAAAAGAGGAACTCTCGTTCACAATATTCAAATCACAAATAATACTGATGAAAAAGAAAGGGCTGAATGTTAATCCCACTAATGCCAACGACATGGCTTGTGCCCAATTTATAGGTGTGATAGCAGACAATCTCTGAAAAAAGATGGCTGGCAAAATTTCCTCTGCCCACTATCGTTTATGATTTATTACATTTCCACCAAAGAAAGTGAGATTGTCTATGCCTGTGTCATTAATAACGAAAGACCTATACCAATATAATCATATTGACATTCAACACTCCCATGCAGAAGGTAAAGTGAGATTTCTGATATTTGTTAATGTGTAACTGTAGACTATGATAATTGAAAAACTGTTCATTAGCATGCATTGATCAATCTCATGTTGTAGAGAGAGAAAAAAAAAATGATGTGACCAAATCATGTTCTGGTACAACCAACTGAGAAAGTTAGTTGCACCATTGCGACCAGTGGGAAGAATGAGTCTAGAGCCCTGTTTAAGATCATCTAACTGAACCTTTTTAATTAGATATAATGGGAGTACATGATTGATTATGTCCTTAAATTTAGCTTGTTAGAGATGAGTCTTTGAAAACCAATATTTTTTTTCATGCTCTGCACTGACTTCACATACCAAGGTTTGTTAATACATAGCTGGAACAAGTTTACAACAGATTTGAGTTGTTGAGTTGATGGTATTCCAGTAGCAAAACCCTTTAGTGTAGACTGAAGAGTGAAGCACAGTATGAATTGCTTTGCATGTTTCAGTATTTCATTTTGTTTCTTTTACATCTTGAAGGCAGATAAAATTAGAGTGCTTGGAACCTGTTCAAAATATGGAATGAGGCTATTTCCCAGGTGCCAGCACAATGGGAGAAAATGTTCTTTGAGAGCCAACAGAACACACAGAAAGGATTGATGAACCATGCTTAATGTAATAGAATCACTAACCAGCATTGGTGAACACACACAGACCCAAACAGGTCTAATAGGAGGCTATGATAGAAACAACCGACCCCAGGGGAGTAACACAACACCATTTATCCTCTATTAGGTTATTTTTTGATGAGAAGAAGCTAGTAAAGTACTTTTATTTACCAGGCAGAGTGGTGAGCCATCTCGTTGACTAGTGGAGAGGATGCTAACTGGCTTTATGAAGTCACGTTCAAGGTAGAGTTGTTTGTAGGCCAGTAAGAGAGAGAATGTCTTATGGATATTGTCAAACTATGCAAATGAACCTCTTCTCTCTTTTTCTCCTCTTGTGTTTTCAATGGACTTTATTGGAATGAGAGAAGACGCCTCGCTAACCATTTTGTGTTTCCTTTCTAAATGGTACATTTTAATGTGATGGCGTGAGGTATATTAACAGTTATGCAAATATATGGGGACACGCAATATGGGAAGGCTGATGGCTTGGCTACTGTTGGAAGAATAGAGGAGAGTACATCAAGGTAGTCGGAGCCAGATTTACCTCTTATTATGACATAGGCAAAACCTCATTTTAGAGCTAATAACTGAGGCACTGAAATGCAGATTAATGCAGTTAGAGAGAGCAAGGGAGATTAAGGGCATGTGAATTACAGGATTTTTCTGTCTCTCCTCAATGTTCAGTGGCAGCTTCTGTGATTAGCTCAACTTTAAGTTTAACTGCTTCAAGAACAGTAACATTACCACCAAGTGCCATGTAGCTTTTCAGCTGCAGAACTCTTTTATTGATCAATTCGTGGTGAAGCACTGACAAGTTTCTGTGCTTGTCTCCACCTGTGTGCGTTTGTCTGTACTGTATGTGCACTTGTATGGGAGAGAGAGCAGAAGAAAGCAAGTATGCTTTCCATAGATATAAAAAAGGTGGAAAACATGGAAATAGTTTGTAATTTTTATCCTATTATTTGTTATATTTATTTGCTCAGTGTCTTTTGGGATGTTGGTTCTTTTGCTGTAGGTAGCCCATTGTATAAAAACATAATATGCATATTCTTATATCTATATATATATATCTATATATATATATATATATATATATATATATATATATATATATATATATATATATATATAAAGTATAAAAAACAATATATATATATATATATATATATATATAATGTTTTTCAATTTTTTTTTTTTTTTTTTTTTTTCTGAATTTATTCATTTTTATGCTCTTGCCTGATACTATTAACTTGTGCTCATATACTGTCCTAAAAAAAAAAAAAACGAAAAATAATATTCTTTCCTCAAGCATGCTTTGCTGATGGGACATTTTTTTTTTTTTTTTTTGGTTTTGTCGACTCTGATTTAAGGTTAAGTGTCTTGCTCAAGGCCATAACCACAAAACCACATTACCCTCACAGTCCTTTCAGCTTAACTCTAGGTAAAAGTCACTTTATTGAGAAGTTTTGTATCAGCTTACTCTGTGTCCAGTAAGCCTTAGTTCACTCAATGTGAGAAGTTGAAAATACCCTCATGTGCCTCTGAAATGAAATGAAGTGTTGTCAGGGGAGGATGTGTTTGCATGCCCTTTAAGACATCCTCTTCCATTAATTTCCTGAGCCAACACCTTTCCAGTCCACTTAATGTAGAGCTAAGACCTTAACATTGATTTGCAGTTCTCCTCCTTATCAAGTTAATCGATTTGTACTGGAGGCTTCTGCAGATCCAATATCAGTTTCAGATACAAAGTGGCATCTGCTAGTTATGGCACACACTCTGCATTTTGATGCTAAGTGATTCTGACAGTTTGACCAACTTCAAGAAGATATTAAGCTGTCAAAAGAGAATCTGACACTCGCAGAGGGATGTGTGAGTACTTGCATGTGTGGGGAAGAGCTTTTGAGAGTTTTGTGCGATAAAAGGTTTTGTCTGTGTTTTGACATTGTGTGTGCGTTTGGTTGGAAAATATCATTAGCTGAGTATAAAAACAATTATGCTGATGGAGAGTCCCAATAAACCATGTATTCAAGTTTGTGTGTGTTGTCAAAGATAATAAAACGTGAAATAACACAGATTGTGGTTTCCATTTTGTGTGAATGACAGCAGCATTTAAGATGGCATGGGTTTTAAAATTTCTTTTGTGATAAAAAAGTGTGTAACAAATAAAAAAATATGTAAACCTACTTAGTTTTTTTCAATATATAATAACAATAATAATAATAATAATTATTATTATTATTATTAAATTTAGCTAGGGACGCATTTGTCATGCATTCCAGTTAACAGTTGTATCAACCTGACTTTTTGACTTGATGCCCCCAAATTAATATACATTACTATGGATTACTTTAAGGCCTGCAAGCAATATCATAACTTTTATTATTATTATTTTTTTTTATATTTATTTATTTATTTTCTAAATCATAAAACCTTGTATTTCCAGAAAGCAAGACCTTACTTGAGCTCTTCTTTTTCTAAAGATACTGTGTTGATCATGACGCACTAGCCTTTTATTAGCCTAGTGTCATGCAGAGAGTTTATATTTGATTATCTGTATAATTTCCTCATAACTGCCAGCATTGCCCTCGGCTGCCATCTTCAAATTTGTCTTATTCTGCTATTGTGTATTTTGAATACAGAGCTCTAATAATCACTGTTCTATCCTCTGACTCTGAGATATGCCATGAATTCTAATGATCTCTCAACCCGGTTGGAGAGTGACCTGTAGGGCATTTTTCGGGATGAGAAAAACAGACTTGTTTTAATGCTGTCACCTGAACAGCAGGTGTGCTACGAATTGGGCACGCTGGCAGAACCTCCTGCTCTCAGTTCTCAAGTGATGTTCCTGTACAACACAAGAACACAGAGCCTTGACAGGTTTGATGCTGCGCAGTAAGGAGGAAACCAAGGTCTGTCTCTTTGTATCACACGATAGGTAGCGGAGCCTGGCATTAGATCTGGTTTATGGCGACTGCTCTAAATAATTCTCAGAGTGTAGCATGCTACACATTGTCAGCTTTCTCGCCCTAGAAAACAATGTAGGTGAGTTGGGCTTTGTGTGGCAAGATGGCTTGTGATTCTAGAGTAGTGAAAAACAGGAAGCAGGCTAGAGTGCGATATATGGGATATATATAATTTCTCTTGTGTTAAATGAGCTTTTTGAAGAACCATTCAAGAGCTTTTAGCATAATCGCTTAAATAATATTCAAACGCTGACCTCTGTGAAAACTGTCTATTAACTATGCATTTCTGGCTTTATACAGACATTTTTTAATATTTAAATGTTTAATATTATACTGGAAATCAGAATACATGTATATTTTAAAATAGGAAAGAAAAAATCCTTCATATTTGAGTTTTGTGCAAAGGTAGGCATATGTGTACCATAATGGCCTGGCATTTTGGGCAACATCCTCTTTCTTAAAAATACAGGCTTCACTCAGTCAGGCTCAAATAACTTTTTGGCACTATAAAGAACCATCAAAGCCGATAAATACCTTTATTTTTTTTAAGTGTGTACACGCTGTAAATGGCCTGATGGTGTTTTGGCAATCAAAAGTACGAAATCGCTCATAACTCCTAAACTGCAAAATTTTGGGGTATTTTGGATTTTTTTTAAAACCTGCTTTTGCAAGCTAGTCCCAGGTTTTTTGCCCGATTGGAATCAGACCAGTTCATAAACATTCTCTGGAGAGTGAATATCAATAATTATCAAACAGCATGAGATATTGTTTGCCAAACTCAGAACACTAATGTAAGAGCTTAATCTGAGGTCACATGAAAAAAAAAAAAAAAAAAATCGTAGAGCTTGGCCACTTGGTGGTGCTATAAGAGGGAAATAAACATAAAAATGGCTATAACTACGTAATCGTTTGTCCGATCAAAAATTGGTATGCGGTGTCTTTGTCCAAAGTGCCACAGGTGTCTGTAATGTAGCTGTGAGTTGTATCTCATGGCCGCCATTGGTAAATGAAGTTTGAGAACCTATTAGACAAGGTTAATGGAAGTCGATCGGAACAAACTCAGTGGGCCTATTTGACTCATGGCCCTAAAGGTCTGTGAGAAATTTGAAAGAAACCGGCCACTAGGTGGTTTACACCTCTTATTCATACACACAATATTAATATCATATTATAGATCTCATACTGAACAACTTTGCCTCAAGAACCACTTCTGTTATTCAAATCGTTTATTAATTGTTCAAGATGATCTAAAAAAAAAATAAAAAAAATAATTGGTTTAGGTGGTTACAGGCTTGCTTAATAATATTCAATGCATTTTTTCATACAGTATCTCACAGAAGTGAGTACACCCCTTACATTTTGTAAATATTTTATTATATCTTTTCATGTGCCAACAATGACACTTTGCTACAATGTAAAGTAGTAAGTGCACAGCTGTCCCCTCAAAATAACTCAACATAGCCATTAATGTCTAAACCGCTGGCCACAAAAGTGAGTACACCCCTAAGTGAAAATGTACAAATTGGGCCCAAAGTGTCAATATTTTGTGTGGCCACTATTATTTTCCAGCTCTGCCTTAAACCTCAGTCCTCTTCCACTCCTCCATGACGACATCACGGAGCTGGTGGATGTTAGAGACCTTGCGCCCCTCCATCTTCCGTTTGAGGATGCCCCACAGATGCTCAGTAGGGTTTAGGTCTGGAGACATGCTTGGCCAGTCCATCACCTTTACCCTCAGCAAGGCAGTGGTCATCTTGCAGGTGTGTTTTGGGTCATTATCATGTTGGAATACTGCCCTGCGGCCCAGTCTCCGAAGGGAAGGGATCATGCTCTGCTTCAGCATGTCACAGCACATGTTGGCATTCATGGTTCCCTCAATGAACTGTAGCTCCCCAGTGCCGGCAGCACTCATTCAGCACCAGACCATGACACTCCCTCCACCATGCTTCACCGTAGGTAAGACACACTTGTTTTTGTACTCATCACCTGGTTGCTGCTACACACGCTTGACACCATGGGGGAAGTCGTGGCCTAATGGTTAGAGAGTCGGACTCCCAATCGAAGGGTTGTGAGTTCGAGTCTCGGGCCGGCAGGAATTGTGGGTGGGGGGAGTGAATGTACAGCGCTCTCTCCACCCTCAATACCATGACTTAGGTGCCCTTGAGCAAGGCACTGAACCCCCAACTGCTCCCCGGGCGCCCCAGCATAAAATGGCTGCCCACTGCTCCGGGTGTGTGTTCACAGTGTGTGTGTGTGTTCACTGCTCTGTGTGTGTGTGCACTTCGGATGGGTTAAATGCAGAGCACAAATTCTGAGTATGGGTCACCATACTTGGCTGAATGTCACGTCACTTTAGGAAGTTCTTCATCAACAATCTGAACCAAATAAGTTGATCTTGGTCTCATCAGACCACAGGACATGGTTCCAGTAATCCATGTCCTTAGTCTGCTTGTCTTCAGCAAACTGTTTGCAGGCTTTCTTGTGCATCATATTTGACAGGCAGACCCCCCCACCCCTTCAACCTCTGCAGCAATGCTGGCAGCACTCATACGTTTATTTCCCAAACACAACCTCTGGATATGACACTGAGCACATGCACTCAGCTTCTTTGGTCGACCATGGAGAGGCCTGTTCTGAGTAGAACCTGTCCTGTTAAACCGCTGTATGGTCTTGGCCACCCTGCTGCAGCTCAGCTTCAGGGTCTTGGCAGTCTTCTTATAGCCTACGCCAGCTTTATGTAGAACAACAATTCTTTTTTCAGATCCTCAGAGAGTTCTTTGTCATGAGGTGCCATGTTGAACTTCCAGTGACCAGTATAAGAGAGTGAGAGTGATAACACCAAATTTAACACACCTGCTCCCCATTCACACCTGAAACCTTGTAACACTAATGAGTCACATGACACCGGGGAGAGAAAATGGCTAATTGGGCTCAATTTGACATTTTCACTTAGGGGTGTACTCACTTTTGTGGCCAGCGGTTTAGACATTAATGGCTGTGTTGAGTTATTTTGAGGGAACAGCAAATTTACACTGTTATACAAGCTGTACACTCACTACTTTGCATTGTAGCAAAGTGTCTTCAGTGTCACATGAAAAGATATAGTATAATATTTACAAAAATGTGAGGGGTGTACTCACTTCTGTGAGATATTGTATGTACTTATATGCCTTAAAGCACTTGAACTCCAGTAATCGCAGCTTGCAGCTATATATATATATATATATATATAGCTGAAAAAAGTTAATCAAAGTTAATCAAAAAAAGTTCATGAAAGTTGTTCTAAGGAACATATATATATAACCCTTTGAGTGAATGGTTTTTATTAGTTAGTCATTCTTTGTTTAATAATCTGAAGAACACTTTGCCATTTATAAAGATATATATATATATATATATTTTTTTTTTTTTTTTTGCCCTGTTTGCTAGTTCTCTTATAATGGCGTTCCTATAAATACCCAGTGCGAAAGCCCCTTACGCTGAGACACTTCACACAGACTTCATACAGTAAATCTGAGTGCATGAATGTATGCATGCTCTTCTGTATTGAATATTTCATTATGGCATATCTTTTCTTATCTGTACCTTCTCAGTATGTACCTCAGGGCCATTATGAAATGTGTGCACACCTATGTTGTTCTTCATGAATGTGTATATGACAAAGCCCATCGGGATGCATGTATAGCAGGTGGAATGCAGCAGGCAGTGCTGGCATGCCCTCCAACTATTCCCACAGAGCAGGATCACAGCACCCCATTCTCCATTGGGAATTCCTCCAGCAAGGTGATTTAACAAGCCTCTGATACAACACATACGCTGGTCAGAAGAATGATTGTTATTTTCACAGTCAAAGATAACTTCAAGCTCCCTGCGGAGCAAAGCCTTGGGCAAAAAGCCTAGCGGGAGCGCAAATTGTCACGTGATAACCAGCCGACAATCCATCATTCCATGCCTTCACCCAACTTTAGCTTCTGACTTGAAGTCAAAAATACCCACGTCACATTTTTAAGCAGCGCTATGAGCTGCTGGGTTTTAATGTAGAATGAATTCTCATGTGATGCTTATGACGCATTGTTTTTATAAAGCCGACTCTGTGCCACAGAATAGCTGAAAAATGGCACTTGACATTTGCAGTAGCTGCGTGGTACCTGGAGGCCTAATGTCTTTAATATTGGTCCTAATCCAATTCGCCTCCATATGCAGAAAGTAGTATGTCTCTGAGGAGAGTTCACATAATGCATTGCCAAATTAATCTGCACCGCCACCTTACATGTTATGCTAGGATCCAAATAAACTGGAGGAAAGAATAAAAAATAACTGTCTTGAGGTCTGAAGTGAGCTTGGATGCATTGGATACTTAAAAGAACAGTTCACCACAAAAAAAAAAAAAAAAAAAAAAAAAAAATCTGTCATTATTTACACACACTCACTGTTGTTCCAAACCCATAAGCTGTTTTCGCATGAAAAATGGAGAAAAAAGAAGAAGAAGAAGAAAAAAAAAAACCTTAGCCCATACAACTTGTGTGCTTATATTCTAAGTCTTCTGAAGAAGTACAGAAATAAATAGTTATTCACTGGAAATATTATTCTCACATGAGCTGTTAAATTGACATTTTTTGGAGCTTATCAGCTATTAAATGGACCGCTTTGAAATGGGCCAACAAGAAGCCTCCACATGGAAAAAAAAAAAAAAAAAAATATTTTCTTCTATTTTGCATAAAGATGATGAACAACCTCAAATTTGGCCTCAGTGGAGTACAGGTATGATAGAGCTCTCATGATACAGTCTGGGTTTACTGATAACACATTAAGTTGTGCTCTTGAGATAATCTTAATTTGCATCGTTCATTCTGTAATGGAGTAATTATTATTAATATTTCCCAAACAGCACACAGATCACTCTTTATAAAGTATAACTCATAAAATGCAGGTGTGCATTGTAATGCTATTCTGGGCAGGCTACATCCACTGTTTTGCCATTGTCATTTGCACATTGTACACATTTTTTGAACTATGATGTACTAACAGTTTACTCCGTTTTCTGCCATTTTTATTTGATTTACATTTTTTGGCTTATGGTTGCACACTTTGGTCATCCCTGTTTTTTGCATTTGTGTAGAACAAACTGATATTCAGATGTGAATTATTTAGTCTGTTAATATAGTCTAGGAGTAATTAGGTCCTTGAATGCTCAGAAAAAGGAAGATTTTACCTCTTCTGTGAGAATGGATAGATGCAAATGGTATGCCTTGAAAGAGCCTTGCAAAAACATTTTTAAAAGATTAGTTATACAGCATATGACTACAAATTTAGCAGGGGCACTGGGGGGCAAGGTTTGTAGACATGGGCACTGGCCCCACCCCTGGGCCCTTAGAAGCACCCTGGTCCCCAGAGTGAGCAGCCCAGTCTTGATCACAGAGATTTAGCTAGAGGCTACAAAAACAAAGCCTGCCCTACTTCTCCAGCTAATGTTAGTGGAATTAATGATTAAATAGATGAGTAATTGGCTTGAAAAATATGTTCCATGTATCAGCCTACTCCAGAGGCCCTGCCTTTACCGACTCTTTATTAAAAGTTCCCTTTTTTTTCTCTGTGAACTCTCCCAATCATATCCCAATGTAAAACCCATCTATTCAAACCCATCAACTTTTGTTTTTGCAAACTATCCAGCTGGTTGCCTAATAGGGATTGGTCCATTTTTTCTTCATTAACTTTTGTACAGCACCCTAATAAAGATCTAAGAATTAAACTGAATCTAAATAAGATATTGTAGAATTACCAGATGATATACTGCTAAGGTTATTCATGCATAAATTATATTTCTGGAAGTGTGTAACTATTACAGAATTGTAACAGAGGAATGCAATACATCAAAAAAATGTGTTTAGTGTACTTTCCTCATTTAAAGTGCAGTTGCACAATGCATTGTATTATTTCTTTTTCTATTAGAGTCTAGTCACAAAAAACAACAACAACAAAAAAAAAAAAAGAAAAAAACAATTGATTGCCTGAAGAGTGCATTGCAATTATCTTGGTGACAAGTTAATGCATATGAGATCACACCTGTGCATTTGAGTGCTTTTCATAATATGCCAGATGTTTGTGTTTGCATTTCACTAACTGTTATATCACTTCCATTGTGGTGCCACTTCTCTTTTTCTTCTCCTTGCAAGTTAATCTACCAAAAGCTCAGCGAGAAATTGCATACACAATGGGCTTATTGAGTTTTGCTCTTGTCTTACACATGGCAAATGCAATCTAAATTCATTTTTTCTTAGGCTATAAATGCCTTATCCTGCTTTTTGGGAAACCAGCCAAAGCAAAAGATAGAAATTTTTGCCACCATACTCCAATATGATATGCAAGTTCTTCTTCTAGGCTTTTTTTTGTTATATATATATATATATATATATATATATATATATATATATATATATATATATATATATATATATATATATATATATATATATTGCATTTTAATAAGATGGACATTATAATGGCTGGCATTTGAAATTCTGTCGATAGATAGAACATTTTGTTGGTTAGTTATGTTAGCATTTTTGAACAGCATCTTTAGCTGAAATCTAATTACTGATTATTAAAATAAATAAAGAAATAAAGACATAAACAAATTCTGGTATTGGATCTGGTATTGTAAGGATATTTCTCCCCTCGATGAATCAGAATTCAGGCTCATTAAGAAATGTACTGAGGCCACCGTGACTTCTCTCTTGCTTCAGGCCACATGTTCTTTCTAGCCTTCCTGCTTTGAAGCGAGAGGAGGAATGTGCTGGACACAGTTTGATCAAAGCGGCAGCAGAATAATTTGGCCTTTGAGACTCTGTGAGATATCTTAGCCACCTCAACTCCAGACAGCACAACAACAACAACAAAGACAGGCCTTCAAAATAGCCACATTCTCCTATATGCAAACATTTCCCAAGACTTAAAGGAATAGTTCACCCAAAAATAAATCATAATTTGTTGACCCTTATGTCTTTTCAAATGCACATTACTTTTTTCTGTTTTTTTTTTTTTTTTTGAACGTTTTGCATAGACTTGACTGACACGCTTTTCAAATATAATGAGTAAGGACTAGAGCTTGCATCCTATAAGATGAAAAGTTGCAGATGACTTTCATTTACCATTTATTCTTGAATAGTTTTTAAATTTACCTTTTGTGTTCCACGTAAGAGAGAAAGTCAAATGGGTTTAGTCAAACAATTCAACTGTGGCTAAATGAAACTGCTGTATTGTTGATGATTGTTTATAGAAGTTATAGGCCATAATAGTCCAGCTCTTATGAAGCACTTTGAAAATGTTGTTGTTGCTGCTGATTTTGCAGACAAATACATTGCATACATTGTACATATGTACACTATGTCAGCCATCCTCTATGGCTGACAGATTTGTTTACCAAGGCCTCAAATACTAAATTTGACTTCCATGAAAGCTAAGAGCTTTGTCATTTTAATGTCGTATTTTATTCTTGAAATCTCATTTTAGCAACCTCAGTGCTTGACAGAAATTGTCAATTAATATACAGTGTCTATAACAAGTTTTTCTCCTAAAGGCATCTCATTTCCAACTCTAGGATGCGTTCTTGACAACCACTAATTGAAGGCTATTGATTGAAAGTCAACAATAAGCCCTCTGTGAGTGTGAGTGCTGGTTGTACATCTCTTTCACATTAGCTGAAAGTACTGTGCTTTATCTGATTGACGTTTTATAGTGACTCATCCAGAACACTTGAATGAATTCATTAACCATTCATTAACCCTTCAAACTTACATTTAGGTAGCGTTCTACCTATATTGCTTGTGGAAACTTTCTGTACCTTTCTACAAAATGTTAATTATATATATATATATATATATATTATATATATATATATATATATATATATATATATATATATAGATATATATATATATATATATTAGTGCTGTCAAATAATTAATCGCGATTAATCACATCAAAAATAGAAGTTTTTGTTTACATAATATATATGTGTGTACTGTGTTTATTTATTATGTGTCTATAAATACAAACACATACAGTATATACTTTGTAAATATTTACATGCATATACATATATATTATTATATTTAATATTATATATAAATATATTTAATATATAAACATTACATTTTTCTTAAATATATACATGCATGTGTTTGTAATTATATATACATAATAAATATACACAGCATACACGCATATATTATGTAAACAAAAACTTTTATTTTGGATTTCATTTGACAGCACTAATATATATATATATATATATATATATATATATATATATATATATATATATATATATATATATATATATACATACATATAATTATATTACTTTGTACATGGCAAAATAATATCATTTTATTATTTTTAATTTAAAGAAAATTTGTATATTTAAATTTGTAAAGACATGTAAGATCGTTTTAAGAAAATTAAGAAACAATAAAAAAAAGAAGTTAATAATTTTATATTTTATTTTTTAAGTAATTTTTATTTTTTATTAAATTATTTAAATGCATGGATACTAACTTTAATTCAACAAGGTTTCCACAACAATATAATCTTATATAATTTAATCAATAACAATATAATCAATATAACAATATAATTACAATATAATCAGGATAACTGTTTTCAACAGTGATAACAATAATAAATCTTTCTTGAGCACCAAATTAGAATGATTTCTGCAGGATCATGTGACAATGAGGACCAGGGTAATGGCTGCTGAAAATTCAGCTTTGCCTGTTTGCCATCACAGGAATGAAGTGCATATTAAAATGGAAAACAATTATTTTAAATTGCAATAATCTTCAGAACAATTGTTATTATTACTGTATTTTTTAATCAAAATACATATCTGGTATGAGCATAAGAGACTTCTTTCCAAAACTGATAATTTTGTATTTAAAACAGGTTTGCCCTCAGAGCAATTTTGATGATTGCAAGGGCATTTATGTTGTGCTATTCTGTAAGTTTTAGTATCCTAGTGCTTGCTGATGCAACACAGTCCCTCAAATGGCTTAGCTCAGCAATTGATCCATGCTCCATAATGTATGAGTCATTTATTTATTAATTTGTCAAATCCCATTTGAAAAGTACTTATTTGTTACTGCGATACACCAGGAGAAATCCCTTAAAGTTTAGCCACAAAATGCCACTCTAAGATTTTGAGACTTTTTGTCTGTGTGTTTCAGTCAGTACTCCCGGTCTCATCCATGGTGTTTATGCTTTATTTTGTGTGCAGTTTTGTTGGAAGAGATGAAGATGAGTTGACAAGGCTTCAGAGGGAGCAAATGTTCCTTCACATGGAGCATCCCATGAGGGGGTAAAGCCTGAGACTCCCTGTTGGTCAGTGGGTGAAAGGGCTTATGTGTTAGCAGATCAAAGCCCTGGCTGTGCTACCCCCTTCTGCGCCATCTCACTCCTCCACACCTTCTCAATCATACACCTTCACAAAGAAAACATGGACCTATGATCCCAGTCTGTTCTACCCAGGCTTTGATTCACTAGGCACAGGATTCTTATTTTCTTTCCAGGCACGGCAAGGTGGCTTTGAACTCCGATGTCATGGAGAGAAAACCATTCAGCTTCGCATGGAAGGAGCTAAAATCCAATAGCTGTCTGTCTTCTCATTCTCCCTGTGATATCAAAAGCATCATAAATGCTTAAATGAAGTTCTAGATTTAGCTAGTACATATGTACACAAGTTTGCTTTAGCTTGCAGTTGAATTATCTTTTCTTATATAAGAGCAAACGGCCACATGTGGTGGCTTTTTTGGATCGTGCTGTTCAGCACAGTGTATGCTTTGTTTACCTGGATGATTGATTTCAAGTCGAGTTATGTACAGAGCGCTGTGAGAACAGCACAACTGCTCTTGTATCTCTCAGCCCCATTGGTCATGTTACAGTCATCGCTGGTGTTTATACTGTGCAGATTACGGATAGGAAGATTCTCCAATTCACTCGGTGCATCGGCATAAAATGTTAACGATGCAATGCATCGGTTTAATAAGTGTGCATCGGCTACAAGTTGCATCGGTAAAAACTGATTTATTTATATATAATTACTAGTGGATGCGCTATACTTTTATTGTTTAGAAAGTGACCATTAATCTGTGAACAATATTTTATACGTAGATTGATTTCTCCTCTCTAAACTGTTTCTCAAGTGCGTTCTCTCATCACTGCTGCTGCGTGATTGTGACACATCACAATACTACAAAAGCTTAGATTAAAGTCCAAAACCTGGCTTGAAATAACCTAACAAATCAATCAGGGCTAAAGCAGTTCCATAAATGACAAATTAAGTTCACACAATCTCACTAATTTGTGCACGCTTATTCTTAATCAGCTCTTAATGTCGATCATGGATCAAATTGATCCACCTTTGCAAACAGCGAATATATCTGTGCTGTTTAATGCATTTGAGACATTGTGTTTTCCTCAGTGCATAACTGACATGTCACAGGTATATTTTTCATCTGTAAATGTCAGAAAGTCATGCAAACATATCCATTTTGCTGTCAGGAGTGGGAGGCTGACGCTAGTAAACGAGCGCTGCTGCGCGCATGCACGCTAAACAGACTGAGAGCAATCGAATAGGAGCGCAATAATTCTAAGTAAAATATAAATTTTGCTAAAATATTTGTTGTTGGACATTAAATGTGTCTTTTGTAGAATTTTAAACCTACAGTATGTACAAGTGTATTTTTATGATAGCAGTAACTGTAAAGGGACTACTATAATAGGCAAATCAACTGCAAGTTAGTACAGTACTAATTATTAAGCTCAAATGAGTTAATGTGTGTTTCTTACAGCTGTTAAAAATAGTAATTTTCTTTATTATTTATTTTCAAACAATTTTAAGTTTTAAATTAGTTATTTTAATGCTTTAAAGATCAATAATGTTCTAATGTTCTGCCATCTGTTCTGCAAACTATGAAAGGTGCAGCTGTCATAAAACCAGAGAGAAAGGCTGCATGGCTAGAAACTGTTAAAAAAAAGTCAAATAATAGTATGTGAGAGAGTGGTAATATCATTGGGTAACCAAATAATTTGACAATGAGTCAAACTAGCTGAAATAAGCCTGGCTTATTTGGTAAACTTGTTTTATGAAACAGGCCTTGAGGCATTAAAAGTGATCATATTTTGTCCATTGCATTGAATCGCATTGTGTTGAATCGAATCAAAATCAGATCGCACTGCATTGTAACTGGGGTGAATCCTATCGCATCACATCGGTAGCTGCTTCATATGTCATGCTTCATATGTATCTTTAATGTATCGTATCGTTGGCTATGCATCCAGATGCGTATCGTATCGGCCTGAGTCATGAGATGCACAACCCTAGTGCAGATGCTTGGCCACTGTGAATATGCGCATCCCTCCTAGACCCTCAGTTATTTGCTTTCTGTATGATTTACTTTGTAGGTATCCATGAATTAAGTCTGGCTGCCATGCCTGATTTTCCATTAATCCGAAATTAGATTTTGGAAATGTAAAATATGGTTAATGATATCTCTTATTTTTTTCATTAATCAAATATTATAACCTTTACCAATTGCAACTAGATCACTGAATCAGTGAGTTGATATTGAGAACTGTCTAATTTGTGATTCATCAACTGCAGAGGCATCATGCCCATTCAAACAGAAGGACATATGCCTTGTCAGATTTTTAAGCTAAATGGATTTTGAATGCATCCCAAACCCCAAGAACCCCCCCCCCCAAAAAAAAAAGAAAACCCTTTGATAATTGAGATCCACAGTTATTGTAGGTACAAAATGAGTTTAATTTTTAATTTTTAATTACACAGTTTTTAAGGCAAAGCAAAAATATATCACTTAGCCTAGGTGGAGTTTTTGCTTCAAGACTATACAGTACTGCCTCTGATTTGCAAAATGGAATATTGAATATGAGCTTTACAGACTTTTGTGACTCTATGATTTATTTTTATTTATTTATTTATTTTTTTTTTTTTTTGACATTTTGGATTTTCTCATTTACATATTCTTTAAAGTTTCACCATTTGAGAAAGAAGAAAATGAGAAATGAGGGGTGACTTTGGGGTCATTTGGGCATTAGCTATCTCGTTAATGCACATAATTTTTAGGTATATTTACAAGTTTTAGGTACAAGGCTTCAGAAGAAGAATCATTATTAAGTTGGCTGCCATGCCTGATCAATCAAATTTTTTCCGGTAATATTTCTGTGAACTTTTCCCATATATATATCTGAAATGAAATTTTGTAAATGTAAAATAGGGTTATTGATATCCCCATCTTTGTACTTACCCACCATTTTACGGCCACCCTGTCTCCCCTGGCTTGTTCTACTCGGTGTGGTTATTTAAAGCCTGATTGGTTGCTAAAGTAACCCATTGCTCTGTTGCCTGCTCTCTGGCTTGTCTTGAGATTTACAGATGCGTTTGTGCCAAAGCTCTCCTTCCTGTCTTACTGCACACACACAGTACCAGAGTTTGGCAGGAGAAGAGATCCTGCATTACGTACATTGATTTGTTATACATCAGACATCAGACACATTTGTGTGCTCATCATTTATCTCTCTCTAATATCCACACACACACACACTGCATGCACAGCAAACGCATTCTTGGATACGCACAGGATCTATTATGCACCTGTTTTCAGCCCATCTCTCTCTACCTCACACACCGGTTCGCTCTCTCTCTCTCACTTTCACAGCCAGAGTCACACATTAGGCTGAATTCACTGACTAGTCTGACAGCTGAGCTCTTTGATGCAGAAAGAGATGAGTGTATCTCCAAGGTAATATTGCACTCTGCTGCCAAAAGGGGGGGAAAAATAATGCTTTTGGACATCCAAACTTAATCGTTTTCACACTAGCTGAAGGGCAGCTTTGAGGACAGAGATGATGGGTATTTGGTGTGTAGTGTGAAAGTGTCAGTCGGTCATTTTGTGATTTTGAAACACTGTGATCCTCAAACTTTGAAAATGTATTTTATTCCTCTCGCACCAATGTCTAGTTCAAACCATACGTGGGGATTCAACTTGGAGTGGGGGGCAAAAAATGAAGCAGCATACTGTAGGAATGTACACGGTAAAAAATGAGAAAGTCACTCACAAAAATCTATTTTTGTAGAATATCTTGGACACCCTTTCAATATAATAAAAGTTTGAGGAGAAGTCACATAGAAGTGTATAGTCAAATCTTATAACCCTTAAAAGTTGTGGAAGGATCAGTGAATCAGTGAGTTGAACTGTCTAATTTGTGATTCATCAAATGATTCATTTAAAAAGACCATGCTCAAATAAAGCATTTGTTTACATATCAGATATTACCATGTTACTTAAACACCAAGGCAAACTTGCATTCCTTTTTATTATGCTATTACTTTATTTATTTATTGACATAATGGATCTCCTCATTCATATTTCATATTTAATTCATATCATTCATGATTTCACCTTTTGTGTTCCACAGAAGCAAGATCCCAGCTAACAGGGAGTGTTCTCACAGCTTTCACTAATGTTTGTTGAAATTAGATAAAATAATGTGGAAAAAAAAGCTTCTTAAAACATTATTAATGTTTGATCTGATTAAGAGAAAGTGTTCTGAGATCAGCATTCTCAGAACATCCTCATGATGTTATTAGTACTTGAAGAACGTTCTCATAATGCTGAGAGAAAAAGTTCTTAGAGCAGCATTCTCATAAATGTCCATATGATGTTGAGTGTCCTTGATTAATATTCTAACATTTTAAGTAATGTTATAATCACAAGAAAACTGGACAATTTAATGTTCATAGAATATAAAAAAAAAACTAACTTTAACACATTTTGGGCAAAAATGGATTTAATAGAATGTTGTGAGAAACATTTTTCATAACCTTTAAATCACGTTGTAAACAAGAAAACATTTTTAGAAACATTTCAAAACAATGTTCCCACAAGGGTTTTGTAACCTAAATTAGTTATCTTGAAAGGTAAGGAATGAGGGGTGACATTGAAGTCATTTTGGGGTGAACTACACCTTTAATACAGGGAGTATTTTGGGTACATGTTTAAATTTTTAGGCGTCCTAGATAAACTTTGTGTAGTAAATTTTCCACTGTGGTAGAATTTGTTAGATGTGTGAATTCTGTAAGTCTTCAGGCACACAGGCAGAATTTCCACATCAAGAAAGATCATAGAGGAACAGTTTGTGTGTGTAAACACAAACACTTCCATCAGTTTATGGAGTCACTTTAGTCTAGCATGTCTTTGATTTTGGTTTGCACACATCACTTGTCAGATAAATGTCAGAAAAGGGTTCAGCTATCTGTCTTGTTGTTTAAAAATCCCGATTTTACTTGCATTTGGATCATGAAAATTGCCTTTTCGAATCCTTTGTATATATCATAACAGGCAATTTTGCCCAGACTTTTATTCACAAGTGCTTGGATTGTAATCACAACTATTTAAAATGATTTTTTCACATATATTTTAGTATAGATGTGTGGTGATTTCATGGCACTGACAGAGTTTAAGATGCAGAATGGGAGCACAGATGGAGTTATTGGTCACCATTTTAGGCACGATTACATGAATAATTAAAATGTATATAAATGATTGATTTTATTTGTCCATTTGTATGCTCACTCAATCTCTGGTTCTCAAACTCTGCCTGTGATTCACATTACTTAGCAAAATAATGCATAACCTTTAGCATGGAGAGCTTGAATGAGAGGGCTTCAAACAGGATATATGTTTGCCCATAAATAATCTTTGGCTAATGCTTCACCAAACAGCTTCCCTCAAACTCGTCTAGCTCTCCATACTCTGAGGACCAATTTCCCTCCACATCGATCGATGGTCAATTCCAGCCGGCGTGAGAAGCATCTCTTATTCCCTATGGATTTTCACGTCATCCCAGTGACGAACTGCAAATAGTCAGTCGCCAATCATGTCCCACTTACCTTACCCTGTCGAGCCGCTGCCACTGCCCTGAGGTGGCAACATGTTTTAGCAGGACAGGAGGTCACTGGCACACCACATGTGCTTTTCAGATCCGTAAAACCTTTGGTTGACGTGGATGAGTAGTTAATGGAATAGTTCACCCAAAAATTTTAATCACGTTTGACTCAATGTGGTCTTTCAAAACATCTCATTTTGGCTTTCTCCAGAAAAAAAAAATTAAGTAATTTAGGATTGAAATAGCATGAGGGTGAGTAATTGATGACACAGTTGTCATTTTTGAGTCAACTATTTCTTAAAGCTACTGGCTGTGAAGGAAAGACAGGAAGTGAGAGGAGTAGTGTGAAATGAAGGCTTGAGAAGACAGGAAGCATATGAGAGTAGTTAAAATCCTTTTGAATATTTTAGCAGTAATGAGTGAAATTGTTCAGAGTGTTGGCTATGCTTCTGAAACATGATTGACATGTTCCTCACAGAACTTCAGGTTCACTCCTCAATGAACTGAGCTGATTATGCTAATAAGACTTCGTGAATAGAATGAAGCTTCACTCTTCCTCCAGCGGCAGTCTGGCTTATACAGTGCAGTGTGTTAGCACCTAATACTGCTATGTGACCTGCGCTTGAATTAGCTGATCTAGGATCTGACAGCTGCTGTATCTGACAGGCTATTCTCTGGCTGTCTGTTTCTTAAGCCTGATACTTGTATTTGCGCCATGGTTACGTCGCTCTTGCCGTGAAGACCTGCCCGTCATTCTGTTTCCAGTATTCTAACGGAGCTTAACAACATGCCTTTTTTACTCCTCTGCACATGGGGTGTGAATAAGAATTGAATATACTATATAATAACTGTGGAACTAGTCTTTTGCATTTGCTGAATGTTTTGGTTATTTTTTTTATTATTTAGTTTTTATTTTTATTTTATTAGCATTATTTTTGTTTGAATATTGGGGCTCTTGAAGATAATAAAAACAACAAAAACTAAATAAAAATCTAATCTGGCACAGGATGTTTCCTGAACAGATGGATGGATAGATTTTGTTTATAAAAAATAAAATATAAAAAATAAGATAAATGTTTTTTTTTTTATTATTATTTTTATATTTGCCAGTGGTGTGTAAAAAATAAAAAAAAAATAAAAATAAAAAAAATCTAAAACTAAATTTAACATTGTGATGAAAGAGAAGAAGCGACAGATCTTACGTATTGTGATATTGTGATTAAAGACACATTTTGTATTATAAATCTATTCCCCCTTTTCCCAATGATTTCCTGTAATTCTCTATTGTTCTAAGAAAAAAAACATTGTTCTTGCTCTCTCTCTTTCTTTTTCTATTATGTTATTGTGTTGTTTTTTCACGTCTGCTTGTAACTTTTTGGATCATAAAATAACATGGACACTTTAATAAAACTTTGATTGTCTTCGTCTGAAAGAACAAAGTTGTATACTCTTAGGTTTGCTTGAGGGTGAGTAAATCTTGGGGTAATTTTAATTTTTGGGTTAACTATCCCTTGAAACATTCACAGAGTTGTTTGAAATGGCTGATATGTTTTCATAGTATAGAGTAGTAGAAGAAATAAGATTTAACCATAAAAAAATAAATAAAATAAAAATAAATACAAAAATAACTGTGGGGGGCTTCTACAGCTGTTGCACACATTGGGTCGCCGTAAGTGACTCTCTAACAGCTCCAGTCACAAGAATGCAGGAGAACATCTGCTCCACTGAAAACAAATCATCATTAAATGAAGGCCTTGAAGTAAAAGCATCTGCTTCTCAACAGAATCATCTCAGCAATTTGTCCAATGTGATGCACCACAGTGTGGGTCCACATTAATTAACTGGAAAACAAAATTAAGCAACTAGCCAATCTGTGTCAACAGCATGCCCTTTTTCCTAGTTATCAGAGTATTACTCTGTCATGTTGAGTTTCACAGTCAGTTTCACGGGGGGCAGTCATGGCCTAATGGTTGGAGAGTCGGTCTTGCAAATGTTGCGGGTTCAAGTCTTGGTAACGGCAGGGACTGTAGGTCAGGGAATGAAAATACAGCGCTCTCTTACACCCTCAATACCACGACTGAGGCGAGACCCTTGAGCAAGGCACCGAACCCACAACTGCTCCCCGAGCGCCACAGCAAATAGCTGTCCACTGCTCCGGGTGTGTGTTCATGGTGTGTGCTCACTGCTGTGTGGGGGTTAAATACAGAGCACAAATTCTGAGTATGGGACAACATACTTGGCTACACTCCACTTCACAATGTCCTTGAACAAGATCCTAAAGTATGATTTCAATTAAACACCGTTGTTAACATTAACTAAAACTATTTAGAAAATTGTTTATTGAAATAAAGCTGAAATAAAATAAAATATTAATGTTAGAATATAAACTTAAACCAAAGTCCCTTTCGAGGATATTCTTTTCACTCAGCAGCCATATTTGCTACGCCTCCAGACAGCTATTTTGGGCCTATGCTCTTCAATGGGGAAATCCTGAAAACTCCAAAACTGCTGGACACACTCACAGCTGGGGCAGCTGGGGCCTAATGGTTAGAGAATTGGACGTGTAACCAGAAAGTTGCAGGTTCAAGTCTCGGTGCTGGCAGGAGTTGTAGGATGGGGAGGGAGTGAATGAACAGCGCTCTCTTCCACCCTCAATACCCATGGCTGAAGTGCCCTTGAGCAAGGCACTGAACCCCCAGTTGCTCCCCAGGCGCTGGATATAGCTGCTCACTGCTCCGGGTGTGTGTTCACAGTGTGTTCACTTCTCACTGCTGTGTGTGTGCACTTGGATGGGTTAAATGCAGAGCACCAATTCCGAGTATGGGTTACCATACTTGGCAAATGTCACGACTTTCACTTTCACTTTTAAATAACACATTTCAAATCGGCAACAAAATTTGACAGGATTGGAACTGACAAAATTGCTAATAATTATTAAAAAATTTTACTCTTAAAACACAGTTTTTAGTCACTTCGTATTAAACAAAAAAAACATAACAAATGAATGGATACTAGCATTGCACTTAAACTAGGACATGGCCTACTTAGGGAAGGTATAGTGTTTTTTTTTTTTTTTTTCTTCTTTCTTTCTGGAGCAAACAGAGAGAATTTCTACTCTTGACAGTATCTTCATGTTTGAGGGGGACAGTTTGCACATGTGCAGTGAGGTTTTGCCCTCCAGTAAATGTGCTGTGTGAAACAATCTCCAGAGGTAAGAGGCAGTACTGCAACTCAACCACAACCATGATGGCAAATAAATTATTATTAAAGATAGTATATGGGGAACTCTTGAAGAGAATTGGAAAACAAATTCTACTTGTAATCCAAATTAGACAGACAAATATTCAGTCTGCTGCATCATAAACCACTCTTATGCATTTCTAATCATGATTGTTTTTCACAGTAAGGTCAGAGTTAGATATAGAACAGTGATGTTCTTGTTGTCATTTCCAGCTGTGTCTCTGTAATGAGAGCACCCTCACTGATGATGTCAGCACTTGTGCCTGGAGCAATTTGCATTCAGTCCCTTGGGCTCTGCGTGGTGGTGACGGAGAAGATTTATGCCCAATAGTGGATACATCACTGTCACCATGTAATCATAATAAACACAGCAGCCCATCCCAGCTGATACCTCGCTTTGAATTTAGAGTACGTGAGAGGACTCACATGTATAGTCATCTTGGAAGTCATATACAAACAGTCATCTCGACATTATACATTCCAAATATGTAGGTACGCTGTCATCTGATAGCTAACTTATTGATTCATGTGCAGAAAACTAACCTGGCACACTGACTATTTAAAAGCACAGTGAGTGGGGTTTGGATGGCAGCTGTGGGGGCTTTGTCAAAATCTTTGAATTAGACCAGCCTTAATTTCAGTTGCCTCCTAAGTTGTGTTGTTCTTTTTTACATAATTTATGTCACAGAGAGTTGTGATTACAGAAAAAAAAAAAAAATAATAATAAAAATTCTGTTTCAGTTCTTGTGGGTGCACAGTGCTGTGCATGAACCAAATTACTGGCCTGTTTTATTAAAGGAATAGATGTTCCATTATTTACTCATCCTTGTGGCATTACAAACCTGCATCTTATCTTTTTCTGTTTAAAACATTAAACAACCTGTATGCTAACACTGTATGCTGTAACTTGTGATGCATTTTGTATGCTGTATTTCAAATTTTCTGAAGCTAATGGCATGAATTTTAATTTATTTGTTGTTTTATTTATTTCTTGTTTTATTTATTTATTTACCATTCCTTTAAAATAATGGATTCTACATTAGATTGACATACTTGAATATCCAGGTCTGCCATACAAAATTGACTCAGCCCACATCCAGCAAGCATGTTTGAGAATTAGACCTTTTCGGATATTTGAGGGTTTGACTCGCTATTATAATGAAGCACATTTGTCTTGGGTGTCTCATTAAAGCTGTGTTGAGGTGAAAGGACAGTGTGCAGTGCAGGTGTGAGGAGACTGTGCCACATTACTGTAAACCACATAGAGTTTTCATGTTCAGCATGATTAGCTTTAAGTAAAGCTATGACAGAAAAACAGAAGTTCACCATTGCTTTGAGATCATGTTAATCCATAATGCTCAATACATGTTACGAAAAGCTTCTCATTAACAAAATAAGTGCTTATGGATTCTTAAAGGGCACTGAAAGTCAATAAAGTCCAGAGTTGTTTTGGACCCAAATGATGCATGTATATTATGCAGATGATGGAAACGTCATCAAATATGAGACAAATTCAAATTCTGCTGTAAAGCATCCAGACAGTGGTGCCATTATTCAGCTCCATTCAGGCCAGTGTAGGTTCAGTTCAATAACTGTGAAGTTCATCAATTATTAAACAAGTTAAATTCAGCTATAGGCAGTTCTACAAAAGACAGTAGTGCCACTCTTTAGCTGGAGTCAGTTCAGTGTTGATTCAGTGCAGTTCAATAACAGCATCGATGCTGCGAAATTTGTCAATTATGAAACAAATTTGATTCAGCTATAAAGCAGCTCTAGAGACGACAAAAAAGTAATCATCCAGCTCAATTCAGTTCAAGTTTTGTTCACATCCAACAGTGTCAGCACAGTAAAATGGATAATGTTATTGAATGCTTAGTGCCTTTTAACCCCCAACTGAGCAATACACAGGCAACAGCGGCAAAAGAGTAGAGTTTGTAGTGTCGTTTGTGTTCCACAGAAAAAAAGTAAGTCATATAGGTTTGAAGCAACATAAAGGTGAGAAATCTATGATACGTTTACATTAATTAATTAATGAATTAATTAATTAATTTATTTATTTATTTGTATGTTTGTTTGTTGAACTATCACTTTGAATTTGTAAAATTTAATATCAGTTCAAGAGGACTGTGTGTTAATGTTATTTTATTAATGATTTTTACTTGATAGTCTACATTGAAAAAATGTATAATTTTGGAAAGAAAAACAGTTATTTAAAAGTTTGCTATATACAGTTGTTGCATGTTTATTTATTAACCACTGATAACCTTCTGAACAATTTTTTTTTTTTTTACATTTGACAGTGAAAAGCCCAAATTTTTGGTGCTTATTTTATTTCCACACACACACACACACACACACACACACACACACACACACACACACACACACACACACACACACACACGCACACACACACACACACACACACAGCTCTGAGTTCTGATTCACCGCACCTGCCTTCACTGTGCACTTCCCATTTGTCTGGTCTTGTTGTTACCTTATACAACGAACCTGGCTACCTACCTACGCTACTTACCTTCCTCAATCGCCATCCGCATTCACCATTGTGGACTCTTACCTGCTTGTTACTACTCACCGTTGTCTCAGCTGAGTCTCCTTTACTCATCCATTTATCTGCCTGCTAATAAGTCAATAAACAACGTATCAGTCCCTGTCCTGTGTCCTTCTGTTTCATAACAACCTGAACATGCGGGGTGTGCTGTCATGGACTGACAGGCTAATAATGCTGTACTTACCTTTCTGAAAGATGTCAGAAAAAAAAAAAAAAAAAAAAAAAAAAAAAAAACTATTTATAGCTACGGAGATTTAATGGATGTGTACCTCTTAAAAGATCTCTTTAAAAAATATGTTTCCTTATTTTATACACCTTCTTAAAGGGACGTATACATTTTAAAGATTGATTAAATTTGTAGTTTCAGTATTAACGATGTATACAGACAATTCAGTTGTATACCAGGACAAAAATTAAACATTGAAAATATATGTCATTAAATGCTTTTGTTACTTTATAATATGTAATGCAAATAATATATTATAATATTAATTATATTAAAGTAGATTGCAAATGCACCTTAAGACATACACATCACTATACGTATACTTTTCTGCAGTTCTGCTAAATGTTGAAAGATGTTGTGTTAATAGATTTACTGACTGCTATCGATTTGAGGCATTTGTGTTACTGTATGAATTTGCAATGGGAGCATTGCTGTCTTTAGTTTCATGTCTTTTTATTCTTTTCGGGCAGCTTAACAACTGCATCATTTGATTGAAACAGATAATAGAAAGATAAGCTTAAATCTATACTGAAAACCACAGTTGAGTACAGAGTTGTTTGGTGATACATCTCTGATTATGAGTATTGCTAAGTGTTTTGCTTTTATAGATGATGACCTCTTGTCCAGTAGAGTGGTACTCTATGCTCTTTGTGAGCGCAATATGGCATTGATCAGAGTTATTGATTCTAGTAGATCTATTGATCAGCTCAAGTGTCATCCTCCTGCTCTTTCCTATTATTTCCCAAGCAGACCTGAATAAATCTTTTTGAGCGTGCAATATCATATCAGTAACATGCCTAGGAATGCTTATTAAGAAATCTATTTTATTTGGCATTCCTTTTGATTTTGGTTCAGTGACAGCATGGGCCTCAAATTAAGAAATTTGCTGTTGATTTTTCAGTTCGACTTTCATTCAAATGCATATTCAGATAGATAAATGCAAAATAGAAGCATTTTTCTTAAATGCTGCAAGAATTTCAGACCACATTGTATCTTCAGTCCTTTTTAGGATATCTTAAAATAATCTCATGAATGTTTAATGGCCAGCCATTATGACAGAAATTGATTTTGATTTAAGCAGTGTATAGGTCTGTAGATGACTTTGCTGTTCTGCCATCATGCTAAAACTGTCCACTTCTGCAGGCACAATGAATTTGATGAGGTCTTTACCTCACACGAAACATTGCTGCTCACCACAAAGCATGCTGGGAGTGAAACCGGATTGTAAGTGCATCAGGAGGGACCAGCAGTCCTGTTTGCCTGTGTTAAAACCATTCAGAACAGGCTGTATTTGTCATTTCCACAGTTCCACATGTAGTGCCAGCCTGCAAAAAGCATTTTCTCTCACTTCCAGTAGATAAGGGGCTTGTGTGAACCCTGCACTTTTCAGAATGAGACACAGCTGAAGTACTTAGCCAGGCACATGCATTAGATAAATCAAAGCAGAAAAGATTTTGGCTAGGTAGAGAAAGAGATGGGGATGTGAATTCTGTGTAACCTCACATTTACCACTCAGTTTTATGCAAATATGAAGCCTCAGGGAGAGGCTTTAAGCAGTGGGCAACCTTTTGTTTTTCTTTTTCGATTTTGATGGTAACTGCTCTTTTTTTAAACCCCTTTTTTTTTAAACACACATTTAGGTTCTTTTGTGCATATAGGCCATTTCAACAAGGTTCAGTGAAGTACAGTATGATGTGTATAGTAGTGTAACAGTTTGAGTAAGTATAAACAGAAAAACAGGGCTTGAGTAAGTTTTATTCTGTATATTAACAGATATATTAACCAGGTGCATGTACAGTATCTGCACTGAAATACAGTGAAAATAAGCTAAACCTATATATCAACACATTATTTATCAATATTGGAGGGAACTACAAAATCAAAATATGGGAGGGAACTACTTGCCCACTATTTGGGGCAAAAATGGGCTTGATGCAAATTACATTCACAATGACAGACTCACAACGGTTTCTATTCAGTAAATATGCCTTAATCTAGATGATTTTAACAACGTATAGCCTTAGTTCAGCATTTAAGTTGAGTTCCATGTAGAATAATTTTCATTTTTATGTAAATGTAGCCCCCGAATTCATGCAGAGTACAGTTCATGATAATGACATCAGCATATTTTGAAGTGTCAAGTCTCGTTTGCAACATCAGGAAAACACCAGCAATCATTTTGAAATTCAATAAATTTGCCACTTTGAGTCTTGTCTCAGTGATAGGCGACAAATTATTTTATGGTCTCTTGACATGATTACACTTTTTATGATTAAATATAATACATTTCGATGTGCTTTATCAGATTGTGGCATACTTTGTTATAGTTTATCTGCTGTTTATCAAAGCATGTAGGGAAATCAAAGTAAATGACTTTTAAGAGAAACAATAGAGAACTGTAGCAAAGATGAGAGCAGTTTCTAACAACATCTGTGCTTACGGATTCAGGTTCGACTTCAAACATGCTCCTTAGTCGTTCATGGAACATCAAAGAAACTCAGATGCACCTGCTACAGTTAAATGCACTTGGTCAGTTAAGATAATTTTTATGTGATATCTAAGATGTGACTTTTTGACCTTATACAAGCCTTACACTAATTAAGTGCTTTAATAAACATAAGGGGTTAAGCTTATTTGCACTTATTGTCTGTGTTGTTTTAGCACCTAATCCAATCTCACAGGTTCTCAAACCAATATTTTAAGAAGCCATCCATTTTTAAATTGCTTTTTGTTTTTGTTAAAATATGGATGGTGTCATTAAACCACTGACTGTAAGCTGTTTTGTGTGAGTTTGTGAGTTGCAAAGCAAGGTAAATGCAGTACTATTCAGTGTAAAAACATCTACTGTATAGTATGCCAGTCCTTTTCTTGCAAACTCAACTCCATTTATTACAGTCAATATATATTTTTTTGCTGTTCCTTAGCTTATTCTTTCTTTTCTTTTTGCTCAATATCTCATTCTCACTCTTTTTCTAAAATCTCAGTTATTTGGTTTTCTTGATGCCCTCTCTTTGACGGGGCTGCTGTTTGCCGTGACCTTGCAGCTCTTGTGTTGTGCCGCTGCCAGTCGTCTGTCCAATTACAGCATCCTTTTAGGGTCCGCCTCAAAGCATATCAGCTTGGCAATTCTATTCTCTGTCCAGATCAAAGCAGACAGCAACTTCACAAAGCCTCTAAGTTTTTTTCACACACACTCTTTTGTGTTCTTTGATGTTCTCCACACAGGTATTGCACTGGACAGCTAGAATGATGAAATCCAAAACTCCCCCCACGGCACACAAAACAGCTGTCAGCTATTATTAGCATTTTAAATGAGTCCCCATGCCAGGCTTTGACATTCTATTTGATTTATTTATTTATTTTTTATCTTTTATCACTTCTAACCAATACACAATATGCCATGCAGCTCGCTTGCTAAAATAATGGTTGCTTTAATGTCAGTGTTCAGACTGAACACTTTGGTGTTTTTGTGTTTGTTTATCTGAGTTTCACACTTGCTATGCTGTGATTATTGGATCTGTTCCAAAACCTAGTGAAAAGCATCAATGTGTTTAGTGTCATTTTATTTTATTATTTATTTATTTTTTACGCAGCGATATGTTTGTGAGGTGTCTAGAGTTACTGTATATGAACTAGCTCAGAGATGGGCAACTTCGGTCCTGAAGGGCCTGCAGATTTTAGCTCCAAGGACAGTGGCCCCTCAGGACCGATGTTGCCCATCCCTGATCTAGTTCATATACAGTAACTCTAGACACCTCACAAACATATCGCTGCGTAAAAAATAAATAAATAATAAAATAAAATTACACTAAACACATTGATGCTTTTCAGTACTGAATGAAATAGAAGTGTATTTATAATTAACATTTATACTGCTTTATTGCATTTATTGTGTGTAGTTTTGATGATTTTACAGAAGAAGAGGAAAATTGAGGCTGAAGGTAAGGTCAGAGCCACTGCAACAGGAACTGGGATTGACCTTCAAGATATTAAGTCTTTTTTTTAATAATCTAACAAGAAACTGTTTGTTTTAAAATGTAACGGAAATAAAAGATGTTTCAAAGGCACAAAGCACACAGCATGCACTTGGAAAAAGAGTCATTTCCAGGAACACCAAGAAGGACACCGGAAGACTCAGTTGTGCTCATTTGATTAGTTGAATCCGCTAAGACCTGTAATTAACCTTGCTTGTTGAATTGTGCATGAAATTCCTTTCCACCACACAGTTATGACATAAGTGGAAATGTCATAATTATGAGATAAAAGGTCAAAATTAAGACATAATTCAAAACATTGAGGTAAAAAGTCTTATGACATACAAAATCATAATTATGAGATAAAAAGTCAAAATGATAAGATTCTATTATGATTATAAGATAATGGCAAGATTGCTAAAAAATAAGTTAATGTTACAAGAATGGAGTCATGATTATGAAAATTTGTAGCTTTTTATGTCATTTAGATTTTTTATACCAAAGTGTGATTTTTTTTTTTTTTTACGTGCCAGAAATAAGCTTCCAGAGTATCAAAAACACACAAATTCAGACTCAAATATCCCATGCATATTATATTAATATATACAGTTTAAAAACATATTTTAAAACCCCATTACACCCTATGATAGGACAATGCTAGTGAAACACGAACACAATGCTGTGACTTATGCAGAGAAAACATGGTTATGGGGAAGTAACAGTGGAAATCGCACCCCCCTTGCATCTCTGTATTTGCTACACTGATTTCATGTTTTGGTCATAGTTCTGCTTTGGATGGGTGGTTGGAGGGAAGTGGTATAATACATGTTTGTCTCATTTTTACTTGCCCATGCCATTAAATTCACGTCAAAAGAACAGCAAGTAGGCCAAATGACATTTTGGTTGACAATTTCAAAGACAAACATCGTTTTTCTTTGGAACAGCATAATTAGTTGCAGTAAATGAAGGTTTGTTTTGATTTCACGTCGAACCTTAAAGGGGAAACAGTTTCTATCAATTTCATGTTAATGAATACCTATAGAGTAGTATTGCATCCGTCACATCTCCGAAGAGTCGTTTGTGTATTTGGCACAGAAGTACTCCATCATACTGTAATATTTTTTTTGTAACTTTGGCCATGTTTAGCATGAGAATCCAACTCTAACAGTGTAAATAAGTCAGAATGCATGAAATAGCATTAGACCTCCCTTTTAAGAGATTGCTTCTGCAAGTATTGCGTGAAAATGGCAAATAAATAAATCTTTGTTAGATGCACATAGTGAAGTATCTACCAATTCACCATGTCAAAGTTCCATCCAGTCATGCTGGTAAACGGAGCGTCTCTGCTCTTTCTCTCATTTGAATGTTCCAGGCATTTGCTCATAAACCCTCAGTATTTGCTTTATTGATCTGACACTCCATCAAAGATGGTAAACGTGCATCACCTTCACCTCCTGCTTTGAAACATAACACTCAGAGTGGGATGAAAAGGTGAAGAGGCATATATCACTAGAAATCGCTCACGGGCATTTCCCCTCGAGGCTGCTAGAATGACACTTCAACAAACTGAAATTGATGGCCATTTGACTAGTGGCAGAATGACATTTGCAGTGTTTGGTGTAAATTTAGACTCAGAAAAGTGAGATACAGTTTTTTAAAACATCAGTTATTTTGGTTTATCCTTTCCTTAACACTTGTTATTTTATTACAAATTACCCTCCTCTGGCTTTTATTTTAATCGGTGCTTTTCAATAATATCCATTTAATACCCAATTTTATACAATTTACTTGCATTTCTCAAAACTGTATGCATACATATAGTGTATTATGCTATTATGTTAATGTTATGTTATTATACTATACAGTATTTCTATTTTATTATTTTATATACATACCTGGCCATATGGACCTGAATAACGCTCTTACTGTTTTTCTTGTTTTATTGGCTTTACTGACCATGCAGCATCTCAGTTCTTTACTTTCTGTTGCTGCTGTCCTGGGCTGCTTAATTTCCTGAGCCAGTAATCAACAGGTAGTCCATCATACTCTGCTTGGCTCTAGCTGCCTCTCCACACAGTTGAACAGATTGGCATCGCTTTATGAAAGAGAGAAAGAGAGAGTGCATTTGTCTGAATTTCAATCGAAGCCCATCTCTGTGTCATGACTCACCAGCATCTGCAGTATCACAGCTAACTACACTTAGGCTAAAAGCGCATTCCTAAATGGAACCATGGAAAGCAAGAAACGTTCTGACTTCACACGCATACTAAAGAAATAAAGAGTAATAGAACAACATACTGTATAATAACGTCTGATTATATAGTGCAGTGGTTATCAAAATGTGGGGTATGTATGATATTGTAAGAGAGTTTTACATTATGTATGAGAACTCCTCCACATATTGTGCAAATGTGCTGTGCTTATAAACAAAGACATTTTAGTCATATGGCTTAAGACCACAGAACATTAGTCATATGGCTGTAAGCAAAGGTGATGCCTTTTTGATGTTTGCTTTTAAAGTAATCTCCTGTGTTTCACAGATGAAAGAAAATATTCTTTTAATATTGCTCCTACAAAGCAGTAAGTTTTTTTTTATCTATCCATCCATCCATCCATCCATCTGTTTAATCTCATTATTATCTATCTCTGTCTATTAAAGACTTCAGTGCCTGTCTAGTGTTTCTAATGATATGCCCTGAATGTTTGATTAAAGCCCTTGAGCCTAAACCAGGGGTCACTGGCCCTCCAGGACCTAGTCTGGAGTCCCTTAGCCTAAACCGTTTATAGTATATGAGCCAGTGTTTACCCATAATAGAATGCTTATTTAAAATTGATGCATTGTGTGTGGGAGGAAATAGAGGGATACATGGTGATTCTTCAGACAGACAAATAGTTTAAGTAAAATATTATTGCAGATGGTTTTGAATAGATTTCTCTGTTTTTCCAATAGGAGAACCATACTGTACAGCAGTATTGACTCTGTATTTTACTAAATTATTAAAAATGTAGTCCCTACAGCCACAATATTTTGAGCTGGCATTCACTGAAATGGTCTCGGGGGAATCGATGCGTGGCACTGGGTCAAATAAGCACATACTGCTCTAAGCATCCTGAATTCATAAGCATCCTTATGAACCCTCAGCAACAAACAAACAGATGACTCTCTATGGCCACCTCGCTCCAGGTTTAACGGCAGCTATTAATTATTTTGGAAGCTTATTTCACAATGCAGAGACTGAAACTCTGACCTGTGCTGAGAGAGAGTGTGTACCTAATGTTTAGACAGTCATAAATAGCCACTTATCTGCAGTACAACCTTTTGCGGTGATGACTTAGAGCAGAGCAAGAGTTGGACAGTAATTGTGTTCTCATTAAGGGTTCGTCTGTGCAATGTAATTATGGACCTCACTTAGGAAATAATACCAAGTGTTAATAGGTCAATAGACATCAAGTTGTTACTTCAGGTGTGAAGATGAACATTTTTGGAGTTTAATAGGCGGTCTGTTTTTTAGTGAGCATTTAGAAAGTACTATATGTGAGACATTACAGATTTATCTGGGGTAGAGATGTACTTTACGTCATAAATTAATGAGTGTGCTGAATTTTGGTAATTTAATTTAATGATTTAATTTAATTTTCTGTTCATTGAATCACTTCATAATGGCTTAAAATTACATTTCAATATAAATTTTGACCCCATACTACCTTATAAAGTTTTTTTTCTTCTAATTTTTTTTAATTTTATGTATTCATTACTCATAAATAAGAAGTGTTTCTTCACTGTGGAGGTTGAATATTACATGTACTCTGTTCCAGTTCTGTTACAGTAGAATTGCAGAGGACATCAAAAGTTTATATCTATCTATCTATCTATCTATCTATCTATCTATCTATCTAATAATAATAAAAAATCTATATATATATATATATATATATATATACATGAATCTTTGTAATCATGTAAATGTGATCATGTCTGTGTGCGTATTAGCTGTGGAGATGTGCATTTTTCACACATTTTTTGATTCAGTCCACTTAACAATGGATCTGTCTTGTTCTCTCACCCACAATTGCTTTGATATTTACCACCTCAGATAAAAAAATGAAAGTGAAAGTCGTGACATTCGTCAAGTATGGTAACCCATACTTGAAATTGGTGCTCTGCATTTAACCCATCTAAGTGCACACACACAGCAGTGAGAAGTGAACACACCGTAAACACACCCCCGGAGCAGTGGGCAGCTATATCCAGCACCCGGGGAGCAACTGGGGGTTCAGTGCCTTGCTCAAGGGCACTTCAGCCATGGGTATTGAGGGTGGAAGAGAGCACTGTTCATTCACTCCCTCCCACCTACAACTCCTGCCAGCACAGAGACTCGAACCTGCGACCTTCTGGTTACAAGTCCAAATCTCTAACCATTAGGCCACAGCTAATGTATTTTAGAACTATTAATATATTATATTCCGGTTTTCAATTTTATTTTAGTTTATGTTTTAGTAATTTTGTTATGTGCTTGTCACTTTTATATATTTTTTAAATACTTCCATATAGCTTTATTTTTATTTCAGTGTTAGTTGTTTTAATAATTTTATTACTTCAACTTATTTGACATAGTTGCCAAGGCAATGGTCCTAAGTTTTTTATCTGATATTTCAGCTTTATTTTATTTCAGCTTTATTTCAGTTACCGAAATAAATAGTTTAAACAGTTTTAGTTAACAATTACAACACTTAGGAAACAGATATCTCCAGATACAACATCTGTATCTGGAGCAATCACAAAGTTGTTGTTGTTATTATTATTATTATATTTGCATTCTGTTAAAATGTGGGCAGTGCTTAAACCATAACTTAAATCGTAAACTGTCAAAACAGCAGTTTAAACTCAAAAAGTCTCAAAACTCATTTGTTTTTACAATGTTACCTTTCTTAAGTTGACTTCTGTTTATTCTGTTTTATGTCTTATCCATATATTACTCTCTGGATGTCTGATGTTCTCTTTACTTTACTTTCTGTGTTATTGTTTGATTGTTTGTTTGATGTTATCCCCACATTTCTGATGTTTATTGTTAAGTGTCCTTGAGCTCTGGAAAGGCACTATATAAATAAAACCTATTATTATTATATTTAAAAATAACAAACAAAAATAAATAAATAAAATAAAATAAAATAAAATTATATTCCCTTTAATATTTTCAATATAGCAAATATGCATTTGTATAATTCATAAACTTATTTAAAAATGTCTAATTTTCAGTGTTCATGTGACAATGGCTGCTAAAAAAAGTTTTGCCATCACAGGGGTAAATTACATTTTAAAGTACATTAAAATGGAAAACAGTTCTTCTAAACTGGAATACAATTTTACAGTATTGCTGTTTTTACTGTATTTTTTATTTATTTTTTGGTTACTCATTAGAATGTATTTGTTCTGAATTATTTATTATACATGCCTTTCTGATAAAGTATTTGGCTTTGTTCATATGCATTTGAAAAGTGTAAATGTAATTGCATTCTTGTCAGAGGCAGATCCAGTGACATATGGAATAAAAAAAAAAAAATACAATTACACGTCACAGTAATCAGAGCCTTGGCTTAGCAGTAGTTGCATGTCCTCTGACATGTTAACCCATGGTGGTAATCACACTCAACTGATTTTATAATTTCCTGTTTCCTATCCTCTCTCCGCTCTCCTATCAGTAGAAGTGGCAAAAGAGCAAAAAAAAAAAAAAAAAAAAAAAATCCCACCCATGCCATTTTAGCAATGTATTGTGCTATGATCCACACCTGGCTAGGAAACAAAATCCACTGTCCAATTACTTTTGGGTTGTGAATAAATGAGACTGTAATTCCTACACGGTTCACAGTTTATGGATATAAATGCAGTCAAATTAAAGCTGGCCACAGGTGCACATTTTCAAATCAAGTGGATCACTGTCCTAACACTGCTGTTGAATAACCAAAACAAGCACATTCAGTGTTTTCACAGTTATTTATAACCGTGGCATGATCTCGTGCCGTTCTGCTAGCATATGGTTGATACGTTAGTTTGGTGCACTTTTTAACCTCACAACTGTAACACTATAGTAGGGCCTTTTCTCAGTCTTTACAGCTTTATTCTTTTTCCATTTAATGTTAATCATTTGTCTACCACCATAGTCTCACATAGAATTGAATCTCACCTCATGAAAGCGAGCAAGTGTGTTGGGGAGGGTTTTACAGGAATTGTGGCATGTTGTGAAAGCTCATAATAGATGTTCTTTAATATCCTTTCCTCAATTCTGTAGGAGATAGCGCTCGATTTAACAAGCTCCTGTCTCTGCACCGCCTTATCTGCAGGCAGCAAACATTTAATTTGAATTTGCCTCTTTTTGACATCCATTGGATGTAACAAGTCATCCACAGTCAAGTGGCAAATCATTTTTTTCATCACTGATAAACAACAGGACCCCAGGCAATCTTGGCGGCTTCCTGATATTTTAATCATTTTTGGAGCTTGCATAAGTTGCTCAATGTGTTAAATATTCTACATTTAGAGAAGGTCAGCATGTCTTTGGTGGCAGAAACAGTCCCAGCTGTGTATAGTCAAATATCTGGCAATTCTTATTTCATTCTGTGTTCTTCCACCACAGAAGTGTGTTACTTTAATGCAAAACGAATAAGGCTTTGATATAGTAATTGGTAGTGACCTTTATCTTTACCCTGATAGGTTGTTTTACTAAGGGGCTTGAGAATGTAAAGCTCGCCTAAGAATAGGTTTCAATAAAAGTGATAAGAAAGGATACAAATGACATGCTGATAAGGAGCCTCGTATCTCATTTATGAGAATATATCATCTCCACAAATACAAGGCTGTGACCTAGTGGCGCCTCCGCTCAGGAACTGAGAAGCTATTAGAGCTGTTTACAGACTGTATTTCTGTTCAAAATACAAAGGCAGGCCTGAAAAACCTACTGCATTCAGTGAGTGCTGGTAACTCAGTCGCATATAGATGCTAAGAATTAACCCCAAATAATAGACTCTCTGTATTACCAGGTATACTAATGACATTTTATAATGGAATTGTGTCCTACTTCGTTTATTTAGTGGACAGGCTTGAATCGATGAATATTTCATATGCATATGAGGTCATGGGATGCTGTAACACCATTTTTAAGCATCTGTAATCTCAGAAATGAGCAGCTAAATAAAGCATGGAGTCCCTATGGTCTCTTTAAAAACCATTTTAAACCAATTAGAGTGTGATGTTAGACTTAAGATGCAGTGGGTGATTAGAATTGACATCAGATGTTGGTATGATTCTTTCGGGTCTTCATGAAATGTCTGTAACATAATTTGGTTAAAATTCCTCAATGGTGTTGTAAAACAACTTTTTTACTAGAGGTCCGACAGTGGATTTTACCAATACCAATAGCTAGGTTGGACCACACTGACTGATACAGATTAATCAACCGATAGTTTTTAAAATGGATACTGAACAAAAACTAAAATAGTGCTTTAATATTAAAAAATAAATTAAGAAATAAATAGCATTGTGAGTATTGAGCGATACTTTTCATACTATATTACATATCTTAATAACCAATGCTAACAGAAACAACTTAACAGACACACTCTTACTAGATGGCCATCTTTAAATATCTAAATACACATCTAAAAATACACAAAGGCCATAGCATTGAAATTACATACATATGGATATTATATGTATACTCTCACACTTTAATTGCTTCTATTCTGGTCTAGAACATGATTGATGATTATCTAATGAAAATAACAAAATATACAGTTCACTATGTGAAGCATATACAGACTTTATTAGAGCCACAGCAAGACAGACGTTTCACAGAAAAATGCACAATACACAGCCCAGCCCAGGGTGAAGGCTTTATGTACATTAACAATGATTTGGGACAAATATAATGTAATTTAATAGAAAACTGTGTAAATGGCTCTCTGTGGCGCGGCAGGATTTCTGTCGGCTGAATCAACATATCAATGCGTTTTCTCACGTCACAGCTTTAAATCTGCAACTTCGCTGGAAAACAAATGCATTAATGTGACCATCAAATCTTGATGATGATGATGATGATTGCAATAGGTATTATGAACTAACCAAATTAATAAATAGGGGCTATGAAATGTTTATTTCTACGTTTACATTTTAACATTTACCAATACATTTACTTATGTATTTATGTATTAATTTATTTACTTATTTGCTTGATTTGGTTTTTCTCCAAATAAACTTGTCTAGGTTACTTCACAGGAAATAAGAAATATTGTTCCTCCTGGTTTCATACACAGGTCTGTATGAAAAACCATAATTTTAGAAACTAAAATAATGTTTCCTGAAATGTTATTGAGCAAATGCATTAACAAACGTACACATTTTCTAATACAGGAATGTTTAACCAGACGTTTGAGGATGTACTTGAAATCCTCTGTCTCTCTCTGTTATGTAGTTGGCCAAGAACATTTGAACCAAGAGGAAGACATGGATTAAACAAAGAAAGGCTGTGACATACTTCTCATTCGGCTCTGGAGTCCACAGCGGGAGAAGAATGGTGCTTCTCAAGGTCTTGCCAGGAAGGCTAGTGGTTGAGTGAACTTTCTGAGCCCATGAGAACTGGATGTTCCACTTCTTTTGTGTGTTTATTGGCATTAGTACTCCATCCTTTTCAGATTTAAGTAGAGGACATCATGCTGTGGCCAATCACTGATCTGTAAATGTCAGGTCGGCGTTTCATTCTGACTTTCACTCCAATCATTTATGGTAATGATAATTTAAGTAAGCGCTTCCCACGACTGCCGTGCTTATTTACAGTTTTACTGAGGCTTTAGAACATCTTGTGAGCACTTAAAAAGTTTTTTTTTTTTTCTCTGGCAGCCAGGATATTTTCAAAGGCTGCCCCTAAAATGTTCACATGGAGATTCAGTAAAGAAGTACACTGGAGCTTATATACAAATCGACTTCATGAAGGGAATATGGGAAGACTCTTGAACAGCCTTGAGATTTGGCCTGGCCTCCATTTTAGATGCTGAACTGATATATTAATGCAGTCCCCAGTGTTATGTTTCCCTTAAAAATGTGTCTTAAGACATGTCTACACGTCTGCCGGGCCCTTCTTATACAAGTAGGTACAGTGCAAGTTCATTTGAACATCAAAGCTTTGCTATGAGCTGCATATTGTATTATAAAAACAAAAGATGTGAGTGGTTTGATGAAATAGTAATTGAATCCCTCTTATGAGGTACGAATGTCTGGAGAAACATCTGTGAAACAAGTTGGCCATTAAATATGCAACAGCATATTCAAAAATTCCTTTTGCATAAGATGGCAGTGCTTTAAAGAGAATTATCATGGCCTGAAGCTCATTCAAGTACTGCCATTTAGCTTGTGTGAATCTGATTGAAACAATCTCCATACTGCTTTTGTTCATACCCAGTGTTGAGGTAAACTAGAGCCTGAATAATATCTGCTACAAAACCACAGCAGCCTTCAAAATTAAAGGTGAAGTCTCCCCTTTTTGATGTTAAAATAATTTCTCAACCCCATGTCGACATATAAGACAATTGAGACATGTTTTAAATTTCAACAAAAAGTGTAAACAAGTTCAAATTTGACACATTTGAACATTTTAACCAGCCCGGCCATCTTAATATAAGACTACCATTTAAAAAATCAAGGCTCAGGCTATCTATCTACATTTTATATTAACTTTTTTTATTTTTTTTTTAAATGTATTATTTATATTAAGGAAAATAATTTGTAATAATAAAGTTTATTAAGGGGCTTATAACGTTCAGGTTAATGGCTTATTCTGCATGACTGTATTTTAGGTCCCTTTCCCCATAGCAAAACTTAATAGCTACAAAGTAGGAGTACATTCATAGTTAATAGTTAGTTACAGTAATAGTGAGAATTGGAATGAAGTGTTTTTTCTTGTGGCGCTGCACCCTTTACCTTCTAGATTTATGCAGTGGATATTGTTTCTGTTGCATGGTTGTTCTGAAATCTAGCTAAACTATCAAAAAAAAAAAATCAAAAAAAAAAAAAATACCATCTCAAAGCTTATATGATGCATGTTGTGAGAAAAATCATGGCTAAAGGAGATTTTAATTAAGGTAAATGGCAGATATTGGCACATCAGTCTTGCAGCTAATCATTTGGCAATGAGTTTCATTAGGCACAGATCACTGTATTAATCCCAGAGAAATGGCTGGAAACTCTTCAGCACACATGAAGTCAGTAGGGGGTTGCAGTGTTGCACTGGCGTACTTACCTTCTTGTCATTAAAAAATCCTGTTAACAAGGATCAGACTGAGAGCTTAAAGGCTTGTTTCTCTCATCGTGGTCAGCAAATTGTAGCCTTAAGATAACTACATAAAAGGAACAATGTGGACCTTTTGAGACACTCACTCCAAATTGTCATTCTTAATATAATTGTTTTTGCAGACTTTTATTTTTTTATATATATATTTTATTAATTAAATGTATGCATTTTTAAAGAGATTTTTTTGTTGTTGTTGCTCCTACTGTTGTGATTTAAAGTTTTGATGAAATGGAGGTAGCAACAGATCTTTCATATTCAGACATACTGTACATTTGAGTGTAGTGGATTGGTAATAGATTTGATTTTGAGATGTAAGCATTGAACTGTTTTCAACTAAAGACAGAAAAGAAAGAAAGAAAAAAAACAAAAACAGAAAACTTTGTATTTTGGCCATTCATTTACATAACAGCCTAAAATCACAAACTTTTGAAAATGGGTTTCAAAGAACATGTTTTTGGAAACAATACCGTTATCATCACCGTCTAAAATAGAAAAACAACTATTTGTGAACACAGTGATGTCATGCGTTCAGTCTAAAGGTATGTACACGTTTCTTTACAACTATTGGCCTAGAATGCATAATGCAGGGTTTTTAGTAGTTTTCGGATCGATGTGAATGGGGATCATTTTGACAACATTGTCATCTATACACAAAACTTCTCTATTTTTGTAGTACTGTACATTGTTGTGTCAAAATACCTTAATGCAAGTTTGCAGGGGCGAATTTAAGCAGACTAAATGATTACAGAAGTCCCGCATATGTCACCAGAGAAAACTAATATTACAAGGTATTTAAAAAATAAAAATAAATTAACTAATGTATGAGTGAACTGTTCACACTAAAATCTATAATATGCATTTAGAAAATAGATAGGATGAATTTTCATTTCATTCTGACTTTTTTAGTATTCACTCGGGACTGAATAATTAAACCCAGCGCTTATTTTTAATCTCAAAGTTACCCACCAACAACAAACTTTTATTTGTGATTACCTCATTTACCAAAAATGTTTATGGACACAGAGAAGCAATTTCAGAACATGGCGTGTGGCAAACACAAAACTTGTTTGGTGATGGATATGAGCTTGATAGAAGATCTTGCTTGTCAAACACACAGTAATACCATTCATTAATTAGAAAATAGGTTTGCACCATCACATCAGGTGCTGATGCAATGGTCGCTTGTTGTTTATCATGAAGCTGAATGGAAAAGTAAGGAAAATAACTTGAATCGACACACAGAGTTGCAAGGTTTATTAGAGAATCAGGACTATAAATGTATGCAGGATTCTACTAGTCTCTGAGCAAACCACACAACTAGTCCTTTTCTAAATGTAATACTATAGCCAACCTGGCTGCTGTGGTTAGTGATACAGTAATATAATTAAAGAAATGGATTTTTAAATGCAAAAACTAGTGCATCAGGTCACCATATGGATAACTGGGAAGAAGGAAGAAACTTGTTTCAACATAAGTTATTCCTAATACTATGGGTCATATTCATTTTAAATAATAGTAATAAAAAATCATTAGGAAGGAAAGCAGCACCTCTGCCTCGGTTAGGGCTGACACTACTGTACCATATAGATTATATTCTTTAATATCTCTGTGTATATATGGCCAGTCAGTGAGAATGAACACCACATGAATTGTACCACAGCCTGCACTGTAAACGTTTCCTTCACGAGTTTGTTTCTCATTTACAGCAAAAATTGGTTCAAAGAGGATGGGTGGCCAAACCCTCCAACTCACAGACATTTACTGGGCACATACACACACACGTCGCTGCATGGAACAAGATACAGTTCCAAGAAAATAAGCCGTAACAAGGAGAGGAGAAGAAATCAAGAGAGAAGGAGGAGGAGTTTTGGGCATCTGCGGTGCAGATTTAAAAGGAGTCCATGGCCTTGAATTCGCTGAGGGCTTGGACGGGGGAGATGTGTTTCTTTTGCGAGCCTCGCCTGACACGGGTCTGGCACTCCTCTGGTTTCTCTCTCTTCACCAGCGGTTTCTTCTCTGGGGCTTTCATGCGCCAGGACACCACCGGGGAATTGACCGCCGCCGTGCCGTACACCTTCTGGTACTTGGTGGAAGCCACATAGGAGGCCTTGACTGTGAGGACCACGGCATTCATCAAGTTCTTGGCCGCATGGATGAGGGATGTAGCGCTGTCCAGCTAAAGCAATGGGGAGGAGAACATTCAAGTAAGTGTCTGTTGATGATAACTATGGCTATGTATGGAATGAAATAATAATGCACTGTTTTAGTCCTAATTCACAGTATTAAAAATAAATAAAGTGTAAACAGTATGCAACAATAAATTAGCTTAATTACTCAAAAAAAACTGTCATAGTTTGTGTTAAACTCACTGTCCAAGTATAGATGATCCTAATTGATTATTTGAAGAATAAAGTACGTGTGGCACACCACAGATGTTTGGCTAAGGACAACTGTTGTCTGATTAACTTGCATACTACTGGTGAAAAGTTTGGAATAGTTATGATTTGTTCATGTTTTTGAAAAGTCTCTTATTATATATTTCTTATATATATATTTATATATGAGGCTGCTATATATAGAACAAAACAGTAATACAGTGAATATTATTACAATTTAAAATAAGTGTCACATTATCTTCAGAAATCATTCTAATATGCTGATTAGCTGTTTAAGAAACTTATTTTCAATGTTGCCAACAGCTTTCCCTGCAGTTTTTGATCAATAGAAAGTTCAAAATTACAGCAAATATTTTTTGAAATAGAAATCCTCTGTAACATTATAAGTGTCTTTACTCTCACTTTGATTAAATTAATCTTATCACATTTTCCAGAAAGATCTTAATTACTCTTAACTTTTGACTGGTAGTGTTCATTCTGGACAAAGCCCATTATCTAGGTCTGTTAGACCAACTAGTGTGATTTTAGGCAAACTAAAGCCGTGACAATTTCTTTGGACACTGCAATGGTCATGATATGAATAAATACAAATAAATAATAAATACAAAATGTAATTATATACAACCTATGTGTATTGATCTTCTATTGGTCACAAGTATTCACATGATACTAATTCACAGATCAGTACTTTGGAGCTTGTGTTGGCGTTTTCATATATTTATGTATGTATGAATAGAAATCAATGGAACATAAGTGTAGTGTGACCGCTCTTTAAACCATTTACTTGACATCTTAAAAAGACCACATTATTGTTTCAGTCAGTTTGAAATCAAGCTGTTAAATCACATAAAGCATGCATATTTGGTGATTGAATCAAAATCTGTATGCCCAAAATCACCTTACCCCTGAAACAATGAGTTCTCCTCCCAGGTTCTGAACCTCAGCCTTGACCTTGCTGCAGATGTTGAGCTGGTGGCAGTAAAGGGCGATTCTCTGGAGGTACGCCAATAAGTCCTGCTTACAGGCTGAGTCTGGGCACTAAAAGAGATGGGAATACATAGCAGACACTTGACCTTTACATATTCACTGTGTATAGCAAATATGAGGTGAGGAGGGTGAAGCAATGATGACTGAAGATGAAATTACTCAGGGGTTTGTCATGATTACATTTTGGCTAAAGTAGGCTCATTTGTAAATCTGCTATCATCACAATTGTTTATTTTGTTAATAGGAACACTGTACAGATAGATATAAAGCACAACATTAAACAAGCACAATGAAATGGAAAGTACTTCTCATCCCTGAGGGTTTGAGGAAACATTTTATAATGGGCACAAGCCCATATTACAGTAAATAAAACAGCCTTATTTTCCTTTAAATGTTTTGAAGCCAGTGGGGAGAGATGCATGGACTGTTTCTGGTGTAATGACACAGCAATTGCTTATCTCATGAATATGTATTAGGTCGTGATTATATGTTGCTGTGTAACCTTCCTGCAGTCACAAACTACTTAATATTCACGAGCCAGGACTTGGGCATAATAGAATTGGTAATGTGTACAGACTTTGCATTGAAATCAGACCAGTTTTACATTATGAGCCTTTATATAATTTAACGGTCTTTCACTGTTTTGATAACTATTTGTAAGCACACACCCACCCACCAAATATATCTGTCTGGGAATTGGATCCGTTTTCTTCTTTAACACATCAAAACTTTAATGTGAAGAATGCAATATAAAATTAATTTTTCAATAAGAAAATGGTTGTCTATTTTTCTATCTATAGGTTCATTCCTTGTGGTGCATTTACATGTAAGAACGACCCCTGTGCTATTTTTGGCTCCCATTCAACTTAATGTTAAGACTTTTTGGAAAAATAATAATTTTGCACATACAGCACCTGCATGCCAAGACAAGATTACCGCTTTGACACACTTCTAACACAGCGGTTAACTCAGTGACTTTGCATAAAGTAATAAGACCTGTCAGAAGTTGTTAAATAGTTGGCTCCAATTTTTTCTCCCTTAGCGTCACATGAACTTTGAGTGAAAAAGACTGATGAGACACATTTAATAACTGTTGAAGCTGCTTTATCTTTGACACGGCTGAGCAGCTGTAACATCCTTAGTGTTTAGCGATCGAGTGTCTCTCTTCAGGAGGCAATCTCTTGCTGTGCCGGAGGATGGCAACGGGGAAATGGAGAAATATAGAACTCTCTTTTCTCGCCTCTAGGGCCCAGCAGCTTTAGGTCTGCTGTGTCAAGTGCAGCAGTTACAGGAGCTGCTTGCGTGCGATTCTGAGGAGGGCTGACTGCTGTCATGACCACACAAACTCCACTGTGGCCCAGCCTGGCAGTCCTCTATGGCAGTGGCTTTGCAATCCATCAAAACTGCTTTTAATCAAAAGGTCTTTAAAATATCTTAAATATATGAATATCATCTGAAGTGCAGTAGTGGTCATGTTCACATTTTCTTTCGAGTTGCATCCATAGTAGTTAATCTGACGTTTTGTGTAACATAACGAAATCAGGCAGATATTTTCACCAAAATACATGCAGTTGTATGTATATGAAGCATTATGTTCTTCCTTTTAAAGACTATTTTAACTGTTATGATTAGTTACAATTAACATTGCACTTGACAACCACAGCTGTACAATATTCTACCATTTTACATTTAACTCATTGTGCACCAAAACATTCAAAGCTTTATATAAATGAAGCATACTGTATCCTATGATGGCTGTTGTTTCTGAATTGTTTTGTCTTTTCTAGCACTGCGAAGCAGCTTGATTATTGAGCACGTGGTTCTGTTTTGCACCACCTACTCAGAGATTCTTTCTGAAATGAATACAGTCCCTTGATAAGTCCTGAGAACCCCAGATGGCCATTAGATGTAAACACTGTGTTAGTGGGAAAATGGTTTGATAAGGGACAAGTCAAGCCACCTGTTCAAACTACCCAATAAACACAACGTCTGGCAGTGGAGAGCATGGATTGCTGCTATGGGTGGGACACAATGGCCTAAAGGGAGCGGTGTTCTGTTTTGGAAAGCAGGAACTGTCTGGCCGTCTCAGATGTGCTTGCACACTCGGATTACACTCTGATCAGCAGTGTGATCAGGTTCCTCCTCACTATTTTCCCTTTATCTAAGTGAAAAGAAATATGGCCAGAAAGAAACAAAAATAGCATGAGGCCTGGCCAGTGGTGACACAGCAGGTTTCAGGCTTCTTGTATCTTTTTGATCAGTCTCCCGGTGTTTATGACAACAAAAGGGTAATTCCTGTTATAGTGGGTACAGAAAAGAATCACACCCTTTAAAATAATCACATTTTGTTACTTTGGAGCCTGAAGACAGACACAGTTTTTGTTATCCTGCTGTATTTATAACTTCCTGTAACTTATAACTTCCAAGATATAACACCAACATGTCAGAAAAAAAAACAAAAAAAACAAAAAAAAAACAGAGTTACAAAGAGCATCACCCCCTTGTGTCAGTATTTTGTTGAACCACCCTTTGCTTTAATTACAGACTTTAGTCTTATGGGATTTGTCTCTACTAACTCTGCACATCTAGACTATGCAATATTTGCCCACTCTTCTTTGCAGAACTGCTCAAGTTCAGTTAAATTTGATGCTGATCATTTGTGGACTGCAGTCATTCCACAGAGATTTATTCCACAGATTTTCACTAGGGTTTGAGTCTGAGCTCTGACTAGGCCATACAAGGACATTCGCCTTTTTCTGCTTCAACCACTGTGTGCTCAGTTTTGGTGTGTGCTTTGGCTCATTGTTATGTTGGAAGGTAAATCTTCTTCCCATTGACAACTTTCTGGCAGAGAGCAGCAGATTTTCCTCAAGAATTTGATGGTATTTTGCCCCATCCATTTAGCCTTCTATCCTGACAAGTGCTCCAGTCCCTGCTGCAGAGAAACACCTTCATAACAGGATATTACCACCTGCATGCTTTACTGGAGGAATGCTGTTATTTGGATGGTGAGCTGTATTGGATTTCCGCCAGACATATTGTTTGGTGTTGAGGCCAGATAATTAAATTTTCATCTCATCTGCCTCAGAATCTTCAAGGTGTGTTTTGGCAAAGCTCAGTCGTGACTGCATGTGGCCTTTCTTGAGGAGTAGCTTTTTTCTTGCAACCCTCCCATACAAGCCACATTTGTGGAAAATTTCTGATATTGTTGTCACATGCACACAGTGACCACTCTTCATCAAAAATTCCTGCAGCTGCTTCAAGAGTTGCTGTAGGCCTCTTGGTCGCCTCTCTGAGCAGTTTCCCCCTAGCTCTTTCATCCAGTTTGGAGCGATGTCCTGATTCAGGGAGGGTCTGTGTTGTACCAAATAACTTCCACTTCTAAATACTTCACTGTGCTTCTAGGCATTGATAAAGACTTTGAAATGTTTTTGTATCCATCTCCTGATTTGTGCCTGTCCACAACTTTATCCCGGAGATATTTTGACAGTGCCTTGCCACCCATAGTTGATTGTTTGCTTCAGTTGCACTACCAAGGACTGAAATGCTCCAGTAAAGCTATTTTCATGCTGAGCTAATCAAAATGACCACAGCTGATCACAGTTGAAAGTCAAATGGCTTTGTGTGCCATTGATAATTTGATTGAGTTTACACCTGATTGAGTTTACAATTCATTTTTAGGAGGGGGTGATCCTTTTTCTACCTCAGTGATTTAGTTTATTTATTTATTTATGAAATGTTGGTGTGATATCTTTCACTTGGATGTTATAAGTTGCACTGAGCAGCTGGATAAAACAAAAACTGTGATTATTAAAATGTGATTATTTTAAATGGGGTTCTTTTCTATTCCCACTGCATGCAGTATCAAGAAACAGATGTAAAATCTTTTGATAATTGTAATGATTGTTTTTTGTGCTTCATTTTCCCCACCATATTATCATTCAGGAATTGATATTAGGTAAAATTAGTAGTTTTGTTGTAATGTAAGATTGGCTAATTAGTTAGTACTGTGGTACTGTATATAGCAGTCCTATAGAGTGCTATAGTGATGACATATTTTTGTAGTCCAACCTGGAAGTTAGCATCACCCTGGTTCCTAGCAGGATTTTTATCTCTGCAGCCCCATTTAGACACATGGTAGCAACCACCTTTTTCAAATAAATAAATTAATTAAAAATTAATTATCTTCTGTTATAGAAGCATTTGTAACCCTGGACCACAAAATCAGTCTTAAGACGCTGGGGTGTATTTGTAGCAATAACCAAAAATACATTGTATGGGTCAAAATGATACTTACAAAATGATGATTTTCTTTTATGCCAAAAATCATTATGACATTAAGTAAAGATCATGTTCCATGAAGATATTTTGTAAATTTCCTACCATAAATATATCAAAACTTAATTGCTGATTAGTAATATGCATTGCTTAGGACTTCATTTGGACAACTTTAAAGGCCATTTTTTCAATATTTAGATTTTTTTTGCACCCTCAGATTCCTGATTTTCAGATAGTTGTATCTCGTCCAAATATTGTCCTATCCTAACAAACCATGCATCAATGAAAAGTTTATTTATTCAGCTTTCAGATGATGTATAAATCTCAAATTGACACTTATGACTGGTTTTGTGGTCCATGGTCACATTTATCATTCCAGGCATTTAACCAAAAGTCCATTCAAAAAACCCACTTACTTCAGCACGATGGATCCAGTAGTATTAAATGCTAAAATGTTTTTGGGGTTTTGGCCTACAAAAATACATCATCTATGCAACCCTCTATTGGAGTAGCAGTTAATTAAGGAGTTGGAGTGGTTGGCAGTAGCAGGCCTCGTTGTGTAAAGTCCAAGTTTTTCTAAAGACCTGCGACTCTACCTGCGTGACTCCACCAAGCAATGACAACATGCAGATTGTTAGTCTAAATCTCCTTTTATTTTCTCTCTTAATACTCTCTTATTCCCTGTCATGTTCTTGGCATGTGCTCTCATTACATCCCTGTTGTATACCAAAGATAGAAGTCTAAACATGTCTGCACACAAAAACTGATCTGTCAGTTGGGCAGCAACAAAGCTGATGTCTTACCTGCTTTTACCAGTCAGTCATAAGTCAACATTTTGCCTTTGACTAAAATCACAAACAACTCAGCGAGTCTTTCAGCCCTCACTACGAAGCTGTCTTCTCAACCAAATGGGCAGGGTGGTAGACAGTTTGGCTCATTTCCAACAATTTCAAGTTTCTCTCATTTTTAACACAAGGCCAGATTCACAACCAAGCCTCTGCAGATGATCTGGAACACAAATAACATCTACCCCATATGGTTACTTAACTATGAGCAAAACTATGACTTGGAGAAAAAGAAGTGCATATGAGAACATTAAAGTGCACTACATACAGTAGCAGGAAAGAACCAGATGGTGCATGATATAGTAGCTGCCATCAAAACATGCACTGACACACTCATTGGCACATCCTTAGCCTTTCTTTTCTTTACAAGTAGTAGAGTTGATTAACTGTTAAAAAGTGTCAGTCAGCAGGTTCTGAAGATGTTGCTCATCTAATAATAAATTCAACACCTCATAGGAGCTCATTATATTAAGCAGAACCCAGGGCTTTGATCCCACATCTTCATAGAGACACAAATGGGGAAAAAAAAGTGGTATTCTGACCTGGTCAGCCACGGCACGGGCAAGCTTGTCCATTCTGGATCCGGCTTCTGCGATTTTCTTTGCAGCATTGATCACATCAGAGGAATTCTTCAGAGGGCCTTTGCCTCTGCAGTAGCACAAAAACCCAGATTGTTACTCTATTAGCTGATTCCTCAAAACGGGCAGAGAACGCTAGCTACACAGAAAGCAAGCATATAAATGTTTGCAGAATTCTTGTTGCCGATGTACCTAGTGAAGTCAGTCATCTCCATCATGATCATACACATCTGTTTGGCCAGCACGATGATGTCATTTCCATTGTCGTCCCACTTGGCGACCTCTGCGTCCAGCTTGCTCTTCTCCTGCCTGAAGCTCTCCACCTGTTCGGCAATCTTGGCCTTCTCTTCCTGAGGCAGCTGAGCCATGATAGCCTATGGGGGGGTAGTGATAAGGCACAAGATAAAGATCAATTAGACACGTCGCAAAAGTTTTTATTTTTTTTTTGCAACACATGCCCTTGTTTCTGGTTTAAAGTTTGAAAAGAAAGTACCCTCCATTTAGGTTGACTTGGTTTAACCCCACTGAAATGCCTCTGTATAAGGTTTTGAAACTTAACACTTAATCATAAGACCTTCTGGAACCCCATGACATCTCATGCTCATAAAGAGAAAATCCATCCTCTTTTCTTTCCCCCTCTTCTTGTCAAGGAATAAATTCTCGCTCTGTATGCAATTCTGAGCCAGTCCGAAAGGGCATTAATCTATCTGCAAGGTCACAGGCACCGTTAAGGCGCAGTATTATTTGTGAGATAAATGTATAATTACCTCACTTCTTACACCAGTCAATGAATTATGCATTTGTTCAACATTCCGTCAGAGCGGACGGACCAAACCAAAGCAGGGGACTCTGGATGCCATCAAGTGTGGGATTACTGAGGAAGATGGGTTTCGCAAAAGTCTGTGCCGTCAGAGATGATCTTTTCTGCAGTTTTGTCTGAATTTAGTGAAGATACGCCATCATAGCCAAAGGATGTCATAACATAAGAGCTAATTAAGACACAGCTGCTCATTTAAGATTTGTAGCTTTTTGCTTGTTTATTTAACAAGCAATTGCACTAAAAAGAAAAGAAGTCCTCAAAGAAAATGCGATTAAAAGATGAAAATTATTTATTTTTTCAGATAGAGATAGTCAGCACTCCTGGGCATTTCAAATGGAGGGCTGTTGCAACAGTGGCTGTGTCCGAAAAAATATAAGCATAAGCATTTTTTTTTTCTGCATAAATGTCCCATATAACTGAAAAAGCGGTTGAACGGATTATGTTGTAAATGGTTCCTTGGTTATCACTAAAGCTCATTTAAAGTTCAAATTTAAATTTAAGGCGGTCTCGTTTTAGGTTGGACCACCTGTGGATCCAGTCAGAAACATACCAATCCTATAAGCCAATCAGCTCTTTAAATACCTTTGAAGCAGCCAATCAGCATTAATGAGCTGCTGCTTGGTTAATCCCAACTCCTCTGATCCTATAAGTGGGTGTGATGTATGGACGGAAGGTAAATAGAAGGGAGAGAACACATTTCTTCCTCTAGCCTTGCTCAGAATTCACTTATCCCAAATCTTTTTGGCTTCGAACCGATAACAAGAGAGGGTGCAGGCTGCTTAATGCTCCAACAAATCCTTTCCCATACGCACCGGTGCAGATTCATTCAACACACTCATATTGTGTGCGGAACGCCTGCGCCTGTACGTGTGCACACTTCTGGATTAGAAATCCCTCAGAAAAGCTTTTTAATTTTTCTCATTTGAAATAAAGTGGCCTAGAAACTGGAGTTCAATTTTATGGCTGACCTATCAGCACTGTTATCCTATCATGGAGCTAAAAGATAGAGCCGGATTTTCTATGTGTCTGTCTGAAAGTGTGAGCCAGTGAACAAATGGCTGCTCTTATTTCTCTCTTATGAGAACTCAAAATCCATAAAACTTCGTCACAGACTATATCAATATAATAGCAGTGACACATATTTGATTTGCAAAAGTACATTCACTCAATGTAACATTCAGCATCTATGCATAAGATGCTACTTGAACTCCACTGAACCGAAAAACATTTTTCCACGGTCATTTTTTATTTATTTTTTTCCCTTCCTATACAAATGATCATTTCCTCTCATTCATGGAAGATAATTTCTTCTCAAGAGTAATTGGTATCAAACTGAGTGATGGTGTGTATTTGCATGTGAAAGTCAGTGGTACTCCACGGCTACATACTGACATTCTTGTAATGTCTCCTAAGCAGCCTACTGTGCACTATTCACACATACACTAATGTGGATTAAGCCTCAAACCCCAGTGAGCTCTGCCATCAAATGCCGGCTGACACAGGCACACTTAGAGGGTGACACTGCCAGAAGTCTCATTTGTAATCATATTTTAACTACTATACAGTCTCTGCAGAGAGAGTTTACGAAACTAGGACCAAAATGATTCTTGTATATTTTCCGCTGTAAATGGGTGCATGCTCCCCTACTATGTTAAATATTGAAGCTTATATATCTTATCTTTGTTCAATAGGATTAATATATATATATATATATATATATATATATATATATATATATTTATATATTTTCACAGTTAAAGTCTATTCAGAGAGTTTTTATTAAACTGGGACCAAAAATGTTCATATATGGAGGACTTGAACATACGCGTCTGCTCCCCTGCTGTGTTAAATATTGAAATAAATAAATAAATAAATAAATAAAGATGCTAGTTGCCATGTGACAGAACTGATGTAAAATGTAATCATCACAGGATTTATATTTTATACTTTGTAACTGAAGTGTTGAGTATTGAGGGAAGAAAATCTACAAAAATGTTCACACCATTTGCAGCAGAGGCTAAATAATGTTTCATTGTCGAAAAAGTGAAAGACACATTGTTGTGTGCATGCACTTGAGTGACTGGCCCTCTTGTTATTCTGAGACTAGATGTAATTTTACAGCAGACACACTCAGTGGAGTGATAAGTGTTTTGAATTGTGAAAGTAAACCTGCTGGAAATGACAGCAGGAACAGGAGATGTTCATGTGTCATGTAGTAGTCACTCACCCTTGCGCTCTGTCCAGCAATAAGTTGGTCATCTTCTGTCTGGACACTGGTGCGGCTACGGGCGTCATAGTCTTCTTGCTCGAAGTCAGAGTCATCTTCCAACTCTTCTGGAGTCTGGAAAAGAAAAAGAAGGGGAAAAAAAGAGACCATTCTGGTCACACCTTTGTGGTGTTTCATTGAAAAAAATAAATACTTGATGGAATAAAAAACAAAAAAGTGTATTTTTTCTTATTATTTGTTGGAAAAGAGCAATCAGTAGGTTATTTAAAATTTACATTTTGCACATGCATGGTTTGGGATAACAGAGTGAGTACAGTGAATGATTAATTTTTAAGTGAGATATTTCTTTTAAAGTCTCCTAAATTTTATTTTTGTTTTCAGTTTCAAAAATGGTTGGGAGATATATTAAATGAGTAGTTAACTTCCAGAATTTGTGTTTCTTTCTTTTGTTGAACACAAATGAAGATATTTTGAAAAATGTTGGTATCCAAACAGTTGTTGAGCACCATTGACTTCCATTATATTTTTATTTTCATTTTTTTCCTACTATGGAAGTCAGCGGTGCCCAACAACTGTTCAGATATCAACATAAAAAAAAAAAAAAAAAAAAAAAAAAACTCTTATAGGTTTGGAACAAGTTGAGGGTCCATTCTGGAAGTTAACTACTCCTTTAACTCATGGGCTTCTGTCATCAACAATCTTTTTTGCCAAGCTTCAGCTTGGTGACAATTTGGGACACAACATTTGGCAGACATCATGAGCAGCTGTGCATTGCCACGCAATGAAGGGCAAAAGACCTCTGATCCAACATAAAGACGTGTCAACCATTAAACCAGTCAAATCTCACTAAATAATTCATTCGTCCCACAGTTTGAGTTACAAGTGACTTGCATCATTGTTCTTCAATTCCCTTTTGTCTTTCTTGTGAGTAATATAAAAAGAAGTTCCCTCTTAAAGTGGGATCAAACAATATGAGAAGGGGGAAAGGCCTCTAGGTTTTGCGAGGTTAATATGTGATCTGTTTTCTTGTATTCTGCCTACCAGTAGTTTCAACATCAGTCCCACCAGCTGCCTAATGAGCAAATTGGAGACACAGAAAAGACAGTGCATCTTGACAGCCGCCACTGTTTTAGACACTCTGAGTGTGAGTGGCACTTAACGGAGATATACTATAGATCGAATAAGTTACTTATAAGTAACTTACCGCAAACTGACAAAGTCTTCTTTGTTATGTGTTTTAATGGATATCCCAGTGGACATAGATTTGACGTAGACATAAAAGTAGGAGTGTACATTTGTGCACAAACCCATCTTGATTTGATTAGCGGGATACAATCCTTGACAAATAACTGTGGAATTTTAATTTCACTTCTACCCTGAAAGCAGTACTATTTTCAAACCATAAAAGCAGCCACTAGCACATGGTGATTGCAATGGCTTTTCTAGGCAGTGGAAAGCATACACCCACTGTATGATTTTTCTTTGTGATTCATTTTTTGGGGTGGGGGGTGGTTTGAAGAATCAATATACAAGTAAAAATAAGTAGGATCTCTATTTACAATTATCACTCTGTTCCAAGCCATCTCCAAGCTCAGCTTGACGTTATTTACTGACAACACACTGTTCGATATTGCTAGATATTCCCACGGAGGAAGTGTGCATCTTAGAAAATGTCTTTTTGCAACAAAAAGACAAGTGTTTGTTAGTCATATTGAATGAAAAACATTCACAGTCTTGGTAAACAGAATATACACAACAGATAAAGGCATAAACAAAAGAACATATTATTCTATACCAAGGGCATGCTGAATACCACATAAATATTAACTTGTAGCATTAATTCATAATCTAGTGCACCTACTTGTTATCTTCTATATCAGGGTTTTTCAGACCCAGGGACCCCCAATAGAAAAAAACTAGATTTTTCTAGAAACACTTGTAACTTTGGTTAACAACATTAACTTATATTACATTACTACATTACATTAGAGGTTTTCAAACTGGGGTTGAGGAAACCCCAAAGGGGGGGATAATATTACAAAATGATTTGTTTTAGGGGTATTTTACCATAAACCTGATGAGAAACATTTTCAATTCCAAGTAAATACTCTCAAGATATTTTAATAATTTGCTTTGGCTTTATTACAGTGACAATATACAAGCCAATTATTTAGTTTTTGAAATATGTTTTCTTTATAATATCACTCTCACTACTTTTTTTTTATGGATCTTTATATTGGATCATCATATTTACGGGTCCCTGGCTTCAAAAGCCCTGAATTACATAATGCTTAACAGTCCATTAGTTAAAGTTCACTGAAACAATAATAATTTCTCTAAAAATGTGATGAATTTAAGGAAATTTGAGTTTTATATATCCACACATCCCCTGGGATATGTTTACAGACCTCTCAGCTGAAAACCCTGGCTCTGTATGTAACATTATTTTTTGAAATGTGTTTAATGTGTTGTTTTGTTATTTATCACACAGACCACCTGGGCAATAAGCACAGTGAAAACCCAGCTTGTGAATAGCGAGGACCTTGTGTGGTTCTCTAACTTGTACGATACTCACTCTTATCATAAGGACTGCTTTCCTGATATCACGCACTCCGTCGTAAACGAGACGAGAGGCGTCAATGAACTCGTTCTCTTCGAATGGCTGCGGGGGGCTGGTGCTAAGAGCCTCGATGGCGACCTCAACCTGCTCTGCAAAGCGCGGCATCACTGGTGAAAAAGAAGGACGTAGAGGATTGAGTTGAGTGAGAGGCTGAGAGAAAGCGAAAACAGAAAGACAGATACACAGAAAAACATTAAAAAAAAAAGGATTACATCCCTCAAAAGCCAGCATTCCCCTCAGGTGCCAAACATATCAGAGAGAACATGTAGTGAAAGGTGAGAAAAATGGAAAATATGTAATCTTAAGAAGCTAAGTGTCGAAATTCAGGCAGGCACATCTATTTCTGCCGTTTCCTCCCTGTCAGTCAGGCCCGAGGACATGGACAGCAGCGTGAGAGCAAGACGAGAAAAATGTCACCCTGAAAATAAGTGGAAGGGGCGCCCTACGTTTGCCAATTAACCACTTCACCTTGATGGGAACACATAACCATCAGTGAGCCGAGGCATCGCAACTCTATAAAAGGCAGCAGTGACACCACATCACCCCAAGTGGGCAGACAAAAAAAAAAAAAAAAAACCATATATATATATATATATATATATATATATATATATATATATATATATATATATATATATATAAAGAATAATAATAATTACATCACTCTCTACTTTACCCTCCTTCAAATCACCCTCCGTCTTGTTCCTCAGTAATGGGCACTAAATGTTGGCTGCAATAAGGGATTGTTTGACGAAGACAAGAGTCAAGAACGAATAATGTTGACAGACATCAATTGAGTGCAGCTACAGGGTTGGGAAAGGTCTACTAATGTGACATCGGTTTGATCTGTTTTCATGATGAGCGGTATTTCAGTGCTTACACTTAACAAATGTCTTTGGACCACTTACCCTTGGTGTAACCATTTTGACAAAATACTTATGGCTAAACGTGCATCGTGACGGTGAATGGACTTTTAAGTAAATTTTATTTATGTGAAATGTCAATATAAAATGTTAATATAATTTTAAAGGGCTTCGACAACCTTACTTTGAATCCTAAGCTTTAAACCTTGATGACTCCAGAGTAAATAATAGAGCTGATTATTTAATTTCTCCAACTGGACTGCACAAAACAAGTACGCTTCTTTGTGCTCCACAGCCCACTGATTCACACTCAACCTCTGGACCTGACACTGAATGACCTGCCTGCATACTCGACAAGGAAGGGGGAAAAATCCAAGTCTTGCGTTTCCATGGCAATGTCACTGGTGGAGGGAGACCGTATTGTGATCTAACATCAAGTCACACTCATATCAATGCCCAGGACCACTTGGTGGATGATGAAAAAAAGATGGGCACAGTAAAAAGCCTCGTATTAAACCCTTGAGGAAGCTCCAAAGTGATGCTCTTAAAATATTCAACAAATGTATCAAGGGGGGAAAGGCTCTAGATTTTTAAAAGCCAGGAACTAGGATATTATGAACCAAGAAACACTTCTCCATGGGGAAGGTGGGTCTTATGAGGACACTCCTGTGACAGGAAAATTCTAGAGTGTTGTCTTCAGCCATCTAACCAAATCAAAGCCCAGAGAGCCATTCACAATAATAGTGGATACAGATCTGCAGGAAAAGATTGGTCTTGTGATTTTTCATGATGGTTTTGATTACAGGCATCTGACTTGATAATAACTTTAAAAGGGGACCAGTATAGGATCCTCTCTGACAGCCATTTTTGCCTATTTGCCTTCTTAAATGGGCAAGTTCAGATTTGAATTTCAAATGAACACATACTGTAATATAAGAAATATTAAAGCTGCGGTAAAGGCTCTTTATTTGATTTCCTTTCTTCTTTCTAACCCCATCTTGCTTTAACACATATTTAATTCATTTTAATCCACTTATTGGAGAGGCGTAAAATGAGCTTTGGGGAATTTTGCTGTGACTTTTAAATAGAAATATTTAAATGTTCTTCAAGCCATTAATGAGTAAAGTTGCTGCTAGTGAGGAGCAAATTTAACTCAGACCAGTGAGAAATGATGAAAGGAGCTAATAAAAACCATGTTGGAAGGGATTATTTTCTTTAAGTGTTTAACTCCAGATAAAGCAAGCAGTCAGATCTGTTCTATGAGCCTTCAAATGGTGTTTCTACGAGTGTTTTGAGATACCGCACAATGTTGGGGTGAACTGTATAAAACAACCATAAAATGGGTTTTTCTGTTTGAGAGGCTGAGGTCAGACCAGCCTAATGGCCTCAAAATGAAATACTTGAAAACGCAATGAGACATTCCTAATGCTAATAGGTCTTACAAAACACTGCAAGTAATTCAAAATGGAGAAGGAATTCCTTTGACAAGAATGAGGTCACTTGTACTTTCATGGTTTCATTTACATTTTGGTCCTTAGGCTGTAGAATTAGTTAGCATGGCCCTTTCTTTAGGATCTGTATTTTTTCTTATGTTTTCTTTTTCAGTAACAAACTACTGGACTCAGTGTTGTGGGCAGGCATTGACTAATTCTATTATCCTTGTTGTTTTTGCAAGCACTGCCTCCTGTGTCTAACCAAGCAGACTCTTGGGTCGTGACATGCTGAGGAAAAAGTTTTGTGGGGTCATTTGGCTGGATGAAATCATTGCTTTTTTGGTACCTGAGCAAACATGGCCTTCAACCTGTCAGTGAAACACTATATTTGCCATAAAAATCATGTGTGAGTTTGTGTGTGTGTTAGACGGAGGGCAATGATTAGGTGGCCATATTTCATCTCTGCATGGTCACCCTTTGGCATGATCCCTACTCACTCTGCCATACTCCATGACAGTATTGCTACTGCTGCCTTCTACTTGGCACTATAACATCAACCATATTTCTCATTTTTAATCTACTGGGAGCATGAGCATAACCTTAATGATGAGGTAATTTTTCCCGCATGAAGATTAGTTTGGATCGGGAAGAGGATGGAAAGGATAAAGAGAGAGGGGAAAGTCATCACAGCTTTGCTATTAGACTATTGATTTTCAAGCTCAAGGACATGATTTCAGATTTGTGAGCACTATGTGCTGAAGGTCCTTTAGCGTTGTATCTTTACAGACTTCGGACCAGCTTCACTTCTGTTATTATTACACTGGCTTTGGGGGAAAAACAGGATAAAGTTTGTTATGTTCTAATTAGGCTAAAAGATGTCCATCTGCCAATAAGGAACTAAACCAAAAAGTTGAAGAAATTGATTGGCAATGGAACAGCTAGTCTTTACTAACTTGGTAATTCATAAGAACCTGACATAAACCCGACCTTAAGTTGTAAGTGATTCAAACTGAGTGATTCAAACAGTACCTGCTGTTTTACTCCAATTGCCCACTGGAACACTACACCTGTACATTTTCTCCATTATTCAGCTGATTAAAGCCACTTAGTTGAGTGGCAAATGTCTTAATTAAATGGAAAACATGTTCAGATGCTATTCACTTCTAAAATGATAATTCGCTAAGCCCCCACCCAAATGCTATGTCTGGGCTAAACCTGAAAAAACATTCATTGAAATTTTGCATGCCAAGTTTTGTGCAATAACGAAAGGTCTAGAAGAATCAATGCTGCAATGCTTTATGGTTCAATTCCATTAATGCGGTGGCACCAAGGCTTTCACTTAAATTCACAGGGCATGGGACTAAATTTTTATGGGTGGCCCGCCCTCCCCTGGGCCTAATGAGTAGGTTATATTACTGAGGAATTTAGTGGGTCCCTCTCCTCAAAGGACTTGGAACAACTTCCCCAGTTGCCCCTTTCCCTAACAACAGCTCTGGGTGGCACCAACCCCCCCTCCAAAAAAAAAAGACAGAAACCGAGACAAAGTGAAATCAAATGAAAAGTACCACCTCATCAATGTGAATAGAGACAAGATGAGAGCCAGTCTGGGCATCCAGCTCTTTCACAATTCAATAATCACTTTCAATCGAGCACGTAGATTTTTCTCTTGGATTTGCTGAAGCAACTAGCAGAACAGTTTCTCATTCAAGCTGAGCGAGCATTAACTGTTCAACTTGTGATTTCCGGAAAACAGTGTGCTCTCTTTATATAAAAAATACTAAGGTAGGTGGTTTATTTTCAATTTACTGAAGACGGTAATGGAATTCTAGTGTTTGGTCCTCATTAAGAGGTAGATGAAACAGGGTGAATTAAATTTAATGTTTCATAATTTTCAGTGGATAAATGACATTAAGTACATGACTCGTTTTGCAGCAGTCTAAAACGGATGATGGAATCAACTCTCCAGCTTTCCATGCCCTCCAATATGGATTAATAGAAGAAAGTTCAATTCAAGCTTTGGATGATACGATACACAAAAATGAGGGAATTCACTAGGAATTGCACCAACTGAGAGTGCAATAAGAACAATGCAAATCATGGTAACATAGCAAATGCACCAACACGATTTGATCTGAATGCAGCTCAATATCTGACCTTACAGATCGGACCTGGCTGTAAAGTGATTACTGGCTAAGGTAAAACCACCAGACCACTCATTATCATGTCACTTTGACTTAATGCTATTTTTGACAGAGAAATCTAGATGCTTCATTTAAATATTCTAGTGATATGTGAAGGAACAAAAAATGTTATGAGTGGAAGATGATGAGAAGAACTAGGGGAGATCAATTTGGACACATTATGAATCTATTCATACCTTCAGCTGGTCAGACGTCACAAATATTCATTGTTTTTTTTTTTTTTTTTTTTTTTTTGTCCTTACTGCCAAACTAGATGATAACAAAAATGTTGCAGTATCAACCCTGAAAGCAGGACTGTTATTTTATTCCTCTCATATTCTACTCTTCTAAACAAAGCCAGCTATCAAAAAAGTCTAATATAATGTTTTAGACACAACAAGGGAGACAGGACGAAGCGCCGCCGCCAGAATAATATTTTGAGTGCTAATTTTCCAGCCGCCCTCCATTTGTTGATTCCGAACAATCGTAGAAGTGCATTTAGACGGAACAACTACATCAAAAAGTGTCAGGCGAGATGTTTCTCACACATTAACACCTACAGTAAGACAGAAGCCTTTTTGGTTCCTGTCAGATTTTGTGTCTTGAAAGCACTGAGAAGGCTATGCACAAATCTCTGTAATACTTGGTATATTTTGGCCCTCGGCCTTGTCTGTCAGTGTCTAAATTGTCGCCTCCTGAAAGCTGGCACTAGACTGTCAAAGGTGGAGGGGTTGGGTGAAAACAGATGAAAAATGAATGAGCAAAGGATGAGTGCCAGAGGAGGGAACAGGTGGTATCTCCAGCCTCACCATCTTTTCTCGTCTGTCTACCCCCTTTCTCTTCTAACTTCCTTCTTCCAAGAGCTTCCTGGTCTCCTCTGTCCCCATCACTACCATAAATTCATGCCTTAGTGAGCATGAGACAAGATCAGGACCCAGGTGCATGTGTGATCTTTGTTCTTACCTGTCTCAGAGAGGAGCTTGATGGACTCGAGAACACGCTCAGTGTAGACGCCAGGTTCATAGTTCTCCATCTCAGCATTAATAATGTGTACCACACGAGCGGCTCGGCCCCGGATTGCCCCTGCTGTCCTGTCCAGTGTGTCCACATCCCCCTCCTGCAGGGCGATCACACACTTATTCACATCCTCCAGAATGTGGTTCTCTGCGGAGAGATGAGATAAAACAATGAGGAAACATTCAAGTATTACTAAAATGTGACATTTATTAATGCACTGAAGATTAATTATAACAGAAAGTTTAAAAAGTAGCAAGTTTAAAACATCAAATAAACTTTTTTTTTTTTTTTTTTTTTTTAAACTATCCAACTGTTAAAATATTTAGTTTAACGGTCAATATAATTATATATAACGGTATATATATATAATTGCAGCATATTTTTCAAGAGACTCAAGAAAAACATTGGCTATTCAAATGTTGTGGTATAGCACATCTGCACTATTATAAGAAAAATGTTCAGCCTTTACAATACCATTTCCTTTTCCATGTCAAAGTATCAATGATTCCCCTGCCTTTTTAAAACATTGTGTTCACAACTTTTCTGTGACATAAATTACATTTTTTTTTTTTTTTATATATATATAAAAAATAAATAAATACATAAATAATAATAAAAAAAAATCAATTATATCTGAATTTTACAAAAGCACATGCAGGGCTCAACAATAAGGATAGCCCATGGCCAGTGTGAGAGCATTTCATGCCAGCTGACAAATCTGTCACATGCCATATTGGCCCAGTGCTGCATTGTAAACACGTACTGCACTGACTGATCATGTACTGTACAGGTATATGTATTTTCATGTAAATTAAAACTTTTTTGTCACTAAACTAAAGTTATGTAGTTATATCCTAAACCCTATCTAGAACTATTTTAAAAGGGTCTAACTTCAGTTCTAGATGTAAGGTGTGCCATAAAGGTGAACTAGAGATACAATGTAAATGTCAGCTGTCCAAATATTTTCTTTCTGGGGCATACAATGCCCAGTGAAAATGTTGGCAGGGCAAAATAAAAACAAAAATAATAACAATAATAAGATTAAAAATTACAAAATAATAATAATAATAATAATAATAAAAATAATAATAATAATAATAATAATAATAATAATAATAATAATAATAATAATAATCCTTATTTCTGAGTCCTGACATGTCTTGTTCACAGGTTTGCAGGAGAATATTTCCAAACTGGAATGCACTACACCAGTTTCTGGACAACAGGTGGAGGGCTGCATACCAATATTGCCTCCTACTTCATTTAATACAGCCCACATAGACCTGTCAGATAAACAAAAGATCTGGCCACAACACCCAAGATTCCATTCATTAATTTGCTGTGTATTTAGTATTGACTTTTATTATAGTTTTTGTGCAGGATCCAGACAGGATATACTACACTTCAGCCAGCAAAATATGGCAAAAAAAAGAGAAAGGGATGGAGAGGAGAGCCAGTTTCTGCAGAGGTGGGAGGTGAGACTGAGAAGTTAACAAAGAAAATAACTAAAGAAGAAAGAATTCAATTCATACAGTAATTACAAAATGAAACACTTAAGTTAAACATGATTATCTTGTTCATCAGCAAAAATGGGTGAACTCTCAGAGACAACCTCTTCATATGTATTCACAGCATGCATTATATATACTGCATATAGATGACAGTCAAGGCATTTACGATGTTAAGTTTATTTTTTTCTTTTTTTTATTCATTTCTATATATTAACTATAAAAACCATATGTATCTTTGTGTCCAATGCTCAAATGAAACTACATTGAAACAATAACTGGGACCACATGTATGTCCATTGTAAATTCAATAGTCTTTTTCATGAATGCAAAACAAGACGACTTAATAGCAATACAGTGTGAACACTGTTTCAAAGCAAGGCTACACATGCAAAGGGTCATAAATGTTCATATTTATGTTGAATTATATGGCCATTTACATTCATATTGGATGGACATTCCCATTCAAGATAATGGGATCTTGATGGTGGAGGCAGCTGACATTTTAGAGTGTCCATTATAAAGACGGATAAATAGACATGTCTATATTCTACGACCATACTCAGGGTGGAGAGTTTAGATGTCAAGGGGAGGATGATGGATTTTCATATTTAAAAAAAAAAATCTATGCTTCAAAAGCTCTTAAAGCCTTAAAATGTTTTAATAGAGTATGTATAAAGAAAGGTCGCTTGATTTCCTGTTCACCAGCAGTCAATAAATACTCGATGGAGATCTCACAAAAACAAAATGCACACACACACACACACATCCTTTTTGCATCCTCTTCAAGTAGGCCTAGATCTCATGTGCCGCTGACTTGCATTTCTTTGGTAAAATATAGGTTTATATTTTATTTAATCTAGAAAATAGTTTCTTTGCCGTAAATAATTTTATTTTATGCAAAGCAATATAAAGGAACACCATGTCGCATCAGTCTTTTCACGATGATTAAATGTTTAATGTTTTATTTTTACTTCTAAAATGCATGTTAAATGAGTTTAAATGTTAGAAAATATTGTATACATGCTTAAATGGTGAAATATGTTGTATTAAGAACTGTGTTTAATGAAAATAGTCAATTATCCTGTAATCCTGTGGTTGTGTGGAATACATACATATATATATATATACATATATAGACATAATTATTTTTATTTATTAAATTCTTTTTTTTTTTTTTTTTTGAGCAATCTGTTTCTTTTTTACCTGAAACAGACAAGAAGTCATCAACAGAAGTGATGTCATCAACGGCCTCGGTCAGGATGCGTACTTGCTTCTCCCACTGGTCCTTAAAAACATCCATGTTGTCCTGGGCAACCTTGCTTTGTGGGCGTGCGGCCAAGGTCAGGGCAGCATTGATTACCTGAGAGAAGGAAAATGGTATGATTCTGAACCATAACTAAATCTGAGAAAAACTACAAAAGTAATTGTGCCAGTCATGCTGCTGACAAATGGTATAAACACAAGAGTGAATCAAAGTTTTTTTTTTTTTATTTATTTTTTTTTTTTATCTAACCATGCGCATATTTTCAAATCAAATTATTATGTAGTTGCAAATTTTTGCTTTCCTTATAAAACTATAACCCTCAGAATACCAGCTACGTTTACAACTTTGAGTCATATGATGATTCATAAAATCTTAGATCTAAAAGTCTCTTGTGGATAAAGGTTACTAGAGTCAAATTTGCCTTTGACAAACTCTCGAGTCCTTTACACTGCTGAGAGGAAACAATCTTGAGCAACTCACAGTTACTTCCAGAGTTTTCTAGGGTAGCTACACTTGCAGGGGGTCACATTATTTGAGTCAGAATGTGAGATCTGTTAGAAGGAATTGCTGTGATAATGTACTGAAATTATACTGGAACCTTTAATTCTATTGCAACATCACACATAACCAATTTCCATGGCCATACTTTCTGACACTTATTATGAAGAATTGATAAGTGCACGTTACTCCAAAGAGATTTTTGAATGCCTCAACTTTGCTGAAGTCACCAAGGTTTCTTTTCCTTTTTATTTTTTATTTTTTTGTCATTAGTCTCTTCACTTTGGAGATAACTTTTCACAATTCAATCGATTCTCAATGGATAAAATCATTGCTCTACATTTCTTATAAGACATATATATATATAAAAAATTGACAATGCCATTCACTGCTGACTTTTTGAATAGACCAAACTTTTCTTAAATCCACTTCTACTACACATTACCTCAAATGATTATTACTGTGCATGTTGTTTCTTAAGAAAACGGTGTAACATTAACCAAGCCTTTTTTATGTTTCCAATAGATTTTCCTTTGACTGATTCCTCACATTTTTTTCTGAATGATTTACGAACAGCTTTTCATGTTAACTTTGAATAGGTTAAAAAATATATATATTTTAATAAATATGATAGGTCTGGATATGTGCCTGGCTATGCTCTTCTCCATCATTTGAGGAATAACTGCTGCCATCATCAATAAAAAAAAAATATACACCAGCATCTCTTCTAAAGGAAATTCTGTGCTTTCCGTGGCTGGTAATAGTGCAATGGTAGTTGCGGCAGGCAAATAGTGGAATAAATAGTATTGCAAATAAGGTGCATTATAGTGAATAAGTGGCACAATGTGTTTAGTGAATTACTATTTGTCAGCACCATATAAAACAGCTGCAAGAGGTTATAGAATACTGAATAGTGGATGGATGGCAAAGGTTCAAGCCGTTTACCTGAGGGCACAGGCTATCGATCTGTGTAGCAGCCATGCGCACTAACTTCACACCCTCCTCATTGTTGGAGATGGAACAGGCGAGGTTGGCCACCTGAAAAAGAGTGAGAGAGAGATATTAGGGGGTCATTTGTACATCGAGGTTAAAGTATAAAGTGACCTTGTGGTTCTGGTTGCCAGTTTTCTGTAAATCAAGCAGGTTAAACTAGCATTAGGACAGGTACAAATAAAGCTCCCGAGCAGAGTGCACACATATACAAACACACAGTCCGTTTTGCTGTTAATGTCTGAAGCTATCAGAGCTGTGTGCAATGGATAAGGATTTAATGCTTGGCTTGAGAAGGCAATGTCAGGGCAAAATATGTACAGAGAGTTAGGGCTCATTCAAGTGTTAGATTGGTATTTGTTATTTCCCAGTGTGAAGAACATGATTTGTGGGTCCCTCATCCCCTATGCTCTTCCGGCCCCAAATCATCTTGCCTTGCTCTCTCTTTTACTATTATTTAAAAAATAGCTTCTATTTGAATAATTGACATCACACACACTGTAATTTGAATTTGTACCAGCCAATCTCCTGGACATATTAGAGGCTGCCTCTTCATGTTCTCCTCTGAAGCAACAGAAGGACAGTTGTTCGTTCGTGTGCGCCATAGAGGCTCCCATCCCAAAAACATAATAACCCCAAAAATGTCAGTGGACACGGAGAGGGGTCCTAATTGGAGGTTGCCACATTTCTGTTATTCACTCATAAAGTAGTCATTTTCCATCGGAAATTTCTACCACAAGCACTTTGGTGGAATAAATACGGTTCATTACTGAACTTCACATGCACATGTAAATCATTAGGCCAGTCTACCTAGAAAAACAAAAAAAGACAGAAAAAGTGTATTTAAACTAGCAGATGGCTTCTCTATGTGCAATACCTCCTTGTCTAATTTCTGCCTGCCTGCAACCCTCAGGTTACCCATCATGCAGTGCATCTGGCAACGCTGGATCGCTGCATACAGGTGAATACACGTGTGTGATGAGAGAAGGTCTCTCTCTCGTGTTTGCTCGCTTCCATCATAAGAAAAGCATCTGCGCAAGGAGCGCTGGCCAGATTGGATGCTAAAAACCTGGCTGCCTCCGCCTCCCCTGCTGCCAAAAATGTTGGATCTGACAGAAAACACCGGAATATTGCTCAGAAAGTTTATAATTTGGTGACACGTCAGACCTCGATGAAAGGGGCTAATAGGCGTGTCAGTCCTGTTTTGATAACAATCCAGAATTGGTGTTCCAAGCATCTCGTCCTCTGCTGGTAAATCAGATTACACAGCAGCCACGAGTAAGGATTTTGACGGCGCTAAAGTGACATATGCCTGCTGGCAAATGCAATATGACTGAAGTCGTATCAGCGGGCTTCTCTTCTTTTTTTTTAAAGGTAAATCGAGGCAAATCAAATCTGTGTTAGAAGATTCTTGCTTACAGCCCTTTTCTCCTGTTTACCCCTGACAGCTCTGAATGCTTTGATGGATCGCTCTTGCGTTTAAGTGTGTGTGTGTGTGTGTGTGTGTGTGTGTGTGTGTGTGTGTGTGTGTGTGTGTGTGTGTGTGTGTGTGTGTGTGTGTGTGTGTGTGTGTGTGTGTGTGTTTAGCTGCTCCTAAAAGTGGAAAGACTGAAATGCTTGAGGGTTGCAAATGGTGATGTGTGCATAAGAGAACCCATAAAAAAAAAAAAAGTTCACTGATGCATCAAGATTCTTTCTCAAATGATTCTTGATTGATTCACAAAAACTCATCAAATCATAATTATTAATAATTATTTTTAATGCAGCATAGAGGCAACATGTGTGTTTACAGATCCAATTCGAGAGACACAATGTACCACATGCTTGGAAACTGTGTTTTGGAACTGAATTGTGTCTTTCTGATTCATGTGATGCCTAAAATGCTCACCCTAATATGAGAGAAGAGAGACCCTTTTCCACTGACATGAGTCGTTCTCTCAAAAAGTACTGAAGTATCCATTCAAAAAGTACACCTCTGATCAATATTTACTCCTAACGGGATCATATAAGTACCCTAAAGGCACATATTAGTACCTAAAGTGTATTAATACCAATATTTGTATTAATACCAAAATTACCTTTTTAAAAATACCTCCCCAGGCGCAGCTTTTGTACATTTTATTTTTTTATTTTTCGTCCATACCCATGGTTTCCAACTGCCAGTTCCACCTTGCAATTTAGAGGTGGAGTCAAGCCTAAATGGAATTGGGCACCAGTTCCACCACCTTGTCGTTGGAAAAAGGGGCACGAGACAGCAACACAAAAGACCGGATGGGAAGGTAGGGGGTTGTTTTATACACCAGGATGACAGTGTAAGACTCACAGCGTCTGCAGGAAATGATATCCTGTCATGTAGTTGGGCTGTTGCTTCCCTTGGTCCTCACAAGTCCTTCATGGTCTGAACACACAGTAAAACCAGCAGCAGCTCCTGGACGGCAGCCAGAACTGGCCGATGCTCCAGCACTCAATTCTCAGAGCTGGATCCCAGCCAAGACACAGTGTATGGCCAAAAATACTAATTGCAATTATCTAAAGAACCACTCCTCCTTTGTGAGTCCTTTTTATTTTCTCAAAGAAAAGGCCTCTACTAGGTAGCCAAGGATGTCAAAATTATATTCATGAGTTTTGTGCTAGGTTGAGACAAGAGTGTGTGTGTGCGTGTGCATTGCGTGTTCGATTATTTCAGAGAAAGAGACAGCATCAAATCTGTGTAGTCTCTCTGACTGACCATTATGTGTTGTGTAGTTAGACCTTTATAAAAGAACTATTGATATCTGAGCATTTCATTTGGACAGCCACATCCAGAGTATCAGCCTTACCCTTGAATAGTTTTTTAAATAAATAAATAAAATGATAAATACAATGAAGGAAATACTAAATATTAGATACATAGAAGAATGAAAGGATGAAGGAATGAATGCTCCAAACATGTTTGTTCCTAAACTTAGTAAACTACCCTATATAAGCTATATTTTGGGATATTCAAAAGCAGCATAACATGTACCCATTGGGGAGAAGGCAATACCAGAAAAAGTATCATTACTGTTAATTAAAATCTAAAATTAAAAATCATTTGTATCAATTGAAAAAAAAAATAAAAATTGAACTAAAATATAAATATTAAATGAAAAATTTCTGTTACCTTGGCAACTAATTGAAATAAGTGTAAATTGGTGGTACATTACTAAAATTAAAACTGAAATAAAAGTAAAGTTAAACAGAATGAAAACAAACCTAATAAAATGATAATCCCATGAAAAAAAAAAACAACAACTGAAAATGCATGGTAATTCACAACATTTATAAAAAATAAACAAAGTGATAGAAATATTATTTATAAATGTACTTGTAATTCTTTTGATACAAATATCATAAAAAAAAAAAAAAAATAAAATGGTTCAACCAAACTGATTTCTCCAGTTTTGTGGGTGCAGTGTGTTTTTAATGCATACGAGTGTTGCATTATAGTGGCAAATACTGTTGGAATCAAGTTCAGGTCAAGACATCTGTGCACCACACAACAGGAGCATTAGTATGGCATAAAGAGTTACTTGATATGTAGAACATTTCAAATCAGTCTTTATGAGGTTCCATTAAGGTTTCAACATTCAGTACGAAGGCAGATGACTAGCTCATGGAACAGAATCACTGCCTCCTCTCTTTGTGGACATTAAATCATTATTTCAGACACCTCAGCACTTCTTGCTGGAACCATTCCTGTCAAAATTTAGGTATAGTTTATTGCCTTTTTTGTCTGGAAAGGCAAATATTGAGTGAGTGCATCTCGTCTGCAGGCTGCAGTGCTCACGGATAGAATCTAAGAGAATGAGTCAGTTAAGAGTGGGGCACAAGAAGGTGTTAGCCTGAGTACTTCCCCCATTCCCCAACCGTACCCCGGTCAGAGTACATATAAATCAGCCTGTCAGCATGCATGGAGCAGAATGGCCCACTGTGTGTGGGGGGAACAAACATAGGTCACTAAGCATGACTGTACGAGAGCTAGCAACAAACCTCAACAGCTAAGTCCCAGATGTTTGAAACCTGATGACCCCTGACGTGTCTACAGGGAAAGTTGGAAAGGCCCACACAAGTTTACACACTGATTTAAATGCAAAGTTACAGGAAAAACACAAAAGTACTGGACTTGTCGAGTTGTGACTCTGAGTTTAGCATACATGCTAAGTCGCACACATTTTGCAGCGGAGTTTGTGCAGATGATACGAGTTTGAGTGAGTAAATTTCTCCTTTCCCCCTCCATCATTCCCTTTGCTCTCAATGCTTGGTGAGTATTAAGGTGCAGTCACAATTACCTTTTCACAGGTGAAGTTTCTATAGGAATCTAAACGGATGGGAATTTCGCATGAGGCTGAAAGATTTCCATACATAGTTTTCACATTGTGTTCAGTTGGTCATACAAATTTGTCACACTGACCAACAAAAAGCTTCTTGGTTTGGTGACTTTTGTGCATTGTGCTTCAAACAGTCCACTGCTATGTTATTAGCAATAGACAAAGCACCTTAATTTACCTTATGCGACCACACCTTTATGGCAATCATTCAGTTTTAAAGTACACTCTTAAAAATAAAGGTTCCGAAAGGGGGTTTGCACAGCAATTCCGTAGAAGAATCATTTTGGGTTCCCAAAAGAACCTTTCAGTAAACAGTTAAATTTACATTTTAATAATCTAAAGAACCTCTTTCCACTGTAAAGAACCTTTTGTGCAATAGAAATGATGTTAAAGGTTCTTCACAGAACTATAGATTCCATAATATAACCTTTTTTGTACTATGTGTACAGTGGACTATGGTTTTACCTTCTGATACCATGGCAGTACCACGGTGCCGCAACAGGGATCAGAGCTCTAAACAGATATTCCTAATTTAGATCACCTTTTTATCATGAAAGCACTATAACAGTTTTCCGATGGTCATAATAATACAAAAAGAAAGGTTCAACAATAAGCCTGTAGTCACTGGATTGTACATTCAAAAGTAACGGATGGAATGTGGCTGAGAGATGTCGTAATTACACAGCACATCTTCTCATTTGACATCTCGAGGAAGTGAATTAGCCTTTCTGCCTTATTACACTGACACTTCTGCCCAATGTGAAAGAGTGTAATAGAGTCAAAGCTGGTGGGCCTGTGTCAGATGTAGAAACCTGGCTCCCTCAATGGAGCTACATTATTAGAATATACCTGTCCTTAGCCAGTATGCTACACTAAACGCCTCCAGCTAGCACACTCAACTGGGTCACAGGGCTGCAGTCTGGAGCAGGTCGGCCATCAGCCAAGAGGCTTTTTCCCCCTCAGGTTCTTCTCTTCTTCCACTCTTCGCTCTGTCAGGTTTTCTTTTTGAGAACCTGAAAAGTCCCCATTAGAGCCAGAAGGCTCCAAACTACCTCAGTGAAATGTTAACTGTCACCAAAGTTGCGCTAAGAGGCCTGAATTTGATATATGGGGTTGTCATAAATAGACATCATGTGGAGATAATGAGAACTGGCATGAAGGTCAATATGAAAAACTGTCCCAGCCCCTTTAGAGGTTTGGCCTTGGTTAAAATGAAGGGTTCAGTGTATGCATGGGTACATTTCAGCAAAGTGTAAGTTAATGGCTTCTGAGGAGCCATTTAAAGCAAGTCTAAGATTTAAAAAGAGAATCTTGAAAAATCACCATTAACAGTCTAGGACAAACCTTGATCTCTCTCCTTAAATACAACATTAAATAAATATTATGCTCTTAAATGCTGTTCCTGGTCTATTTCAACTGTTATTAGTAGAAATACCACTGGTACTTTAGTCATTTTTATGAACGTTATCGTTGATGTTAGCATTGCTGCAGTTATTGTTGGTTGCATCATTCTCATAAACAGGGACTTCCCTGTTGAAAATACTATTTCTAAGGATGTCATCATTATGTTATTTGATATTATCACCGTATGTTTACATTTTTTATGTATTACCTACTGTATGATAACACTGCATAGTACCTGCCTTAAAACACTGAACTTTTTGTAAGTGTTATCAAAAAATTATATCAAACTAGTTTTTTTCTTCTTCTTCTTCTTCTTTTTTTCTCTCTATAATCAACATATAAACTGTAGTAAATGTGCAATCTGTAACACTGAAAATACAAGCACTATTTTGGACAAAAACATGAAAATGTGTTATGTTAGTCCTAATGTATTGGAAAATAGCTAGAATACATTTCTGCCCATTAACAGAATAACACCTGGCTGTTCTTTCAGCGCTCTCTCTGCTGATGCTAGCTGGAAATGCTAAAAAACCAACTTCACTAGGAAATACAGCAGTTAGTGATAAGCTTCTTTAATTTAAACCTTGGGCACTGTAACAACTATCAAAAATGCCTTCAACCACCTAGAAGTACAAGGAGGAGCGCACACACACATCATCCCAGGTTGAGTCTTATTTGTCTCCAGAGTCTGTAATCGTAATCATGCGAGTCACAGGCCTTGCTTAAGAAGTCAGTGAGCGTCCACACCACTTTCCTCGACTAAGTCACTGTGCCAAGGAGCTTATTGTCTGGGAAAACCTGCAGTTTGGAGTGTGGCATAATTAAGTGCCTCACAATCAGTCAGTTGATAAACAAAGCCTGAATTGAGGCAAATAAAGGAGAGCCAACCAAATGAAAAGAGAAAGCCCATCGAAAGCAATGTTGATTACTTTTCTTCTTATTTCAGGAAAGGAGCAATGCCTGCCATTGTTATCATTGTTATCTTAAAAAGTGAACGACATTTGCCATCGGTAAGACCAACCACTGACACTAACAAAAATGATAATAAAACTAATTTAAACTTAAAGGGATAAATAATCCAAAAATAAAATATTCTGTCATCCCTTACTCTCCCTCATGTCGTTCCAAATCTATTTTAGTTATATTATACGTTTCATCTTCTTCTTGGAGGCTGTTTTTGTCCATACAGTGAAAGTCAAAACAACTTTTTGCCCATTGACTTTCAGCACTCAGCATCTGTTCCTTCATTATACAAATTTTCTTGTTAAGCATTTCATACACCATGCAAACTCAGCAAATCCTTCTTACTTCTTGCAGGGACATCTATTGACTATAAAGTAACCCCCTCGTGTCTTTTTCATTTGTTTCCTACTGCATTTGCATTTAGTTCTGTTGTGTCAGGACTGATTTGGGCTAGATTAGATATTGATTGCTATTCTTGTGATTGCAGCCAGTGTGTTTTTATATCAGATTCTTTTAGTTTATTCATTCATTCTTTCTTTTTCTTTTTTTTTAATTTGAAACATTTAGTGGGTAATAAGAAAACATTTTATACATAGGACATTTAAATATCTGCTGGAGGTGAGAGGAATTTTATATCAAAGTATATGTGTACTGTACATACACTAGTTTTTGGTGAGTACATTTCTTATGATCCAAATACTCAACATAGCTATATTTAGCCTCTTTCACATCCGAATCTAAAGAAAATATCACAAGTGCGCAGCCACCCAAGAAAACATCAAACAATTTCAGAAGACTATTTTAAGGGGTTCATATGAGCCACATTTCATCGAGAAGAACCAGCACTGTGAAATTTAATTTAGTTGCAATGCTGTGTGATTTTCGGCTTTATTAATGAGTTTAACAACTGACAAGCGACCGCTAGGAATAAAAAGTCGAGGCCCAAAGCACAGCTCGGATTGGCATATAAACTCTAATAAACTCTAAATTATTTTGATGAATTCTAAATATGATTTATTTGCCGGGGCATGGAGAGCTTCTGTGTGGGTACCGGCAGTTATGGTGGAGATGGGTGCTTGGAGAGTAATTTCCAGCATATAAAAATTTACTGACTTCAGTGTGGGACATGGGAAGGTAATTGAAAGCAATATAAACAATCCATAAAGCTGAGTGGACATGCTTGACTTTGTACAAGTGGAGAGGCAAGGGGAAGGGTGGCGACTTTAATCACCCAGGGCAATGGCGGAGATGCTGTCCAATCGGACGATGCTGATGTATTCAGGGGTGGAGAACTGAGAAGGACGGATGCCCGAGAGGGTGATAGAGCGGTATGGGCCAGGTGGTTCATTGCCACCCAGCTGCGGTGGCACTCAGAGATGCCCTACTGAAGTCCCAGCTAAATCATTAACAAAAAGATCATTGCTCAGTGTGAAAAGTGACTTCCAGTTCAGCTCAAGGCTGTGTGGGCTGCTCTGCATCAAATCAGGGGTCAGCTCTCAAAGACTTGTGCGCCTACGGAGAACATTTGGATTGATTGATGTTACTCTCACATCTTGCACTCGGATCCCGGCATGCCTTTAAATTGGAGTAGAGAATAGGTCTTCAACATAAAAAGCTTAAGAAACTTGGAAGGCACTGTGTGACTCCCCAACTTCCCAAAGTATAAGCGGGCAGCTTTCAGCTTTCACTGAACTATCGATCTATCCTTGTGAGGGTGCAAGCCAAGCAGTTGTGCTTGGCAGCGAAGCCCAATTATGAAAATGGAGCCAAGCTTGTTCTTTGTAATTTCTCTGTATATTTAAGAATACTCCAGGGCCACCATTTAAAACCGTTTGGAGATAAACAATGCATTTAAAAGTGTTTGGCTGGAGAGAACGCTTGCTGACTGCAAAACAGAGCAGAGATTGTGGGAGACGGAGAGATAGAGAGACCCCTTTGCACTCGGCATTAACATGCGATTTCAGTGATCAGATCACAATTGGATAGCATTTCACCATATTAAAATCCAGAAGTAAATGCAGACAAGATACATTATGATTGGATTACTGAATTACTTACATTTGCAAGTGGTCAGGGACAAATTCTGACCAATACCTATTGCACTATAAATCATCATTATCTTTCACTTTGATGGACTGTTTCTGGAATCTATGTATTTACACATACAAAAAAACAAGGACTATATTAACAGTTTTTTTTTTTTTTTTTTTTTTCATATTGTGAAATCAGAATATACAGAAAGAGTCAACAACCCACAATAGGGCACTTGGTAAGACTAAAGTAGAATTTCTTGAGATGTCATTGTTAAATAAATTTAAATAATATATATATATATATATATATATATATATATATATATATATATATATATATATATATATACTGTTCAAAAAAAATAAAGGAACACTTTGAAAACACATCAGATCTCAATGGTATTATGCGGGATATCTATACTGATATGGAATGGGTAATTTGTTAGGAATGAAAAGATGCCACATTGTTTAATGAAAATGAAAATTATCAACCTACAGATGGCTGAATTCAAAGACACTCAAAATTAAAGTGAGAAAAAGATGCAGCAGGCTAGTCCATTAAGCTGAAATTTCATTGCAGCAACTCAAAATGGTACTCAGTAGTTTTTATGGCCCACACGTGCTTGTATGCATGCCTGACAACGTCAGGGCACGCTTCTAATGAGACGAAGGATGGTGTCCTGGGGTATTCCCTCCCAGATCTGGACCAGGGCATCACTGAGCTCCTGGACAGTCTGAGGTGCAACCTGGCGATGTCAGATGGACCGAAATATAATGTCCCAGAGGTGTTCTATTGGATTTAGGTCAGGCGAGCATGGGGGACATTCAGTGGTATCAATTCCTTCCTGGAACTGACTGCATACTCTCGCCACATGAGGCCGGGCATTGTCGTGCACCAGGAGGAACAAGGACCCAATGAACCAGCGTAGGGTCTGATAACGGGTCCAAGGATTCCACCCCGATATCTAATGGCAGTAAGTGTGCCATAGTCTAGCCTGTAGAGGTCTCTGTGTTCCTCCATGGATATGCCTTCCCAGACTATCACTGACCCACCACCAAAACGGTCATGCTAAACAATGTTACAGGCAGCATAACATTCTCCACCGCTTTTCCAGACCCTTTTACATCTGTCACACGTGCTCAGGGTGAACCTGCTCTCATCTGTGAAAAGCACAGAGCGCCAGAGGCGGACCTGCCAATTCAGGTGTTCAATGGCAAATGCCAATCAAGCTACACGGTGCCAGGCAGTGAGCACAGAGCCCACCAGAGGATGTCAGGCCCTCAGGCCACCCTCATGAAGTCTGTTTCTGATTGTTTTCTCAGAGGCATTCACACCAGTGGCCTGCTGGAGGTCATTTTGTAGGGCTCTGGCAGTGGTCATCCTGTTCCTCCTTGCACACAAAGGAGCAGATACAGGTCCTGTTGATGGGTTAAGGACCTTCTATGCCCTGTCCAGCTCTCCTAGAGTAACTGCCTGTCTCCTGGAATCTCCTACATGCTCTTGAGACTGTGCTGGGAGACACAGCAAACCTTCTGGCAATGGCACATATTGATGTGCCATCCTGGAGAAGTCCAACTACCAGTACAAACACTGAACCTTCCAAAAATCACCTCATGCTACCAGTAGTGACACTGACCCAAGCCAAATGCAAAACTAGTGAAAAACAATCAGAAAAGATGAGTAGGGAAAAAAATGTCAGTGGCCTCCACCTGTAAAACCATTCCTGTTTTGGGGGTTTTCTAATGGTTGGCCCATCTAGTGCACCTGTTGTTTTTTTTATATCTTATTAACACCAAAGCAGCTGAAATGAATTTACCACCCCCTCTGCTACGTAACTGACCAGATCAAAATCCCAGAAGTTTATTTTACTTGATGCTATACTCTGATTAAAAAGTGTTCCTTTAATTTTTTTGAGTAGTGTGTGTGTGTATATATATATGTATATATATATATATATATATACATATATATATATATATATATATATATATATATATATATATATATATATATATATATATATATTCACAATTTATTTTATTTTTAATTTATTTATTTAACAATGACATTACAAGAACTTCTATGGCAAAAGCTCTTTTATGCCTGTGGGTTTATGTGGGTTCTTGGCTTTTTCTTTATATTCTTCTCTCGTAATGTGAAAAACACAACAGGCACATCTTGCAATCTGGTCACCCCATGTAATGAACAACATCCAATGAATTATTACCCTGGAAACTGCTTGGAATCTTTTGTTTTTCTTCCCAAATCCTCACTCACATTTCTTTCCTGGTCTGTTTTCACAGGGGCACTTTAAAATGTCATTCTCTAACCCAATCTTCACTTCTAATCTATATTTTCATCCTTTACTGTGGGCATGTTTCTAAAGTAGAAAAACACAATATACCAGGTACTAGCAAAAAGCATGTTTTGAATTATCCGCTAATATATATATATATATATATATATATATATATATATACACACATATATAGTCACATCAGACAACACGTCAGAATGTATAAGTATAAATGCAATCCAGCCAAAAGTATCCAGACACTATCCAGATACAAAACGCATGTTAATGCCAGGAGTAAAGGGGGTCAGAGATAACCTTCTGATAGACTGCATTTCAGATCCAAGCAAGTGAAAGCTCTCGGATGAGGATTTGAGGGGTGGGTGTGCTGAAGCAGAAAGAGAAAGATATCTTGCAGGGTTTTTTTTCTTGGGTAAACTGTGGCAGTTGCAGGTTTTGGATAGCTCTTCTTTTCTACCTGAGTGTGAAAAATGAGCAAAGCTCAAGACTGAGACGGTGCCAATCAGCTGCTGGCTGTCTCTCAACAGCTCTGTCTGGATGAGCTGCAAAGAGGCCTGTATGAGTGTGTGTTTGTGTGTTGCCAGTGTGAAGAAAGGCAATTACTGATCTCCTCACCTGTAGTAGACTTGGGAGGCTCGCGTTCTTCACATACTGTTCCAGCATTCCCAATAAAGCACATCCTCCTTTAGCTTTGCTACAACATTCCATATTCAAAAGCTAACATTAATGGTCCACACCACTGCAATTATTAAAGTCATTCCTATAATAACTTAAATAATTTTGTGAGAATAATCAGACAGACTAGGACCAAGGTCACTCACTCTCTCTCACACACACACACACACACACACACACACACACACACACACACACACACACACACACACACACACACACACACACACACACACACACAGACACACACGCACGCACACAGCTGGACCAGTATTTGCCTGTCTGACGACTTTATACAGAGCTGCAGGATAACCTTAATGTATCGATCATTTCAAGACTCCTACAGCCAATTTGAGTCTGCTACTCCTCTGAGTCTCCTTTGTTCATGTTTTTGATCTACAGCTGCACGCTCAGTCATACTAGATACCATGCCTTTAGTTGATTAATGGACATGGATGATCATTTGTACCAGGGGAGCATGTTACTTTATTTCCTCAATGCTTTCTGGAGAGCTAATTCATAAGATAGCTGCATGGCTCCCCAATGAGTTTCCAGTTTTGATTTAAAATCTGCATCAAGACCCCAATCAAAGGGGTTTATGGAGCAGACAAGTTACAGTAACAAGAAAGGTCTCTTTTTCCCTTTACTATCTCTCAGTGCAATACAAACAAGGTATCAGTATATCAACGTACATTTAACATAACTGGATTGTTTTATTGAGCTCACAGTGCTTTTGTGTCTTTTCTACTTATTTAATTTCTTTGAAAATGGTCAATGCTTTCAGACCATAAGAGTAGGTTTTAAGAAGCACATTAAGGCAAAGTGTTTTAAATCAGAGCAGATTGTCCAGATTGTGTTCGGAAATTGCTAATGTTACACGTCAACGGATGTACTTACATTCACACGTTGTCCATTAGGTGGTGTGAACAAGGGGGTGGGTGTGAGAAAATGAAAGGCCAGGGAGTGAGCGTAAGAGAAAGAGACTGAAAGCATGAAATTACATGCTGGGCAGTTACCATGGATCTAAAAAGCTGTTTTTTTTTTTTTTTTTTTTTTTGAATGGTATTAAATATAATGACATTAATTAGGAAATTCTGACATTCATTTTTGCATAGCCTTTTTTTTTTTTCTGGGTGTTAGCTCTATTCCAATACCTGCAGTGCTGCATACATCGGTTGTGAGTGACCGATTAAGCACCCTCCACACACACACACACACACACACACACACACACACACACACACACACACACACACACACACACACACACACACACACACACACACACACACACACACACACACACACAAAGTGTTCTGCATGGAAGACTCAGCTCACATTTGATTTCAATAGAGTTTGATGTTAGCGTGTTGCTAAGCTACATGTACAGCACACAGAGACATTAGGTAAAATAATCTTTTTTTTTTATTATTTTTTATTACACTGAAGTACTTTTATAGACATTCTTCTCTCATCTTATCCAATTTTATTAACTCTTACAATTTTATTAACTCCCCCACCACTGAGGATTTAATGTCATTGTAGGACTCCATATAGGATATGCAATATATGTATATATGTATATGCACTGCTTAAGTTAAGAATTTTGCTAAAATCTTAGGCTTAGCACCAGTGGTTTAGTAGTGCCTGAAGAAGTGGGTAAACTCTTAATTTATGCCCCCAATATTTTTTTTTTTTTTTTTTTTTTTTTTTTTTTAAGCAGCTCAGCAAAGGATGAACACCCTGTGTTGTAAACAGTGACATGTAAAACTAGTCTTGCATATTTAGTTCACCCCAAAATGGGCCAGTAGTATTTGCACTGCCAATTAACTCCTGTAAGGAGTAAGGATCAGTATGAAATTAATATTAACCACAGAAGAGGTGCAGATTTTGCAATAATAATTAAAAAAATATAAATTAATAAATACATAAAAATAAAAAAGAATGCAACAATTTGGTTAGAACCACTAGTAAATTACATGCTATTTGATTTAGTTGTCTGTTTAGAATTGTGGGGCAATCACAAAAAAAAAAAAAAAAAAAAAAATAGATTTTCAATTAATTAAGGATTGTACAGCTCTACTCCTGTGTGACTGACTATTTCTCCAGTGACATACAGTGACGGGCCAAATAGTAATTTCGAGCCATGACACGGGGGCGTAGCCATCACTTCAAAAGTGAGGGGGACAGGAATGTCAAATATAATAATACATTTGTGTGTTTAATTGGTTTAGACTAATAGGTTTTATTATTGTTGTTGTTGTTGTTATTAATTTCGTATCTCTTACTTTTAATTGGCTGATAAATCAAATACACTATTGGACAATAACCAATAATTTGTATTCTGTAATATTTTTTCCTAATGGCATTTATGATTTGTTTATATACTACAAACATAATACACCCCCCCCCCCCACACACACACACATTTTTATTACAGAATAAGGCAGAATATATTTAATAGTTTCTATAGGCAATTGTAATAAATGCCATGTCAGTTAGCACTGCATTATTCAGATGTTTTTTATTACCTGGAGATGACTTGAAAACACACATATACCATATACTGTCGCAATTGTATTTTTGGCATTTTATGAATAAATTCCTCTATGCACATCAATTAAGACACGTGGCTTTGCACTATGGGACGGCATAACCCAACTAACCATTGGACTGATCTTGTTGCACAGCATCTGAAATGTTGTTACAGTCATTCATAAATGCCCGAGCAATGTCTGTAATCAAAATATTTCTCTATAATTGTCTCCCATAACTGTCTTACACGACTGCGTTCCCAAACAGCAGAATCCACCTCCAAAAGCAATGACCGCATTTATTGTGTTTCGTCTGCTCGCTTGCTCTTTTATTTGCAAATGTTTTATGCAATATTCCAATTTTGTTCCTAAGTTAGATTCTTAGAAATACTTAGTGATAATAAAAAATCTCATCTTTTGCACTTCTTCCCCTACATATCAGTACAGTTTCCCATTACTAAGTTGAACATTTTGGTATGTGTAGTGCCTACCACCTTTCTTTTCTTAATATTATAGAATATGTCTCCTTCCTTTACTGATTTCATCCTGTAGATGAAATTTGTGGTTCCTTATTGCACATAATTTATATACAGTCTCAGAACACGTAAAAATCCAGATGACTGAAAAATAATAAGCTGATTCGCAATATGTGTAGCTTTTTGTCCAGATGGTAAGACTCATAAATTCCTTTACATATATATATATGTACATACACACACACACACACACACACAAAGTACACTCATCTTTCTTTGTTCAGATTCATAGGTATTCTTACTTCAGAAGCCCATCTATCAGCTGTGGATTACATAGTATAAATTCAGCATGCTCTACCATTACTTCTTATTTTCAATAGCAGCTTCCTTCTTTCTTTTATATGGCAAAAAAATGTACATAAGTTCCTTCATACATATAATGGGATTTCAAATTGAAGTGCCTACCTGGACAAACCCTAGTAATGAAGACATTTTTACAGTATGTAGCCTAAAGTGATAGACCTGAGAAAAATTGTAATGTGTTCACCTCTGCAAAGTAAATTAATGGGGGTTTTGGCCTAAAGCGGAGACCATTTCTTTACCACTAGAGTGAAATTTTAGTCATTGTTTTCAAACATTTTTCAAATATTTCCTGTCAGATCTGGTAAAATGCATACCTTTTTTTAAGCTGTTTTTCAGGTGCAGTGTGTGGAATGCAAATGCAAACATGGTCATAAATGCGGCCCTGTGTATTACATGAAGTGCTTTGCATCACCTCTTCATTAAAATTGACTTTTTATGACTCATTTGTCATTTAGGCATCCAACAAGCAAGATTCTCACTGAAATGATTACAAAACATATTTAACCTCTCACCCTATTTAGCAAGCTAAAATCTGTGACTGCCTGTTCCTGTCAGCACTTTTAGACACACTTATATGATAAGAATGTGAGAAAAAAAAAAAACCTTCCGCTTTGTAATATCTCCATGTAATATCCATAAAGTTATTTGTACTGCATCAGTAAGTAGAGTGGAAACAGGCCGTAAATATGTCCTGTGACCATAAATAGCTATTTTCATTTATTCTAATAGACCAAGCGCCTAAAAGAAAAAGAAAATGGAATTAAAGTTGTTTATGCTAACATTCAGCAATGTTTTATTCATCATGATTCATTACTGCTTTGATTTAGCTTTTTGTGGGCAGAAAACAAGAGAATGCCATTATGATGAAGAACGTAATTGATCTTATTTCAGTAGAACCACAAGCCTTTGAACCTTAATAGTCCATGATGCTGGTATCTCTTAGTAGGACACATTCTCCATCTTTTTGATGTCTCTCTCTCAGACATGAGCACACATGCAAATGTGCGCACTGCATTTAAGATGACATCTCCATATAGCTTCATAATGTTGCAGTTTTTGTGCAAGGTAAGGGAGCCTCGGAAAATGAAGAAAACCATCTGCTTCTCTCAGCTCCAGAGGAAAAAGATGCTGAAGCAACCGCACGGGGAGCGGTATAACTAAACAAATGAAGTGATTAGAACACCAGCAGAGGACAGAGGACACAAAGCCTACAGTTATTATTCAGAGAAACACACTAAAATAAACAGAGATGATTCCTAGAAGAAAAAAAAAAAAGAAAAAAACACATGCAACACACTTTAATACACTACTGGTGACTGACAAGGAGCAAAAAGTGACACACCAATAGTAAATGAAGGGCAAAGGTAGAGTCTGCCATATGATGAGTTGCACCCAACAGAAGTGAAGCTCCATTTCCACACAGGCTGCATTCTCTAAAGGTTAACACAGTCTGGGAAACCTTCACTCTTCCATCTAACCCTCAGCTCCACTGTGCTTCTCTGCCACACCAATGAAGACCTCTACATGATTGGGAAGTGTTGAAGAAAAAATAAAACATGCCGAACATGTCTATTACTAGAAAACATAATCATTACTGGATCTTTAAAGTGTCAGTGGTAACCATACTGGTCCATTTATGCAAGCACAGCATATATTTAAATAGTAAAAGTCTCTTATGCTCACCAAGGCTGCACTTATTTGATCAAAACTACAGTAATAATTGTGAAATTTAAATTTGTTTACAATTGCTCTTTTATGTTTTAATATATTTCAAAATATCATCACCTGTGATGGCAAAGCTGAATTTTCCGAAACCATTACTCCCATGTTCAGTGTTGGATTATTAGAAATCATTCTAAAATGCTGATTTGGTGCTCAGTAAGCATATGTACTCTATATACACACACACAAACACATGGACACAAATTGGCTGTTTTATCGGCTTATAATTTGTCTAACTTGATTTGGAGGTCTTGAATCTGAAAAAGTCCATTCTTATATAAAAGTTGTTGAATCTTTAAATGTCAGAAGTGGAAAAGAAAGCGGCTACAAACTTCCCCAACAGTAACTGGATGCAGACTGTCTAAGATGGCAGAATAAAGATGGCAGTCTGGGTAATTGGCAACGCGCAGCAATGCACATCGTATTAGGATTATTCTCCATGGAAACGTATCCCCCTCCCACCCCCCAAATTCTGTCTCCTGACCATTTACAACTTTATTTCTTTGTTTTTTTATTATTTTGCTGCATTCATTTCTGCTTCATTTTATCAGTAGTGCAACACCTAGTGCAGAGTATGTGAGAAAGAGAAATGCATAAGTATAAAATAATAAAGAAATTGCAGAGAGAGGATGCAAACTGCCAGAAGCAACCATCAAGAGACTCTGAGCCATATGTGTCCCAGTAGAATACTCTGCAAGACAGCAGGAATGTCGTTTCTCTGCCATTCCCCCACCTTTCCTCCATCATTAGTTTAATAACCATCTGATAAGCAGCACAGACTCAAGCCGGCCTCTTTACTTCCCTGATGGTCATAGATCTCAGAACCTGGCTGAGTTATGCCACTCTTGAGCCACTACTGAAACAATGGGGCTTGATGAGTCTGCCTCCATCACCGAGGGTTTCACATTGATCTTTTCCCATTAATATAAGCCGCTTAGGCTGCCCCACAGAGACACTGTCTAAGAGTTCTATGTTTCTGAACTGTTTCAACATTGCACACACGGACACAATAAACCCTACAAACTCACTTCACCACTGGTTATCAAGAGTGTGAATATTAGAAGCACTTTGAAATGAAAGCTTATCCCCACTGACGGTAGATGAGAGGTGTCTGCATGACAAGAAGTGTATACTTGCGCAAAGACATATATTCATGTGTACATGCTGAGCCAGTTACATTTAATCATTTTGCAGATGCTTTTATCCAAAGCAACTAACAAATGAGAAAAAGCACAAACAGTTTGTCATAAAGGAGTGAAGAGCCATTTTAAGAGTAAACAAAAAGTAATACGAAAGCACAGGGACATGGAGAGGAAAAGGGGGGAAAAAGAATAATTGAAGGAATAGTTAAAAAGGTGTTATTTACTCACTCTCATGTCATTAAAAACCTGTATGTTTTTCTTTCTTCAATTGATAACAAAATGTTGATTACAAAGGAATTACAAAGGAATTTGTCAACAAATCCAGATCAACCAATTCTTTGAAAAGATCCAGTTCAAAGGATTGATTCGCTCTCAAAACATGTAAAGGAGAGGTAGGTCGGAAAGCAGCAGCAACAACAAAAACATAACAAAATAAAAGCAAGAGAAAATAAAGAATAGTTACAAGAATAGTAAAACACACACACACACACACACACACACACACACACACACACACACACACACACACACACACACACACACACACACACACACACCACCACACCACACTGCACACACACACAACAGAATTTTTGTCTTTGTCCCATTTTGCAATTACACACAACACCACAAAGCAAAGCACCAACAGACAGGTGCCAGACAGACAGACAGGACAGGGACAGATAGATCACCATTATTGTCACTGCAAAAGGTTGCTTCATCTAACCAGAAGTGCAATTGTACACGATATACAAGGTCAAATATGAAATACTATACAGATAAATTATGGACAAAAATTTTTTAAATACTTCAGCATGTCCAATTTTGAACAATTACAAAGTGAATTACACCTATAGGCAACAAGTCCATTTATCAATGGAAAGTAAAAGTGCATAGCAAAGCAATGATAGAGACTGGATGGACAGACAGTAGTGCAAGACAAGTTTGTTGTTTTTGCTTGTGTTAATAATAAATAAATAAACAGATGTAGACATGAAGTGGGGGAGGAGTCTGTGTGTATGGTGTGGGGGGTGTCAGAGGGCAGAGTTCAGCAAGGAGACAGCTGTAGGGAAAAAGCTGTTCCTTGATATCTGCTGGTCCTTGTCCGGAGGCTAGCGCCTCCCGGAGGGATTAAACCAGTCTATGGTCAGGGGGGAGAGGAGTAAGAATGCTAGCGAGCTCGATACACAGCGTTTCCTATGTCCTCAATAGCAGGAAGTTGGTGATAGTGATGCGTTGGGCAGTTTTCACCACCCTAGTGCTTTGCGGGTAGCCCACGATGCAGTTCCCATACACAGACTGATGCAGCTAGGATGCTCTCGATCGCACACCGGTAAAAGTTCACACTATGGCTTGGTTCTTTTGTTCTGAACAAGAAGAGGCGTTGGTGAGCAACCAGGCAGGTTTTGTAGGAAGGTCCTCTGATGGTGGTTCCCAGGAAAAAGACACTTCAACACCATCCCGTAATGGATGGGGTCATCTTTTTCCTGTCTTCCTGAAGTCCACAATGTCCTTTGTTTTACTGGTGTGAAGGAGCAGGTAGATGTGGCCAGGTGCTGTACCTCTTCCCTGTAGGCAGTTTCATCGTTGTCACTGATGAGGCCAATCCGACAAACTTTGGCATCCATGCAACAGGCTTGCATAGGGTGTAGAGGGAGTAGAGAAATGGGCTCAGATGCCCTGTGGTACGCCAATGTTAAAGGTGATGGTGGAGGGAGCAGGTGTGGCCAGACCTAAACGCAGATCCAGTTGCAGAGGAGGTGTTATTGTCCAGGTCTAACGTTTTGTGGTCAGCTCGGAGGAATGACGGTGTTAAATGCTTTTCAACAAAACAAACATCCTTATGTGTTGTTACTGCCAGTCCAGGTGTGTGCAGTGGCACAGCATTTGCAGGAGTGAGTACTGCATCCTCTGTGCGCCTGTGTTCTGCGGTAGGCAAATTGATGTGGGTCCAAGGCAGTCTTTGAGGTGTGCTAGGACCAAATCGCTCATGCTGATGGGTGTGAGTGCTTTATTATGTAGTAGATAGATATTAGATAGATAGATTAGATTTTTTTTTTTTTTTTTAACAATGAGCAAAACATTTTTAAATATCTTAAAAATACTTTTGATGTCTTTAAAGTGTTGATAGATTTTTGTTTTAGTAGCCTAATTTGGCCATAGAAAAGATGATGCTGTAAAACGCAGGGGGTTATTGGCTATCTCTTTTATTTTGAGTAAAGAAAATGCTTTTATTATTATGAGGCAAATTATAGGCAAAGAAAATTATTATTCTTTTTTTAAAAAATAACGTTATTAAACTTTTTTTTCTTCCACCTGAACCAGTTTCGGAACGGTAATAATATCAGAGGAACGCGGGAACAGAAACTAAAATATCGATTGAACCGATTGATTTTTTTTTTGTCTGTTTGTTTTCAAGCCCTGGTTTTAAAGTTCCTCAAACAAATCTATGCATCACAGAAGTAAGTCCTTCATGTTTGAAACATAATGATGTTGAGTGAATGATTACTGAATTCTCATTTTTGGGTGATCCATTGCTTTATTTACTGCATGGCTATACTGTAGGTTAGATAGTAAGTGCTCATGGAAGAGTTGTGACATCAGCGTAAAGTTTGTGATGGTCTCAACAGATCAGATGGAGTTTGAAATAGCATTCCACCACAGTGGTGCAGACAGAGTGAAGGTTGTTGTAAACAAGCTGGGATTAACTATATTAGCAGCAGGCCACTCCTCACACACTCATCACTTGACTTGAATTATGACTATATAAATGTCAATTTCCTAGTTGCTGTTCCAATGGGTTACTGAGGCCGCACACACGTTATCTACATGCTCTGTTCTGAAGACACTCTTTAGGATGTATGGGCTAGTCTGGCTCTAAAAGGCCAGTGGCTGGTTACATAAACAACACTTATCAAAAGGGCATCCAGGTTAAACGCTGCACTGCTGCTGTCTGCCACGATCAGTTTTGAAGGCGAGAAATGCCAAGTCTAACTGTAATGTTGCTTTGTTCCCATAGTCTCCAGCTAACGGGTGACGGAGTGACATATTTATGCGTTATCAGCCACGCTCAAATGCTTTTGTTTAATATTGTGACATATGTGACTGCGAATATATGAATGCTCGGGAACTAGTGTGCACGGCTGTGAGTGTATGTGCGGAATGTGTGTGTGATATAGACATAGGCGTCCTTGAGGGCTGATACTCAAGGATAAAACCAAAACAAACCCTGTAATTGATGTAGTTTGGAGAGCAGAAGGGTTTTAATGTGTGATATTTCCTCCAGAGTCAAACAATAAGGAGTGTGACAATGCTACCTAGCAACAGAGAGGAGAAAGAATTCTCATCCGAAAAAGGAAAAAGTGTGTGTGTGTGTGTGTGTGTGTGTGTGTGTGTGTGTGTGTGTGTGTGTGTGTGTGTGTGTGTGTGTTGAGTGTGTATGAATGTGAAAGACAAGCAAGAGAAAGAATATGTAGTGGTCTGACAGCAACAGAGGTGTTACATCTTCAACACCTTAACGTTCACAAAACCCTCAATCCGACATGTTTAGTTTGCTTAAGCTCTCTGCCATGCAGAACTGGGACTATCTATTTGTTGAAATGCCCATGGATTCGCTCTGTGAAACAACAAAAACAAATTTCCATAACAAAAAAACACAACTCCAATCTTAAATTAAAGGATCAGGTCCAGTCCTATAAACATAAACAAAGTACTACTACTACTATATTTTAGTGAAACCTCCTACAGTACACATTTCCATGCTGTAACTTAACAAAATAGTGTGTACTGTCATCAGAAAATATTTGTTATACATACTGACAATTCTGGCATTCACTGCAATGAATAAATTAAATAAGAGACAACTGATTTAAAAACATGGCTAGAAAGTTGCTAGGGCCCACTTCCAAATCTGTATGACTTGATTCGGAGTTGCTTTTGATGACTTAATAATAATAATAATAATAATAATAATAATAATAATAATAATAATAATAATAATAATAATAATAATAAAGTTCAAATAGCAATACAATTATTTAAAAAAATATATTAATAATAACTGTCAACAATAATAATTTTAAAATATAAATTTTATCACAATAAAATTAATATTTCTATAAATTATTATTACTGTTGTTGCCAATAATAATAATAATAATAATAATACATGTGCAGTATTCAAGTTCCTACTAATTATTACAGGGAAAATACATAAATAAATAAAGGATGCAAAAGATGGATATTTTAATATGTGGCTCTTAGCTGAGCAGCTCAGTGGCATTTTCTGCACTGCCAAGCACAACACAAGCACATGGCCCAACCAAACCCTGACTGCCTAAGTGCATGGCCTCAACCCTTGGAGCAACAGGGAGCTCTATCACAGAATGCCTCCCTCGGTGCCATCCCTCGGTGGGTGTGAGATTGGTCTGCGCTGCAGCTTCTCCACAATGAAATAAACCATTTTATGTGGGTGCACATTGCATTCCTCATGTGAAGACGCACACTGACTGCAGTCTGCTATGAAAACCTGGGACGTTGACTGAAGATTTATATGAAACGAAAATGGCCTAAATAGACTAATAAACCACCAGACAGACACTCTATAGTTTGTGCAAGGGTGTGTGTGTATGTGAGAAGCAAAGAAAAGTGCATTTCTAGGAGCACAAAATGAGGTCCTCCATCACCTTTTTCCATGACAGTCGGCCCACATACAATACACAGCAGATGCAGACATAGTCCATATCTCCTCTCTATACATTTAATATCACTGCATTCAGCAGAAAAAAAACCTCAGCCTTTAGCTTATAGATTCAACCGGTTCAGGCTTTATCTTTAAAAGGCATCATCTCCCAAAAGAGCATTGATTGTAACTAAACTCCTTAAACATCTAGGTCTGACATCAGCAAACCAAAAGCATTTAGATGTCAGTGATGACTATTCTATTTTTAGCCTTGGCCTCTTCAGCCATTATTCCTAAACTGTGGAATAATAATAATAATAATAATAATAATGATAATAATAATAATAATAATAATAATAATAATAATAATAATGTGGACAAACGTATATGTATCTAAAATAAATAAATAATTAAATAAATAATAGTTCAATTAAGTAATTTATTATTATTATTATTATTACATAATTATTACAAATTAAAATAAACAAATTTAGAACATTTATAAAACTTCAAATAACAATACATATTAATATTTGTTTAATTATTTACTTAATTATTGTCACTATTATTGTTGTGTTGTTAAATAAATAATAATTACATAAAACAACAACGACAAAATATAAACCTAGAACATGTAATAACCCAGAACACTGTCTAACACTTGATGGCTGCTCTGTCAATTCTGTGTCATCAGTTAGGAACCTAGGTGTGCTATTTGATAGCAATCTTTCCTTTGAAAACCATGTTTCTAGCATTTGTACAACCGCATTTTTCCATCTTAAAAATATATTTCGACCTATGCTCTCAATGTGTTTTATTGGGTGGTTGCTCTGTGTGCTTAATAAACAAACTCCTGCAGCAGCAGCTAGAGTTCTTACTAGAACCAGAACTAGAACTAGAACTTTTCCTATTTAGACCCAAACTCTGGAACAATGTACCTAGCATTGTTTGGGAGGCAGACACACTCTGTCAGTTTAAATCTAGATTAAAGAGCCCTCTTTAACCTTGCATAAACATAACACACAACATCACATTTCTATAATTCCAATCTGTTAAAAGATTGGTAGGCTACATTAATGAGGACAACCGGAACCGGGGACACTTTCCATAACACCCGATGTACTCGTTACATAAGATGACCAGACTAGACCAGATGGTCACCATAGCCACCCAAATCCAGTCCATATCTAGACCAGATGGTGGATCAGCACCTATAGACGACCTCTACAGCCCTGAATGTCAGCAGAGACCATTTCGACTAGATGAGCCCCAGAGACAGATCCCCTGTGAAGACCTCGTCAACTAGATGACCATCGGAACAAGACCACAGGAAGTCCTCTGCACAATCTGACCTGTGTTGCAGCCTGGAATTAAACAACACAATATTGGTTTTGTTTGGCCAGAGGAGATCTGGCCCTCTAACTGAGCTTGATTTCTCCTAAGTTTTTTTCTCCATTTCTGTCATTGATGGGGTTTTGGTTCCTTGCCACTGTCGCCTTTGGCTTGCTTATTTGGGGATGCTTAATTTCTGGCAATATTGATGGCTTGATTGCACACACACTATTAGAAGAGACCTGAACTGAATCATCAATGAACTGACTGTAACAGAAAATTTGACTGTTTGTTATTGTCCTCTTGCATTATTGACAAACTATTTTCCTGTTTCACACTGTAAAGCTGCTTTGACACAATCTGCATTGTAAGCGCTACATAAATAAAGGTGACTTGACTTGACTATAAAAAAACAAAAACAAACACAAATCAATCAAAAAACCTTTCAAAAAGTTAGCAAAATTGCCAGACCTCAGTTATCAATAATGCTTCTCTGTATGGTTGAAAATAGAAGCTCTGTTCTGTTCTTCCACTCTTTGTGTCAGTGCTCTTTGACACCTCTCATGCCGAGATCCAACACATACATCCCCCCCCCCCCCCCCCCCCCACCCATTCTGTCTATCTCAGGGCTACCACCAGCCATCAAATAGCATACAGGATTTTGCCATTGTCACACATTAAAGTTGAAGCTCTACTTTTGTCAAAAGAACTAAAAACAATTTTGAGCCAAACTTTTTATTTCCAACCCATATCCCCTCTATGGTAAAAGTGTCAGGAACCTGACCTCTCTCAGGCTGACATTGTCAGTCAGCTGAATTAATTAGATATGCCTAGCACACCAGCCAGTGGGCTCAATATAGGGCTGTATTGAACAGGCCTTGTTTAAGAGGTGGCTTGAGATGAGCTTTGGTCCATGTGTGGTTCACATAAAATGGTAGATTCGTCACGGCGAGACAAAGCGGGCGCGAGCCGGATAGGGATGGCACGAAGTGACATGAAAGCATCAAAGAAGACGGTGTGACAAAGACTTTGTTTTTCATGAAGTAGGCTGAGAAATATAATTGTCAGTCACTCCAACTGACAGATGAGGAACTCTACAGCAAAACAACGAGAGTTTCGTCCCTCAGATCTGCCAGGTGTAAGCGATCGTGTGAATGTTTGTGTAAATATCCTGTGTGGCAAATCTTTTTTGCATATTATTATACAACTCACTGTAATCCTTAATTCTGATTGGCCAACCACATCATTTAATGGTCCAAACTGTTGTATAATAACCACTAGACTGTCTGTTTATGTATATTCATGTATATTACCTGTTGTCTCTGCCAAACAATCTCCGCCATTGGTCTGGTTTCATGTCTCTCATAACACTCTCTTCTTCCATAGTAAAATCATTTCAACTTGAATAAGTATTTTCATCCCCTTTTATTTATTTATTAGGCAAGGATGCACATAAAAAGTGTGGCCATAATCACACAAAAAAAAAAAAAAAAAAAAAAATACCTCTTCAGAATGAAATAAGACTCATCCACTTCCTGACCAGTTCTTTATTAACCTGTCAGGGTTCATTTTGACTGTACATTATGACATACCTAGCCACAAATAAATAGTTTTATCAGGAAAGCTGCTTATAAGTACACACTGCTGTTATTTTGACAGTAAATGAATGGGAAAATCCAGTGGTAAAATCCAGTGTCCATTTTTAAAAGGACCGTTATACATTAGCTTTTGTATCTGTTGCATCTGCACCAAATCATCGCTAGCAGATGTGCTCTGCGATATGATATGATGAAAGATTCAAAAGACCAAGTCACACTGAACAAACTATTAGATTTATTTTAGCAATTTTTTGTATTGTTGTTTAAATTAAGGTGCACAGGGACCTAGATTTGCTGATGTCTGAGTAAGAGTAAGTCAGTGTGTCTAAGAAAGACACGGAAGCAAAGCAAAGAATGGAGATAATATGGTGATAATATTTTCTCTGTGCACTTGACCTCCTATAAATTACACTTTGGATTTAATAAGCATTAAACATGAACTTGCATTTACCTAATTAATTAGAAATAGCAGTGCAGTGGCTAACTTGCTTTACTCTGTATTTTACCGTGTTAAAATAAATAAATAAATCATTCTAATTAGGAGAGACGATCTAGTTTTCTTTAATGAGAATTGATGGATATTCTCCGGCTCCGTGAAACCCTTTCTCTTTTTGTTCCACCCCCCTCCTCTGCTGTCCCCACGAACCCAACTGCAAATCAGCCACTTCTATAAAAATGGCAAATGAGCCTGTGTGTTTGATTAATGGGCTTAATTTTCAGAGGATTTGACTCTGCTGCGATAGTCCACTTCACCTCTAAAGCTTTCTGATGATTAGATTTAGACTGTGTCAAAAAGTCAAACAGCTTAGAGACAAGTGTCCCTGAAGCCCTCCCTCTACTGCCATCCCCTCCCTGACGCAGTTGCTAACCATTAACACCAACTTTATTCCCATGTCTTGCATACTTCTTAAAGACTTTGCCCTGGAAGATAAATGTAAAAAAGTTATATTTGCTAATGCTCCAAACCTCTCTATGATATTCTGGACAGTGTGACTTTAAAGTATATGCGTATCAACTGGTAGAGATGCTGTTTGTACTGTGGTTAATTTCAGAGGTGTCAAGTAACGAAGTACAAATACTTCGTTACATTACTTAAGTAGAAATTTTGGGTATCTATACTTTACTTGAGTAAATATTTTTCAGCCGACTTTTTACTTCTACTCCTTACATTTTCACGCAATTATCTGTACTTTCTACTCCTTACATTTAAAAAATAGGTTCGTTACTGCTATTTCATTTCGGCTTGTTTTTATTCTGGCTTGTCATCATTCACAAAAAAAAAAAAAAAAAAAAAAAAAAAACCTATCCAGATAAATCGCGACATCCGGATGAAGTGAAGTTGATTGTGGTTGGATGAGAAGTATAAACATATACCATTCCGACACCCTATTGGTTTGTACGCGATCCATCGCACCTGCACATGACACAGATCACATCACACTCCAGTAAGGGCATAGCCAGTGTTGGGTTTCGTATATCAAAAAATATATTTCTTAAAAGTAGGGTTGGGGTATGGAACCGGTATGCACCGAACCGAAATAAGGACGCGGATTTCGGGTGCCTCTTAAATGCCTGAGCGATCGATTGAAATGTGTTTGTCCTGGTTCTCCGAAATGTAGGCCTACACAAGAAGCATGGGCGTCGCTAGGCTTTTTTATAGGGGCTATAGCATTTAGCTCCATAAACTGTATACTCAAATTTGCGATCGCCTCAGAGTCAGTCCCCTTAAATTTCATATGAAAAAGGCGGCAGACCGGTCTACTCTCCGTCTTTCAGCGCGCTCTTCAATCCACAGACGGCGGTGGAGCAGCGCGAGCGCACTTAAACAGAAACAGAGGACACAAGGTTTGTGTTTATCGATAGATTGTTAGAATATTTGTATCTGTGCAGTTCTTTGTCATAAATACAGTTTACAAAAAGGTCACGAGGGAGCAGTCGGTTTCTGTAAAGTTTTCGCTTGTCACCGCTCATCACACCACAGCTGTTTTCCTCCAGCGACAATCTAGCCCTTAACACATATAAACGAACGCATACTTCAATTGTACTTATTTAAATATACTGAATTAAATCATACGTACTTTATACATACACTACTGTGTAAAAGTCTTAGGCACGTTAGTGTTTTCACCCCAAAGAATGGTGTTCGGACAGTTAATTTATATATTTTGCTGTAGTGTCAGTAGAAAATCAGTTTACATTTCCAAACATTCATTTTGCCGTTGTCAGACTGCTTGTGCATTCAAAATCACACTAGATTATTATTAAAATTAATGGCAAACTGATATTTTTCCTACTGACACACTACAGCAAAAAGATATAAATAAATGGCTTAAACCCCTTTTTGGGGTGAAAATACGAATGTTGCCTAAGACTTTTGCAGAGTACTGTACTTTACAAACGACATTGTTGCTACTTTATAAAGAATGACCATACAGTCATTCACAGAACTGCTTAAAGACAGTGACAGACACCACTCATTTTAACTAAATATCAGCGTGGATTGACAGAGATACAGTAGAAACATTATTGTGTGCTTTTGTCTTAAATAATGACCCAGATTGTGAAATACATTTATTAGCCTTAGAGTAAGGGGAGCACAACTTGGCAAGCAAATGAAGCATCCAAGCTATGGATTTATTTTAAATATTTGTAATGGTCTTTATGTTAATCCAGTTTTTTTTGTGGCTCTTTTTTTAAGTATCGTTTCAGGCACCGTTTAGGCACCGGTACCATTTTAAAAGTATCGAAAATGGCACCGGACCCTACTTAAAAGTTATTATTTCTCAACTACTGGCTCATTTATCAAATAGGTGCTTTCTCTTCATCCTCCGCAAATTAAGCTACTGTAGGTAGTCCGGTAACTAGACGTTTGAATAAATTAGCGTTTGCGATTGACAACGCGATTTGATAATGTGAAAGTCGCTGACATTTGCCAAGTATGGTAACCCTACTCGGAATTGGTGCTCTGCATTTAACCCATCCAAGTGCACACACACAGCAGTGAGAAGTGAACACACCGTGAACACACACCCGGAGCAGTGGGCAGCTATATATCCAGCGCCCAGGGAGCAACTGGGGGTTCAGTGCCTTGCTCAAGGGCACTTCAGCCATGGGTATTGAGGGTGGAAGAAAGCTCTGTTCATTCACTCCCTCCCACCTACAACTCCTGCCAGCCCCGAGACTCGAACCGGCGACCTTCAGGTTACAAGTCCAACTCTCTAACCATGTAGCGAATACAGGAAGCCTATCGATCAAGAAGGTATTAGGAATTATGAGTTATTTTTCATTTTTATTTTTTGATTAAACACTTGGATTAATCATTCATTTTGACAGCACTAATGTTTATTGTAAATAGACAACCATACAAGGGTAATTGTTACTAAGCCTGCCCTGGGTACAACCAATTTTCTTGTTCATTGCCCTCACAGATTCCTGCAGCTAAGCTTGGATGGTACATTAAATACATTCCATTAAAGGCAACTAGTCATCATATCTTCTAGTTTTTTAATGTATTTGCATTGTACTAAAGTGCGTTCATTTTCATGGGCATATATGCGGCTGAAACAGGTAATCTAGTGCATCCCAAATTTTTCAACATTAATATTTTAATATAACATTATAGTCATTATGGGCCTATGGCCTTTAGAAAAATGTTTTTTTTTGAGAAGGTGGGTTAGTGCACAATAGGCCCCTGTGGCGTGGCCTAAGCTTTTGATTCTTAATGGCATTTTTTTTCCTACATTACTTTTACTTTTATACTTTAAGTAGTTTTGAAACCAGTACTTTTACACTTTTACTTGAGTAAAAAAGCTTGAGTTGATACTTCAACTTCTACAAAAGTCTTTTTAAACCCTAGTATCTATACTTCTACTTGAGTAATGAATGTGAATACTTTTGACACCAGTGGTTAATTTGCACATTTAAGTTTATGCTTTATGAATACAGTGCACATTGTCACAAAACAAGTCAAGATGATTAGGATCTTACAAGTGGAGTTTATTTGTTTATGGCTTCCAGGTCAAAACTTGCCACATTAATATAGAGTTTAATGTGTGATCACAGGTGTGCGTATAATGCATATTTTATGGCTTCATATATGGCTCATCTGATCAGAAACCAGTTTCGTAATATTCATTTTTACTGTTTTGGGGAACACACAGTGCTGACGCCAGACTCATAGGAATATTTTTAGTTTTGCAACCTTCAATTTACAAATAAAAAGTGTAAATATTCATATGAGTCCCTTTCATTTATAAAGTATCTCATTCACTGGATCATAAACAAAAAAAAAAAGTTAAATTAAGATATGATTATTTAGAAAAAAATAAAAAAAATACAAGCAAAAAGTACCGTTTCAAAAATTTGGGTAAAACTTCAAAAGTATCTATCTATCTAGCTCTATCTATCTATCTATCTATCTATATATAGTATATATATATATAGATATATATATATATATATATATAATAGTATATAGGAATGTAACAAAGATAAGGACAGCACAGTTAATTGAATAATAATAAGAATGTTTCTCAAGCATATTGGAATGATTTCTGAAGAATCATATGACAATGAAGACTGGAGTAATGGCTTTTAAACCTCAGCTTTCCATCACAGGAATAACTTACATATTAAATACATTAAAGTAGAAATCAGTGATTTTAAATGGTAATATTATTTCACAACATTACAGTTTTTTACTGTATTTTTGATCAAATAAATCCTGCCTTAGTGAGCATGAGATTCTTCTTTTATTGAAGATAAATATGCATCTTATTCACCCCGATCTTTGAATGGGTAGTGTAACTTTATCTTGATATATGCCATTACAACGTTACACGATTTTGGTAAAACCACCAACCCTTAATCGGGACGAATTTTGGAATATTTGCTCATGTTTGTCTCTTTTTGATGTCATGAAGATGCAATTTTACTCAGCGACCAGCAGTGTTTTATCTTATCATTAGTTAAAGTCTGCATTTACACAGAAGACCTGTTTTTGGAAAAGCACAGAAGAGCACAATAACGCTTCACTGGCACATCTCAAAATGAACTCCACTCAGCATAAAAGTCAACATCACTTCAATCTGGTCCAAGAAACACAGCAGAATTTGGCAGCCTTGTAGAAGTTTAATCGAGTAATCCTATAACCCAGTGGGTCAATCCTTGTTATCTCTCCACACAAAGATGGCCACTGCATTGTTGAGTAAATGTTGTCTCTAATACTTTTACACTGTGGCTTCTGATAGAAATCCTGTTAATATTACATGTGAAGTCGGGCTTTGATGATGTAGGACAAGCTAAAACTAGGGCTTTCCCCAAGAGAAACCCAACATTGCCTCAAGGGAGACTGCCTTCACTTTTTTCTCTCTTCTGTGCTTTGGAGACAGATGACATTGCTGGCAGGAAATGGTTTTGTTCTCTGCATTGTTTATTTTATTTTTTATTTTTTTTAAACACAACAAACACATCTACAGAACATGAAATGGAAAGAAAGAAAGAAAGAAAGAAAGAAAGAAAGAAAGAAAGAAAGAAAGAAAGAAAGAAAGAAAGAAAGAAAGAAAGAAAAAAAGAAAGAAAGAGAAAGCATATACAATATGACATTTTAAGTTTTGAGTGTGTTACATAAAACACAGCTGTTTCTGCACTGATATCAGATTTTGTTTTACACACACACACACACACACGCACGTGCGCGCACAGGTACATATGGTCATGTACATATTTTAGCAAGCAAGAAAGAAAGACAAAAATAGAATATTTCCTTTTCCTATTTCTAAAAAAGCTTTAGAAGGCAGGGAATGATGGTGTATTTGTACGTGAATGTGTTTGTATTTTTCTGTGAGTCTCTGATATTTTTGCAAACATGAGAGTAACAGCGAATATTTTTTTTTTTTTTTGTACACTGTTAACAGTAGCGTGCACATATTTTAGCAAGACAGAACAAAAGAAAGAAAGCAAGAATACAAGCAAGCGAGAAAGGAAAGCAAGGAAGCTAGTAAGGAAGAATGGCAGGCAATAAAGTAAGAAAGCAAGCAAGAAAAAAATTGATTATTTCTTTAAAACTTTAGAAGTGAAAAAAAAAAAAAACCTTTATAAGTGAAGACAGAAAATGACTTATGACCTTATGGTAATGTTCTCTCAGCAGAAGCAGATAGAAGTTTGGAAAAAAATAATTAATGAAATGAAAAGGACCCACTCCAACCCAGTCCGCCCTGTTTTCATCATCAGATCACATACGCTGCGAGAATACGGTAGGTGCTTCAAAATTTCTCCCCCAAGTGCCCGACTGGAGACACAGATGTGTGCTGAGAAGTGCAGTGAGCTCCTGTTTACAAGTGCTGTTAGCCGCGTGCCCTAATAATGGTAAATTGTCATTTCATTAGCTCTAATTACTAAAGACAGTTAAGAGCAACGGGGTAGACACACTGTAACTAATTTTCAGAGCGTGCTGTAATTCTTCAGGAAGATTGTTCAAAGGCTCTCCTGATTTCAACGCACGTAAGACAGAAAGCAAATCTAAGAAAAAATATTTGCAACACCTCCTATTGAGAATACCTGAAAACCTTTCCAAATGGCATGGTGACAACTTTCTAATGTGTCCGATATTTGGATGGCTACTGTGGTGAGGAAAAGTAGAGAACAAATTGTGAGCGTTATGAGATTATATAGCTGGCGATGAGGTGGCATAACTGCTATCCTGCGGTGTCAGAAATATTATGGAAGGCGGCCAGCAGGAAATGGACCTGTGTGTATGTGTTAGAAATAGCAATATTCTGCTTTGTTGTGAATTGTAAATGCAATACCCACACATACCTACTACTTACAACCTGCATGATGCCAGCATTCCTATAAAAAGGATGGAGGCCGCTGCTCTTTGGCGAACCATTAACCTTTTGTTTGGTAGAGAACAGTGCATTAATTCGTTCTCATGAAATGATTCCTAACGATCAATATTAGCCGCAGGAAATACCTGTGATTGCATTTTGCAGACAATGTTCACTATGGTAATCTATAAAACGGTCCAACCGAGCCCGACTTTGGAGAAGTCTCTCTAACAGCAACATTTATGTTATATGAAGCAGAGTGTGTAATTGCCTAATTCAGTTTAATTAAACAGTTCTTACATTGTTTTAAAAGTGTTTCAAAGGCAGGATAATCAATGCCATGATTATGACAATGTCCCATTCATTCAAGCTACATACTGTTTGTAAGAATGATCTCAAAGGAGAATTCTGCTATTGATCAACAAAAAGTAATTTGTCATGATCGCTAGACTATAGAGAACAATTAAGCAATAAGCACAAGACTGCACAGGATTGCTGCTGTGTTGATTATCAGATTGTGACTAGGCATGCACGGTTACATTAGACACAATATAGCCATTTTTGTTAGAAGAAAGGATCTGTTGCTACTTCCGTTGCTACAACGTGACTAATTATTTCTTTAACAAAATAAATTGTTTTAAAAGAAGACACATTATCAGCCAAATAAATACATAAATCTTACATAATAATAATAATAATAATAATAATAATGTAAGACAGCTATCTATAACCTTCTCTATCAGTAACATTAGTGAGATTTTTTTTGTAGGGTTTAGAAAGTGTCCCGGAAACGGATGCATCACTCCTTTTAAAATGAACTTTGTTATGATATAATGAGTGTCTCTTTGCCTTTTTGAAGAGCACAGAAGAAAGTGAAAAGAGCCTAATCAGAGTAACAAGAGAAAGAATAATGAGGTCTTGTCTTTTTTTAATACTGGAGTGAAGTGGTGAGATGATGCGGGATATGGAGCTCTACAGATGTAAGGGGGTAGCAGGTGGAGCAGAGAGAGAGGCAGATAAATACGCAAAGAGGATCCTGTAGGAGGAAATAGAGATAGCCTTTAATTTGAGACCAATTGCACATGGGAGATGGAGCATCATGCAGCAGACACTTGAGAATCTTCCATCTGCAAGTAATAAATTCCATGCGTATTAGCATCCAGTTTCACCCACACTATATCTCTCACACAGGCACACAGAATCGGGCTCTAGATACAAGCAGTCTCTTTATGGATATGTGAAAACATTGTGAATGAAGAACTGATTGTTGGGCTTAAAGAGCACATGGGTTCTACTGTAGAAGGGTACAGACTGCTTTCATGCGTTCTTTATGTGGCTGCCAGACACACATAACAAAGCTTACTTTGATTATAGCTAATGTCCAAAGAGGGACGTGTGTGCCCCTGAAAGCTGTTTAAATTTGCATAAACTGTCATGAAATGTAAGGTTTGGATCACTGTCCTTCAGTTTCCAGCCTATTTCACAAATAAAGTATGTAATTAATTACTGAATTTAATAGCAGTCCTGAAAAAAAAAATGCTAAAATGCCATTTTAAAATTAGTTTTTAATACTTTTAAAATAAATTAATCAATTCATACACATTTTGTGTATACGTATGGCTAGTGAATCCACAATTCCTGTATTCCAGCAAAGGATAAACTTCCACATCTTTGGCTTTCAAAGGCCATTCAAGGCCATCCAAGCAGTACAGCACAGTGCAACAAATTCAGAAATTGCACTGGAAACCAAAGCGAAAAGTTGTGGCACACATTAAACTAACAAGGTGTATTCAAGAAGAGCAAACATGCATTTTACAGAGAACTACTGGTATTTGACAACCATCAAATAACAACTTCTCTCACAAAGCCTGCACAACAAGTATATTAAACTGTTCAAGCATGTATATATTTTACATGCTACACTGCCTGTTAGTCTCCATTCACCCCTGACAAGCGCTCATCACTGGGACAATCAGAAGGTACTGTGAAATTGCACACTTAATCAGAGGTGGGTGGATGCTGATGAAAACCCTGTAATACAGAACAAATACTCCCCATTGTTCCCTTGCACTGACATCTGCAGCATTAGACGTCCTCCTCTGTTCTCTTCTTGCCTGGCTAACCACCCGCAGGGGAATGGCCAGCTAAGCGACATTTACAGTGTTTTCAATTGGATATGATAAGCTAATTCCACAGGCCGGCATTCAGATTCCCTCTAATGTTATTTTTCTTTCTTTTTAACATGGCCAGCCTGGCCCCGAGCAGTAAAAAAGTAAAAAATTGGACAGCTTAGATTGTCCGATTGCCCGAGATATTCAATTACCGGAGATTAACCCGTAAAAACAAGTGCATCTGGCGCCATCTCTGATCTCACAAAAGTCTGTCTAAGGCAAGAGACTACAGACAGAGAAACTGCCATATGGAGAGAAAAAAATATTATAGCAACTTCCTTCTTGCTCAGAAAAATGAATTACTGAGATTTTTATTTTTTCTTTTTCTTTTTCACAGCAGGAACTTTGCATATTTTAGTGATAAATGTTTTACCTTCACCCAAACTAGCTGGGACGGACTGCTTGTGATGTCATGACAGAATGAGGCCTTATCTTATGAATATTAATTAGATTAATACTACTAGAATGCCCTGCACATAAAATAATATTTAAATGCTGTAACCATATAGAAATGGCAAATCCACATCCAATGTGGTTTTGCTTGAGTTTTAAGGTCTTGAAGATATACCACACCAACATGAAAGTGCAAAATCAGGTCAACTTCACACTGTGAATGAATGAATGAATGAATGAATGTAATCATATACCCTAACTCAAAACTCACAGATACGTTTATTGATCTGAAGATTGTAAAATCTAAGATTCTAAAGCTTTTTCTTTTTTCAGAGCTGTCAAAATATAGCATCAATAATTTACTTTAACATTGCAAATGGAATATATGGTGCAATATTGCTTGAACAGTTGTAATGGCAATAGCATATAGTAATTTTCTGCATAAATAGTTCAGTTTCAGAGTTCAAATAAAATGCACAAACTTACTTTTCACATTTTATATAATCATTGCAGAAAGCACAAACAATTATACAAAGTTTTTGTCATGTTATTTATTGTCATTTATCTACAAAATGCTCTTAGTATGCACAGTATTACGAGACCATGCTGTCATTTACTTTTATTCATTTCCACCCACTATAATAAATGTCTAAAAATCTCGAACATTCATTACTGTGGATTACTTATTAAGAAGATTTATTATAGGGAGCAGTATACCAGGAAAGATACATTTAGAACTCAAATGGTCCATTGTTTGACAAATGTAGTTTTTGCTGACCAGCTCAAGAATCATCAAAAATATCAGTAAGTCAGCATATGCATTGTTAATTTATCAGCTGTGGATAAGATAAGCCCCATCAATCCTAGTATTGGCAATTTAAATACGACATTGACTTGCTATAACACTATGGCTCCAACTGATACTTGCTAAAAAGTGGTTTATAAAATGGCCCCTTTTAACTCTAACCGCACATTATCCAATGATCCAAGGCTGATTTGTTCCTGCCTGTCCATGTCTTAATCACCTTTAGACTTACAGTGGGTATAGAAAACAATCACTAAGCTTTAAAACAATCACATTTTGTTGCTTTGCAGCCTGAGATGAAGACGGACAGTTTAAAAAAAAAAAAAAAAAAAAAAAAACTGTGTTCACTCTGTGCAACTTATAACATCCAAGTAAAAGATATAACACTAATACGTCATTAAAAAAAGGCGCCTCTGCGTTAGATTTCCTCAGAGGCCAGTAACTCTGCTTGAAAAGGGATTATGCCAGTCCAAAGGTCTGGGTCACCACATATAGACTTGTTCCAATAGCCATCTATCGTGTTCGGCACACCAGTTTAATGCAGCATGGCCCCCCTGTCATGCAGAATAATATTTACTGCCTGCAGCAATGTGTTCGGAATCATGAAGGACCGAAGGCCGGTTCAATATTGGTTACATTCAGGTCGATATTGATTCTGCATAATTATTAGAGAAGGCAGCCTTTCACCCTTCATCTCATCGGGAAGGTCAGTGCTTTAAATTCAAGTCTATGCGACTTCATGAACTGAAGTGGCACTTAAAGTCACACTCTACAAGAGATACGGGTACTGTTCGCCCTGAATATAAAGAAAGGGGAGCTGCTCCAGATTAGGGTGACCTGAAAAGCCTGGAGCTATGTTGGTAAGGTGACTCACAATACAGAAGACAACAGCCTTTCATCCCATGAAACTAAAATTCTCTGAAAAAAATAAGGCTGATTTTAATATTTGGACACTGTGTGAACAGATGGATGAATTAAAGAAAGTTCAGGCAGGAGGAGTCTGGACTTTATTTGGGGTCCTTAAGGAAGAAGGCCAAACAACCCGAAGAAAAACATACTCCAAACTTTCACACACAGAAACTCAAGCATAAATCAATAAACCTCACTAACTCACCCTATTCAGTCTTGATGGCCATAATGCATTACTTTAAATAAAGTGAATTTCCATGCAGCTGGATCTTTAGTGTTTTTCTGTTAATATGTGGGTTTTGTTTTTTTTTTTTCTATGCTGAGATACTACTAGAAATTTATTCCATCCAGATAGCAATGATTTAAAACTGCTATGTTTTACATGAATCAAATTTCAGCTAATTTGTTTTAATTAAACGAATAGGAATTAAATATGCAAAGGATTATCTAAATCATTAAAGCACTAATAGGAACAAAGCACTTTTTATAATACTCAATGTCTGAACAATCATGACTCTAAGAAATTACATAGCACATTTGAATCGATGCAGTGGTTTCTAGTTAACACTGCCTCTTGGCACCTCCAGTAAATAACTACATTTCAGATACAGCTGCAAGAATTCTCTTCTAAAGCTCAGTTTTTGTTTTTGTTTCTTTCGGAAAGAACATAAAAAGCAAGGAATTCTCCACAGAGAGGTGGGGATCAAAACAAGACAATAGTAATGAAGCATTTACACAGTAATAACAAATGCAAAGACAAAATTAAGAATACAAGCTGGCACAAAAAAAAAAGGCAAAACGGGACATAAAATGAGTGATCCATAAAATATAATATTCAAATGTATGCAAACAAAAGCTTCACAGAATTATAAAATGTTATCATGGGAGGGAATACAAACAGATTACAGATAAAACAAGGGATGTTGAGACGTCAAACTAATGAGGAAAAGCACAACTGTGTGTGGCGTCATCCTCAGGGAATGACGTTGGGGAGTTTTGTTCCCGAGACCTGAGAGCGGAGACCTTTTGAAGCCCAGGCTGAAAGCTCTTTCTTTAGGATAGCATCCCTAGTGAGCCAGCTAGCTGAAAAAGTAGGTTATGGAGATTCAAGTGCATACAGATGCAGGTCGGGGCTGCTCAGCAGGTTTTATTTTTTTATCTTATTTTATTTTTATTTTATGAAGACAACAAAGAGACTTGCGTGACTGTACACAACGCTCAAAGCTCACAGGGACGAGTGATGTAACTTCCTAATCATTTAGCAGGCACTGTTTTTTTTTAACAAACACACCTTACAGAACATGTGCAGATCAGCTAGACAGTTTAATATCTTGCTCAAGAGCTTCATATAAAAGGCGCTGGTAACTGACCAATTTGTTTACCACCATCCCAGAAGACACAACTGTATTAGTCTACAGAACATGCATTAAAAACTGCAATCGCTGAAAAACATGGGATGCAGAAAAATGCGTACTATCCTCATAAGTGGTAAAAGGACAGGATAGCGACTGGCTGAACATGAACAGGATGTCAGGATGAGTTTACTGAAAAAGAAAGATGAGCAGAACAAGAAAACAAGTTTACTTTGGAGAAAAGCTTCAAGGATATAGAACATAACAAGGCTGATTTTGAAGGCTGTGTTGGCGGCCAGGAGCCAGGATGAAGGACCAAATTTGCTTTGCTATTTGAATCGTGATAGATCATGACGTCCTTCCGGCCTTCACCTTCCAATCAGCCTTTCTTAGCTCTATAAACTGTAAACGGATTCTTCATCTTGCCTTGAATGGGACTCTTTATAACCTGTGTTTCAGTGAATAAAAGCATATCTATGTTTTGATCAGCGCAGTTAAGGCATAGCGAAGGGAGTATTAATAAGCGCAAGGGAATTATGGGAAAGGCCATCAATTAAAGAATGTGTAAAAGTCGGATTGCAGTGGCGGGTACGGCTATTTTATGATGCATAAATCCTTCCGGTGATCAGGGGCAGGTGAGGAACATACTTTTATTACAATCCACTGTCTGCCAGCCATTCAGAAGTTGGCCTTTATCATTGATCGCAGACCTGCGATGCGCTTCTTTCCTATAATGGCTATAGTACTCATATAATAGCAACATTCTCCAATCTATTCAGTAGATTCTGAGATCTTGGCAAGGTATTATTCAAATATGTTGTGTGTGTGTGAATGATAAGCAGCTTTAAAATATTTATTTTAATTATTTTATAAATATATTAATATATCTATATTATAATTATATTAATAAACAAACAAACAAATAAGGTGGATAAATGTACAGTCACAGTAATTCTAAATTTATTTTAACAATTTAATAGACTTACTAATACTATTAAACAAATATTTGAACTAAAAACCTACTGTTTGTCAAAAAAAAAACTACAAAAATGATTATTATAAAAATTATTATTATATTAAATTATATTTATTATAAAAAACATTAAAAAAGGGCCAAACTAGCCCATACATCTTTATTCACAATATTTTGAAACTGTATTTAAGTTATTTGCTGAAAATCTCCCTCTCCCCCAGAATTCACAAATCAAATTCAAAAAGATTGGGTAAGATCACAAAAATTCTAGAAACAACTTCTTTTGACATCGTTGACTGCAATTTAATGGTTTTAGGTGTTTTAATAAGTGCTATCTGCGACTGAGATTCAAGTGTTAGGGGGATTTTCAGTTGATTATGAATTTAATTTGAGTTTGATTCTCGAATTAAGCTATGATATGGCTTCACAAATACGTTGAATATAGCACCAGAGTTAAATTAACATACAGGGCAAGAGTGATGTTTTAGTTAAAATTGTTATAGTGACGTTTTCTTTCAAGACTATGTTGTTAGTATTTGAGAAGAAACAAAAGGCTAATGCAAGCGTACAGGTCTTCTTGCTTAGGTTTCCATTTCTTTACTGCTAAACATCCCACGGCAGTAAGAGAGATGATTTTCGTTCTTCATGCTGTGATGTCAGTGGTAAGACAAAGAAGGAGGGAGCGGGACACGAGAGAGCAAAACCCCAGTCCCCTCGTTTTATTAACACAAGTCCATTCTCTAATGCAATCTCTGCTAATTAAGGTCACCATACCCACATCATAAATATTTCTCTACACCCACACACAAGGTCTGCTAGCTGTGGCAGCATTGCCTGAGGCTTGGAAAGCTATCTCTTTCTTTCTCTCATTCTTTTTCATATTTCTATTTCAAGGCTAAGGCCAAAAGAAAATCTGTTTATTAGCTTTTTTCTTTTCTTTCTTTCTTTGTATCAGGTGAGGCAGATAGGAGAAAACAATTTCCAAGATGTTCAAACGCTCACATGTTGACCACTAAATGACACTTCCTACCTGAATACAGACAGTTTTGTGATAATATCATATAACATAGCAACCTTTCAATGATAATGTGTCACAGTCACATAAGAGTATTGATCGTGACCTATGACCTTTAGGGCTTTGAGACTAAGCTGAAGGGGTGCCGGTGAGTGGCTGGCTTGACATTTAATTCGATTTCCATCAAAGGGTACATTCACACATTATTATATTTGCAGATTTTGTTTTAGATTGCTTTTAAGTAAAAGGGTCAGTGTGTGAAAACTGTGTGTGTGAACCAGACGAAGCCATGACACAGTTATCAAAAAAAAAAAAAAAAAAAAAAAAAAAACCCTCGCTGAATTTACTGAGGCTGTGATCTTTTATGAATCTTCCTTTTTTCTACTTGAACATTAATAAACAGTGTAAAAGTATCAACATTGCATCATTTTTTTTTCTTTTACACTCCTACAGTAGTCTTACTGTGCATAGTAAAAGTTTTTTTTTTTTTTTTAAGTTTGTCTTTTAATCAAAAAGATAAAACTATTTGAGTATGCACTGTAAAGCTAATTAAATGTAATCAATTCCCACCCGAATATTAAGTATTCCATTTCAAAACATCAGATTATGGAAGTAAAATAGGATACAAACAGTGTTCCATGTTGATCTCAAGTACCAATAAAAACTCAACATTCCTCAGTTATCCACACCAAACTAACAACTTTGGCTGATACTAACAGCAATGTTGAAAGCACCACAGAATTATAGTGTTTTAATTTTTTGTCTCACAAATGGTCTACAAATAGTTTATTTAAGTGGGCAGTTCACTCAAAAAAACAAACAAACCAAAAACACTTATTATTCATTCACCGTCACTCAGCCTGTTCCAAACCTTTTGCACAAAAAAAAAAAAAAAAAAAAAAAAAAAAAAAATATATATATATATATATATATATATATATATATAATATATATATATATATATTATATATATATAATATATATATATGTGTGTGTATATATTTTGAAGAATGTTTCAACTGTTTTTTTTTTTCTTCCATATAATGAAATTCAATGTGCAAAGCAACACTGGAGACCATTAACTTTCATTTTCAAACCATATTCTTTTGTGTTCCACAGAAAGAAAGGCATATATGTTTGGAACAACATAATGGATGAACTATCCTTATCTCTGCACATTAAACCGGGGTATGAAAAAGCATTCTAACATTACAAAATGACATGCTTCACCTTCAAAGCCAAACACATTTTTATTAACGTTTGCTGTGGCTAGCAAAACACAGAAGTGCCCAAGCAGACATGATCTGCTAAAAGCAGCCGGAGTGCAGGATGATCTAAAGTCAGCAGAAGCATTAAATGCATGTAAATATGAGGGAAATAATATGAGATTTTCTAGATGAAGAGATGCACAGATCAGTGAGTCACTGTGCGTGAAACAAAGTTTATATCACTACACGGCTTTCCCCATTGACAGTTGGCATATGTGTGTGGGATGATGCGTTCGTGTTTTTGTGTGCCAGTGTGTGTGTGTGTGTGTGTGTGTGTGTGTGTGTGACAGAGAGAGTTAGACAATAAACGTGTGTCAACAGGTTCACATTAATAACCCACACCTCAGCTGTGCTACAATTCTGCAAATAATTTAATAACCTTTAAATTGGCAGTTCTTAGTGCAGTGCATTACAGGAATGTAGAACAAAAGATGCTAGAACCAGACGCTCTTGCAGTCATTTATAGTCTACAAAGTGAATATGAGAAAGTATTATTTAAAATGTCCTGAAATCATTAACATTAACCATTAAGTGAATGTCAGAAAGGCTCTCTGAAGAGATAAGGCCTTTCTCACACTCACATTTACTAGCTTGTATTTCTTACAGGATGAAATCGTTGTTACATTTCCTGAGATTATTGCTATACAAATAAAATATAATCCATATTCATATTCATGTCCCCGTTCTCTTGCTATTGATTGCAAAAGAAAAGAGAGCAAAATAGAGGGAGAGTTTTTACAGCAGTACAGACATTGCATCAGGGTTGATCTGCAACGTGTGACCTCTATTTCATCAGGCTCCTTGACCCCGCTGCAAACAGTGACTATTGATCGGCCGGAGGAACGGGCATGAGCTGCTTGGCTGTTCTTTATTCTGAGATCATAACAGTGAGGGAACATTTTATTTGATGAAGTCAGGGAACGGCACTCTCTACTGGTCGACTCTGTGTGTGTGATCCTAACCTAGCTATACTTTAGGGACAAATTTGCAGAGAAATGTCCCCGGAATGTAGTTAAATCTGACAAAACCCATTTTGGGGACGTCCTCAAAGGGGAAAGAGGTGGATAAATAATATATATTTATATACACACAACCGTACAAAATTTGAGGGTCTGTAAGATTTGTTGTTTATTATTATTATTATTAATTATTATTGTATTATTTTAATATTTTTTAAGAATAGTTTTATCAAGGATGCATTAAACTGATCAAAAGTGATGGCAAAGACTTTCATATTGTTCTAAAAATGTAATTTAATTTAATTTGATTTATTTATTTATTTACTTACTTTTTATTCATCAAAGAATCCTAAAGAAAAGCATAAGAAAAACAGAAGCTGAACAAAAGTTTTCAACTGTGAAATGAAGTAATGCATCAAAAATATTATATGTTTTTATATATATATATATATATATATATATATATATACCATATTCATATTTAAATTGCAAATATATTTTGAAAATATTATTTTTTACTGTCATTTTTCTATAAAATAAATGCAGACTTGGTGAGCATAAGATAAGTAAAAAAAAAAAAACACCCTTGAGAATTGTATAGATACCATATTATTTATTATGGAATAACTTAATAACAGCTCCCTAATTAAAATACTTACAAGGTGGGCAATATGACAACAATCTTTGCTACCAAAATGGGGTAATCCAATCTGAAATTAGTTTTGTTAATTTACCAATGATTCCATTTCCATTTTACATTTCCCAAAATTGCCACAAAATGTCTGTGAAGTAAATTCATCAACCATTAAACAAGCACATTCCAGTAGGTCAGACAAATCATGCTGCTACAAGTCCTTCTAGGCTCCCCATGTCTGTGGAAGTACCCTACCACAAAATACACAAACGTGTCACCATAAAAAAATCTTTCAGAAAAGATTTGAAGGTAATTGCATGTGATAATATGCATATTTTAAAGTCCAATTTAATCACATTAATAGTAAATATATCATGGAAACGTTTCCCATCTATCTAAAAGCACTGAGAAATGCTGCTCTCTCAGACTGGTTACATTATTGATACCATGCTCAAAATTGAGTGCTGAACCCAGTGTTTCAGAGTCAAAAGAAGATTGCTCCTTAAGCTCTTCTTTAGGAAAGCAAGCATCTAGATGCCACTCACAGGCATCGACAGCAAACAGACTATCTCACATTTTCATGAACAGTGGACTCATGATAAACTATGAAATACTGTACTGTATGTACCCTTGCATATAGCAAGGCACTCTTACTGTGTGCTAAAGCCTATATAGTGAGCAAAAGCAAGTGTGAGAACACATCAGGATTTATCTGTTTTATTCAGAAGTGACCCTCTAACACTTTTGAAAAGTTCAGTTCAGTTCAGTTCAGTAATATGCCCTTTTGTATTTTTTGACATATCAACACCGAACACCAACCTTCAGATATGCGTCTCCTTTCCCATTCAGCCGTTTTACCTCAGTCACCATACTGCTCTTCGATAATGGAAATTAACTGCATCTTTGAAATTGAGTCACGAGAGATATTAAAGCGGGGGAAAAAAATGTTAAAGCCATTCCCTAGTGTCATTCCCTCTCTATGATCCGAATCCATGTTATCAAACACAAATTTGTCATTGCAGAATTGAGCTCCACTGCATCATATTCCACCATTAAATTGCCTTGGCTTGGCAGATGACTTCCTAAAGGCCACCTCGTGCTCTGACTGATAGTGGCCTGCGGTGCCCCGGATAAGAATCATCCGCTCGGGCTGAATGAGTTGTGGGAGTTGAGTGAGGGGGTGTTATATGTTACTCACCTCCACCAGCTTGTTGGCGTGCTCACGGAAGACCTGCGCATACTCCTTAACCTCTTTCTCATTCCCGCTCTTGGCCGCCTCTATCAGCACCAGCAGAGGCACGTTGGTCTCCAGGAAAGAGTCAGATATGTGGTCCATAACAGCCTTCCTTAGCTAGGAGAAAAAAAGATAGAGAGAGCAGGGATCAGCTGATGTCCTACATAAACTGTCCAGCACTTGAACTTGTGTTTGGAGTTCCGACTGAAAGGCATTTACAAGCTGTAAACTTGAGGTTTAACACATTTTCTAATGGAGAGCTTAAGTGTTTTCTGTCGTAAAAAAACAGCTAGATGGAGCACAACAGAATTGAACAGAAGGTGCGCTTATAGGTGCATTAGCTTCAATGCACCGTTACGTAAACACTCAATACACTTCAGATGCTTCAAGAGGGTCTGTAAACAAAGGCACCATTCACATCCATCTTAATGGCAGTATTCACCTGGAAGTGTGTGATTTGAAATTTGCTATTTTCGTTATAGAACTACAGAATTTTTGAACCGATTACCCAAGTTGTAAATGTCTGATGGCAAATATATTATAACTAAAAAAAAAAAAAAAAAAAAAAAAACTATTTTTTTCCATAAATGAATGCATGACTACTTTTGACATGGCAATGTTTGGGCAAAGCAAGAGAGCAAAAATGCTAATTCTAGAGTACATGCAAAGAAAACCGCAGAAAATGACGGAATAGTCAGCAACTTGAGGTGCCTTGCTTAGGGGCACAATGCTAAAAGCTCATGGCTTGCTAATTGCAGTGATCAAGCTAGCAACCTTTGCGTCACTAGCCCTGAGCATAAGCCAGTTTCACAACAACCTAATATACACAGGCATGCATTTTGCCTCAAGGTAAGTGAAAAGCTTAATATATCTTAAACAGGATATCTAATTATTAACAGTATTACCATAAGTGTTCTTATAAAACAGGTTGTAGCTATACAATCATTGTTATGTAATCACCTATTTTAGTAGCAGAAACACATCATCAGCAACATTCACAGTAATATGCAGAGAAAACACTGGCGGCTTTTCTAATGGGGCAGTAGGTAGAGTCCCATGATACATGTCCTCTAATGGAATGATGGGAAACATTCCTAACAAGCAATCATTATCATTCAGTGAGGCATGCACATATCTTAACCAATTAAAAACCCTGTGCTAGGCCATGGTCGGCAGACTTTAATGATAAATTATGTCTGAATGAGATGCATAATCCATCACTAGCAAGAAACTTGGCCAGTCAGAACTTGAGACTTGAGATGCCCTTAAAGGGGACATGTCATAGAAAACAAGATTTTCTTTTTCTCAGTTCAGAAATCCTAATAAATCTGTACAAATGAAATATTTGTGGCTATGAGGTTGCATTCACACATCAGTAATCATCATCTGAACTTCTAAAAAAAGGGATATTTGTATATTTTTTGTAAAACTGCACATTTGTGCATACTTAAAAAAATCAGTAACTAACAGTCAGATGAAAAATGTCACCAAATAAATGGTAGAAGAAAATTATGTTTTTGCTGCAAGAAACCTTGACTAAGTCAAAAGTGTCAAATACAGCACCTCTCTTTGGCATGTAAGGAAGTTTAAGGCCACGCTGGGCTATGGAATAGATCATGAAACCAGAGCCAAGCTTGAGGACGTCATCTTTTCAATCAATGTGCAGCACTCAGTGGAGGAGTTCTTGGCCACCTGAGCATGAAATTCAGAAAACAGAGCACACTCCATAGGTAATGATCCTTCTCCCCATGTGCCGATGATTTAATTGAAATGTTTTAATGAACCCTGGCGCTCTGTCTCTAATAACATCTGGTAAATGTGTTGGATGTGTGCTTGTCTTCTTAATGGTTTGGGTGCAACCCCAGGGAAAATGAAATAGAAAAATAGTTAGGACATTTTTTTTCTGCTTATTCTGACTAAAAAAAAACTAGAGATGTACTAGAGTGTACACGAGTAATGTTCTGCATAAAAAAAGAAGAACTGCACCACACTAGTATTTGAATAAATTAATAATCTTAAACTGGGACTGAGCATTTCATTTCACCCACCTCTTCTTAACATAAAAATTTCAGTTCTCACGGAGCTTGAGAGCAAGTGTTCTGTCTGTTTTTTTTTTTTTTTTTAGATTATTTGAGCCATAATTATTTTCCTTCAACATCAACCATGGCATTTTAGGGTCAGCTCCGAATGCATCTTATCATCATGCCAGTGAGATTAATTTCTGTTTACTGGGAAAATCTCATTTACAGGTTGCGGACCTTTAAACCTTTATTTAATATACTGCATGTTACAAACATGTTAAATCAAACATGTTACTCCCTCGATTGAAAAGCTTGTTAAATGTTCCAGTAGTATAGCTAGCACTGGCAAGACAACAAGTATAGCCCAAAGTGAGGCCCCTCATGTCTAATGTCTTTTTCAAAGAGGGAATTGAAGTTATAGTCATGTAATCTCAGGACTAAATTGGAAAAAATAGCTTGACGAAAGGAGTGCTCCACCGACTCCTCATAGACTACAAAAACAGCAAGCCAGAAATTGGAAACACTGAGTAGAGGAAGTGCTTTGCTTTAAATTGCTCTGAGGGACTGAAAATGGAAATCGTGTGATCCTACCTGTCATGTTCCCCTTTCTGTCTTTCTGCCTCTTTTCCCAATTTCTCCCTAATCCTTTGTTCTCTTCATCCATATGGCACTGAAGCATCGGTAAAAAATCAGCATAGCAAACTCAATCAAGTCAAATTCAGACAGAAACAAAGACAAAATAAGGAAGAAAGCGTGCTCTTAGCCAAGCCAGAAGATAAATCTTTTAATGTTGCAAATGGGGAGGATCTTAAGAGATGAGATTAGCTTGTGTTTGCTAACTTCGCTTACAAACAAGAAAGTGTATTTTTAAGGATTAACCACCTGCCAAAACATGAAAAACAAATGTCACCGAGAAAGAAAGTCAAATCAGCAATGAAATTCAGTGATTTTCTGTAATTTACTCAGTCTGAGGCTCAGAACAAAGCTGACAGATGTTTTATTTCCTAATCTGAGAAAAACAGGTTTTATTCCTGTTTTACAACTGAGAGACTGTAACATTTAGATTTTTTTATATATATTATTATATATATTATTTCTGAAAAAAAAAGAAAAAAAAAAAAAAAAACTCTCTACAGGTTTTATTCCTGTTTTACAACTGAGAGACTGTAACATTTAAATTTTTTTTAACAAGTGGAAAACAAATGAACATGCCAAAATACAACTATCAGGGGCTTCAACTTTGTCAGTCAGTCTTAGGATTTGGATTCTCTGCAGATAGCTGCAGAAGCTTTGGGTCAAGAACTTGACGTTTCTTATTAAAATGTCAAGGGCAATCACAGGATAAGCATGCTTCTGTATCTGGTTAGCACAAAAGGCAGTCAATACAAAACAGAATGAAGTAACAGCACTGATTTAGAATTAACAATGACATCTGGAGAGGAAAGGAGGTTGTAGGGACAGAAACGGAGTGAGTGGAGATTTGCTGTTTGATCTTCCTGTCATGTCTGTAAATGAGTCTGATAGCAAAGCTCCCTCCCTTTCAATGATCACCGCAGAGGTCTTAGGGAAGGGTAGAGGAAGCCAGAGAAATTATTTTCTTGCTCTGGAGAGTTGACATTTAGGTTAAAGCTTTAGCATTGATTTGAATGTTTTTGCTCCTGGCCAAACTAAAAGGTACATCTCTGCATGCCGTCTCAGGAAGCCTCTTTGATGAATAATTTTATAAAAGATATGATGAATTTAGGAACCTAATGTGATTATTTCTTGCCATTGCAGGATTTTGGGCCACTGAAATACAGAAAATTATCAAATAAATCATTTATTTAGTTTATCTTTTAATTATATTTATTGATTTTTTTCTACTTTTTTTAAACTGTACTTGAAATATAGTATCACCACTAAACTTCAACAGACTGTACAGCAAGCATAGACACAATTCAGCTATGAAACAAAGCACAACACTTTATCCAAAACAATAATCAATGCTTGACATCAACTGAAGGTTTTACATTTCTGTAGCTCATTGAAATTGTATATGCAATACAAGTTACAATGTATTATAAGAAAGGTAACTCTAATTGGAGTGCTGACTCTAAATAAAAAACAGTTCCTTACATAACACATTCCACATAACAGTACTCGCATAACAGATAGGTTCCATCTCTCATAAGAGAATCACATAACACTTGAGTCAATGCACACATCTATGAGCGGATGCTGCGGATGCTGTGGCAGTGTGACAATTGACAATTTCTTGAAATAGAAATAAGAAAGCAGAGAAGACAGGCAGTGGGAAGGTGTTTCTAGACTGTTGATGAGAGTGGCAGAAGAGCCGGTGTGCACATTGTTTTATCAACTGCTTCTGTTATCATACTCCACTATGACAGACTGAGGTACCACTGTACCCTGATCCCTGATCGTGAGGGCCTACTGAGGACTTTATCAGCGAGTAGGAGCACTGTACTTCCAGCCTAAGTCCCCCTGTCTGAATTAATGCATTGCCCACTGACTTCAGCCTCGACTGCGCTGCAATGCAGGACTTTTTTTATAAGGAAGAACAGGGAGTGGCGCCTCTCTGGGGCTTTCGCAGTCTTTGTGACATTGACTACATTTGTGTCAGTATGAATCAGTTCAATCCGACTGCTGTTCTGTATCTTAAATTCTGCAATGCAATTCTGCAATGACAGTATCACAGTTTCCGAGAAAAAAAAAAAAAAAACATTTGGCAGCACAACTGCATTGATAATTCTAATAATAAATCAGCATATTAGAATGATTTCATAAGGATCATGTGACACTGTGGGTGATGGAAATTCAGCTTTGTATCACAGAAATAATATTTTAAAGGATATAAAAATAATAATAATAATAATAATAATAATAATAATAATAATAATAATAATAATAATAATAATAAAAACATGATATTATATTGTACTAATATTTTTGCAAGATTACTGTTTTGATCAAATAAATTCAGCCTTGATGAGCATAAGATACTTCTTAAACATTACAAGTCTTACTGATCCCAAACTTTTGAACAGCAGTGTATACTATTATTTTCATTTTTGGTTTTACTATTTCTTTACAAAAGATTCCCTTGTGTAAACATTACCCTCAGGGATCTTTGACGGGGGTCCGCGGTAGTACTGCAGGGGGTCTGACAATTATTTTGTGAGAAAAAAATAATGCTGTAACCAAAAATACAAAATTAAGTTCAACTTCAGCTCAAGCTAATGTTCAGTTAAATGGTTCTTTGTCTTTCCCACATAAAAAAAATATAATGTGCAAGTATCTTCAATGGATTTGCAATCTATGCATCATAAAACGGCATGTACATAGATTCACACGGCATTATGTGCATATTATTATAGACCATGCTTAAAATGCAACACTTACTTTTCCATTCTCCATATCTATCCACAAATGCTGATAAAAATGAATACCTTGAATGCAACGCAAGTTGGATAAAAATGTCTTCCAATTGCATAATTGTAAATCAGATATTTTATTTAGCAAGGAAGCATTAAACTGATCAAAACTGACAGTAAATACATTTACAATGTTACAAAATATTTCAGTTCCAAATAAACACTGTTCTTTTGAACTTTAAACAGTAATAATATTTCACAATATTACTTTTTTACAAAATTTTTGATCAAGTAAATGCACCCCATGTGAGAATAAAGGAGACTTCTTTCAAAAACATTAAAAAAATCTTCTCAACCCTAAACTTTCGGAAAGTATATTGGATCAAATGTTGAGGGATTCTGAAACAGCCATTTAAAACATTTCACTGGAACTGTTTCTGAATACAACACAAAGGTTAAACGTCGGTTTTGTAACAAGGCTCAGTAGAAAAGTTGCAAATCACTGCATCATCTTATGCTCAAATTGTACACAGCAAAAAAGAAAAGAAAAAAGTACACAAACTGAACTTATTGCATACACATGTCAGTGTTAAGATGCTTATGTAGGTGCCTGGGAATTGCACAGGATGTCATGTAAAAATGTCAAAGCATGCATACTACAGTACATGCTGTGCACAAGCAGTCCCCTTTAGGTTTTAAGATATTGCTGCCATATACTGTACAGTAGTAGCCTGACAGTTCAAAGCACTGAGGGAACCCGAACTCTCCAGACTGCAGACATCATCAGAGCGATTGTTTAAAGTTGAAACAATTTCTGCTTGAGAATTTCATAAATGTGGGAAATGTACAACTGATTTAGAAGTGTTAAAACTGAGTGCTACTTTGAAAAAGTGGTTTTACTTTGAGAGCAGCAAGATTTATGAACCTCTCTCTGTGTGCCTGTCTCTTGAAGAATTTCTTAGATGTAGATTAAGAGTAGCTGTCAGTTAAACAGTTCCAAAGAAGTCAAAGTGGCTGCGGTAACAAGACGCTGGCAGAACAGCAGTCAGATGCCAATACTTTCACAAGGTCACAAAAACAAGCTATATGCCAATAGCGATAATTACACATATACTGTATCCACACACGGTAAATGGGAAAAATACAAAAGTTTAGTGTATTTTCAGAATAACAAATTATTTTGTCATCTTTTTAAAGTATTAGCAATTTCATCAAAGCACATAAACTGCAGGAACTCGAAACTGTTTTTGATTGCGATTCACAAAATGGATCCCCATTGAGAGAAACTGAAAAAGAAGGAGAGAGCTTGCTTAAGCATATGTTCAGAGAAGTGTTGTTCACTAGAAGAGCATCCTGGAGTAAGCTATCCATCAACAGAGAGCTGGAAGGGAGGACTTGACAGATACATTTATTAGGAATGGGATGACAGATGACACATAGCTCAAACTGGTGTAAAGGGATGTGTGTGTGGGGACTGCTAATTGCATAAGAACAGATATTTAAGAGTATTAGTTCATCCAGTTTCAAGATCTTTTCCTCTTTGTGTTCTGCTTATGCTGTTATTCTTATTTTGTTTCAACTCTCTCTTTCGGTGGCAGTGCATTATGGGAGCTCAAGCACTCGGTGGCATCTGAGAGGCGTGCCTCTGGGGGAGAGGTCTGACAAATGCTGGGTTTAGTTCCGTGACTGGCCCCATGACTGCTGAATTACTCCGCTAGGAGGTCCACTAGCTCAGAGAACACCCTGTGACTGTGGATAACCAAACAGTGACGTGATACGATTTCATTCTTTCTTTCTGCTCATGCAGAATAACAGCAAAGAAGAAAAAAAAGAAGTATAGCCAACAGTGATGTGATACAATATCTTTCTTTCTTTCTGGTCATGTAGATAGATAGCAAAGAAAAAATAAAGTGTGCTTGCCGGTGCTCGAATGCATGGAAAATGCAGAAAATGCAGAAAAAAAAAATCATATCACGAACAATTACATTGGTGCTAGTATGTGAGCCATATCCTGCAGTTTGTTTATGCTTCACTTATGCGGGGGCGCCAGAACCCCCACCACTTACAGCACTCATTGCTGTTGGCTGATATTAAATATGCATCCAAACTCTGCTCACTTCATTCAGACTATAATTTGCTACAGTTTCAGTACTTGATATGATTTCAAACAGGTAGGTTTTATTATTAATTTCTTTATTTATTTTTTTGGCCTCTGTACTATTAATTTTTCAGAGCAGCAGTATATCACTACTATCTATATCACTATCTATTCATCTATCTATCTATCGGACACAACTTAAGATAATTCTTACTTAAGACAATGATTTTACTAATGAATAATAATTAAGTAATGCGAGCATAACATTTGTGAAGACTGCCTTTCAACATCAGCACAAAATAATTAATATTCATAATCTCTGCCTTCTCTTTAGTGACATCACCAAGCCATCCCTTTTTAGCATCCTTCCGCACTCTAAAACTCATTCCCCAGCAGAAAGTGCACATTTGGAGGTTCCGGGTCCTTTGGGAATGAGCCAAAAGTTCACCCATGTACCCTTGAGCAAGGCTCCTAACACTAGGTTGCTCCAGGGAGCCTGTGCCTGTAATAAGATTGCTGCAAGTCACTTTGGATAAAAGCGTCTGCTAAATGTGTACCATCACAGAACGATGGTACCACCATAGTAGGAAAACAGATGCTTTTATCCAAAGTGCTTGAAGTACACTCATTACAGAGACAGTTCCCTTGGAGCAACCTAAGTGTCTCGCTAAAGGGCACAATGGTGATAGTTCATGGATCGCCTGTTGCGGTGCTCAAACTAGTAACTTTTTGATTACAAGCACAGAACCACTACATCATCCCATTAATACAAAAGAATAAAGGGAGAGTTTAGGGAGTGTAGGAAAAATCAGTTGTCCTCTGTGCAATGCGGAAGGAGATACAAGTGCTCAGGAGGCTAAAGGCAATGGAAGACTCTTTTGAGGTTAATCTCTACTGTATATATGAACTAGTTTAATCTGTTCTGCAGCACTATTGATGGATCTGATAGTGATGCTAATGCATTAGTCAGAGCTCTTACTGCAGGGCTAAAGTTGCACAGTTATTCTATGCATGCCTGTGTAGCATAAAGACCTGCTTATGCATTTATACAAAGCAGCATGGTGGACGGTACTTTCTCTCTCTTGGTTTGTGTTTCTCTAAACACTACCTCTATCTATCTATCTATCTATCTATCTATCTATCTATCTATCTATCTATCTATCTATCTATCTATCTATCTATCTATCTATCTATCTATCTATCTATCTATCTATCTATCTATCTATCATCTAAACAGTGCAAATGTAATACAAGACAGATTAAGCACCGAGGGCAATATGAAAATCGGGGTCCTCTGCAATGTCTGCGATCGTGAACAGGGCTCACTGTTATTGCTTGATTTGCACTGGTTGGGGTGGTATATTCTCTTGCCAGTGGTATATTCTCTTGCCAGACAGTAATAACTCAAAGCCAGCTGCCACAGACACTCGGATGTTCCCCCGGTGAGACTGATTTGATGAGATGGCGATGCCTCCATTCATTTGACTGAGGGGCCTGAAAAGCCCTGAGCGGATCACAGAGGTGCGCATCTTATATCTTCAGTGGCTGAGCCATGAGAAGGAATACATTTACTCGTGTTCACTCATACAAACCATCCCATTACCAGCACATATATCTACCCAGATCTATACATGCAAATATACGCAACTATCACATGTTCCCCAACATGCCGTACAGGTTGTATTGTGCTCTACAAAGGCGAGTTGTGCATCACTTAACTCCAGGAAATCCCTGTACTAGTGCCTCTACGGCTCAATGCACCATCTTCCCGCAATCAACTAATAAAAACCCAGTAACAATTTGTAATTTATTTTTTGCCTTTATTGGGCTGCTTTGCTGTTTTAAAGCCTGTGGCGGATGTTTTGTGAGGTCAGCAAACAACAGAACAATCACAGCAGGTGAGTGCTGCTCACAGATCACTGTCTGAAATTAAAATACGTAATTACAACATCCAACATATGTGCAAGGATTTCACATCAAAAACATCAACAGCTTGGTCTGCAACTTGCTTGGAATCCTCCTTGATCCCTTGGCAGGTTTTTTTTTTTTTTTTTTCTGGGATCTTAAACCCCATTAAAGTGATTAAAATGTAATTTGTTTTGTGATGAGATTCTAGCGACATGTTGTAAAGGTGAGAGGTGGTTTATCAGATGCAAGAGCATATGGAGCTCACCAGCAGTAGAAACAGGAAGTGATCAGCCACAATTACCGGGAGTAGACACCGGAGTGGAGGAAACTGGGGTAAATCAGGGCTATCAAACACTTTTCGTTTACGTTAAACCACTTTACTGCACCATAAAATGTCCACGTATCCGTGAGAGAAACATCTTGCCCCCCCTCAGTCCATGATAGATAATGAAATAAATGTCTTAAGAGGATTAAAAATGCTTGGCCTGGCAAATCTGTAAACAGCCGGTTCCTTCAGCCGACACATAACTACAATACACGTGTCAGGGAAAGTTTACAGCTTTCCAAATATTGGTCCAGCGAAGCGGGTGACAGAAGATCCGGGTATGCAACGGCCATGGGGTTCAGCGAGGGGGAAAGGAGCACAGAGGAGCAGAAATGAGGGAGGTGATGTACGACTGCTGAGTCTGAAAATGCGCCCGTCAAATTTACAGTCTTGGTGAAGGGGGTGGGAGTGGGAAGAATTTAAAAGATGTTTTCCAATTATAAAAGACTGTACAAACCGGGTGTGTGTGTGTGGGGGGGGGGGGGGGGGGGGGGGGGGGGGCCCCGGTGGGGGTGGGGGGGGGGGTGGGGTGTGTGGGGGGGGGGGGGGGGGGGGGGGGGGGGGGGGGGGGGGGGGGATAAATGGTGAATGTTCAACTGTGCTAACTCCAGCTGTGTGTGTGTGTGTACTGCTTCTTAACCTCTGCGCCAACTGATTTATATACCCACTTACACACTCCTGAACTCCAAGAGTGTAATTAAAGCAGGCTGCTCAAAACGAACATCCATTCCATGTTAGTGGCTCTCTCTGTGGATTTACTGTGATGTGGGGTAAAGAGGGTCTTCTCTCAGTGGGGGCAGGCCAAGGAGGTCTATAATACCCAGAGACGGCAATCTGTTAGCATTGATATTCATCTTAACTGTCCCAGGACCTCCCGGAAGTGTGAGATTTAAAATCTGCTACACTTGCTTATGGCCCCACAGAACTTTTTGAGCCAGTCACTTCAGAATGCCATCTGACTAAGTGCATTTTCAGACCCTTAGATTGTATGCTTTGTTCGGAAACAGGGACTTAAATTGTTGCAGTCTAGCATTTTCTTCTTGGTTCGGTTCGCTACTGGGTTAGATTGCTTTCTCACCACAACTGGACTGCTGCAGAGTTTCTTTGTAATTGGGCCGAGACCAGCTTGTTCCAAAGACTATAGATATACAAAGACGGTTCACTCCTATTACACATGAATGAGAGAAACTGCAACTTGCAATATGGCAAAATATGCCTGCCTTCTAAGTGATAGAGCCAATCGCTGATTGGAAATGTCATTGCGTCACTGCAGCGGCCGTTAGAAGCTCCGGTTCCCATAGAAACCCTAGAATCACGTATAGGCTAGTCTAACCTGAAAACAAGCCTTTTTAATGCTATTTGAGCAAAAGGAACGACATTTATGGGGCAGACAATTTCAGATTTTGTTGCTGATTTGATATATGTGATTTAATTGAGTACGGCAAGCAGTTTTTGAGATTTCAGGATTCTCCCATTCATTTAGATAGGACTTGGTCTTGGATGCCCGAAATAGCTGCCTGGAGACGTTGCAAATATGGACACTGAGTGAACATAATTTCTTTGAAAGGGACTTTGGCTTGTTCAGATGATCTTGGACCGACTGTATTGGTGTAGATTTATACAATATTGTTGGGTTCATATAAGCCTAAACAAACCAAACCAAGGAAGAAAATGTGCCAGGTTCTGAAACAAACTTGCCAAACAAACCAGGTGTGAAAATGCCCCAATGAGGCTGTTGATTGGTCGATGCCACCACAACAGTGCACACAGTCTTAAACCTTTCACAAGTGACTGTCCTGAGTAATGGCATGAGTAATAGGGAAACAGGCAGACAGGGAAAAGTCAAAAGATAATCAGGCAATTGTAAAACATCTACTATAATAGAATAGTGCACAAAAATGTTATTTTGCCAGAACATAAAACAAGTTTTGAATGGTCAAACATAACAATCTTCTAGAGCATGTGAAGAAATCTTACAAATGAAAGGGTGACTATGGTGATTGTATGCTCTCTGACAGCTGACATCTTGATGCTTAGAGTGTAGGGACAACTTTTCCCTATCTGAATGTGTTGTATGGTGAGTTTATGAAAGGAATAGTTCACCCAAAATGAAAATTCTGTCTACATTTACTCACCCTTGTGCTATTTCAAACCTAGAATATGACTTTCTTTCTTCCAAGGAACACAAAAGATGTTTCCCCCCACCTACCTGAATATGTTGAAATTTGATAATAAGAAATAAATATTTAACCCAACATTACAGGTTAAGTCCTAAAAGTCAAAATCGAGGTGCGGAGCCAATTCTGGATGATTTTTTTTTTTATTTATTTTTTTTTTATGATTTTTTTTTTTATTTATTTTTTTTTTTTTTGGTAAACAATACCCTACCCGCTCTTTCCTTATAATAAAAGTAGTAAATGGGTGTGTGTGTTATCAAACTCCAGAATGACAGAAAGCACCATAAAAGTATCATAAAGGTATGCCAAGTCTTCTAAAGTCATACAACAACATTGTGTGAGGAACAGAGTAAAATTTATGATGCTATTGATTGAAAATCTTGCCCTAACTGGGCTGACAGGAATGCCTATGTTTCTCTTAACCAGTGATATATTTATCTAGCCTTGTTCTTTAAACTGAAGAGCAGACAGAACACTTCATTTCCTTGATGCAAATGTCAGGTAATAGTATCGCATAATAGTGTAATATAATGTTGATTCACTATTACGTTTACAGCAAAAACTCTCCTGATGGGAATGCCAGTCTGACAGGAATGCCCTTCTGTCTAATGCCTTGCAGTTTTATGTCTAGGCTCTGTTTTTAGTTTAGATCAGTGCTGACCGATCTGACACTTTGTTCCATTGTCATGGTGATGGGGAGCGAAAATGCATCATAAGAGCTTTTAAGCTGTGCTGATTGCTGAAGTCAAGAGTGTGGACCTCAGCTTCTTGAGTTTGAGACATACTGGTGTTTGATGCTCTTATGCATGACAGTCAGATGTTCCGAAATGTGAGGAGGTGTTACTTAAGTCTAAACTGTTCTCAAAAGACTTATCGGTAGCACTTTATTTTACAGTCCTGTTCCTCATGTACATACTATGTACTTATTTTAGTAATTACAATAACTATGTAATAACTAGGTACTAACCCAGAACCTACCCCTAAACCTAACCCTGCCACATGTAGTTACCTTGTATTACCAGAACTTTCTTAGATAAATACATTGTAAGTACACTATAAGTACATATAAGTACACGTACTGTAAAATAAAGTGCAACCGACTTATCTTCTTGAACACTGAGTAAAAATACAACAAATAGTTCAGTGGTGTGCATTACAGTTACTTTTTTATTTTTTAGCATTTGTCTGTTTTTATTTGAAGGTTTGAATTCAAACCTTCAAATCTTTCAAAAAAGATGATTCAGTAAACCAGTCGTTCTTAAAGTGCAATGCTATTGTAAAGGGACTCAAATATCAGAGCGGAAGAGCTTCTTACACAAAGCTATCATAATATAGTGCAGAAGTCATATATACAACTTGAATGATACTTTTATGTGCTTTTTGGAGCTTGACAGTTACAATCCCCATCCTCTCATCCCTTATTTATGTCATTTTGTATTTCCATGTAACACAATGTTTCATAAAAAAAAAAAAAAAAAACATTTCAATGACGAGATAATATATCACTTCCTTTCAGTGTAGTGGTCATAGACTTTTCATTTTCTTATTTTCTAGAAAGACTGCAGACAGAGGACTGACTCACCTGTCTGCGAAGATCACGGGTCTTCTTGGTCATCTTGTCAATAGCTGAATTTAATGGGTCTCCTTTTTCCTTTCTTCCAGTCTGCAATAAAAGGGGAAAAAGGTGGAGAAATGTAATATTGCCATTTTACATCCTGCAAGCTCACAGCAGAAAAACATGAAAGAGTAACAAACAAATCGGGAGAGAAAGGTTTAGTTAAAAATGCTGTTGTCTGTCTTGAGTTGGGTTGAGAACCTCTTGAAACTTGAAACCTTTAAGTGCCTCTAAATGTAGACCCAGCAGGGATGGAATAAAGCAAGTGCTGCATAAAGCAACAACAGGGTGTGGACGTAACCAATGATAAAAAAGACAGAGCATTATAGAGCACAGTAGCATATTTTGGAGACAGACTGACATGAAGGAATCTTCTGTGCTACATTTCTCCACATAAACAACTGGCCACAAGCAGACCCTAAAACGTCAGGGATTAAATCTTTATAGCAGTATAAAAGCCACATCGTAAACACACTAAAAAAAAAAAATAAAACTTAAACTACACAATAGCATGAATACTTTTGAAAATTTCACACAACTCTGAACAACTTGCATCTTTGTTCTTTTACCAATACATTATATAGTGAATTGAAGTTTAACATAACATGAAATCCAGCTTGGAGTTAGATCAATGTGAGGGTCCACAATAGAGGAAGCTCTCTATTATATTCCTAGTATGAATCACTCCTGGTTTGTATCTCCAAACCTTTCATTCAATTTTCTGGCAGGTTAACTTCATAAGGAAAATGAACAAATGTGTACAGGGTCATGCCTTTCTGAATCATCAATTCACAAGTACTGAATAACACTTGATGACACACTTGATGTGTTGTACAAAATGCTTATGACATGAAGTTAGCTTTGAGTTAAAGATGGAGGCAAAAGTGAAACACACACACAATATATATATATATATATATATATATATATATATATATATATCTATATTATATACACATACACACACACACACACACACACACACACACACACACACACACACACACACACACACACACAATATATATATATATATATATACATATATATATATATATATATATATATATACACACACACACATTTATTGACTAATCCGATTGGCTGGCTTTATGAAATGTTCTTCCATTATTTTCTGTTTTTATCAATCTGCCTGAAAGGTACTGGGGGATCGATCAGAAAGAACTAATGACTGAATTTATCTTGAATCTATCAGGTTAGTGGGAATCAAATCGAAGAAGAAAAAAAAAGTTTGAAGCACTTAATAGCAAATAAAAAGCAGAACTGCATATTTTGCTTAGTTTTTAAGTCTGGGAAAGAAATTGTATGTGTCAGTTTGGGTGGACAACAATTTTTATCACAAGGTATGTAGACATTTCCAATGTTTTGTTCAAGAAAAATTTCTTGCAGATAAACCATGCCCTTAGTGGCCAAATAAAAGGTCTATTTTGGTCAGACCATCACTTGCTATTTAAATTTTCTTAGCCAAAATAAGCTACAGTGTGGACTAGACTTGATACCGTAAGGGAAAAGTCTTTTGAGTGTCATGCACCATATATAGTCTGAATGCCCGTATGCTTCCTGTCTGATTGTTCCCAGTGGCTGTTGCCCTCAAAAATGGAATCTCTTTCGCCTGTCAGAGTGAGCTGGTAAAATGTGCATGGGTTGAAATGAGGACGGTTTCACTTGTTAGCGAGTAATTAACGATTTTGCAGCGGTGGCGGCCGTCTCCCTTAGGTCCGATCTGCCAGACAGCTCACAGCTGGCTCCTTTATGTCAGTGTCAGAGAAAGCTCTCACCGTAGATGACAACACACATCCCATCTCTCTCTCTTTCTCTCTCTCAGCAGCGAGACTGCAGGCTATTGCTCCGTAAAAACAACAAACAGTATCCTATTAAATATGGACAGCAGGGCTGAAAACAACTAAATGCCTGCAAGAATTCGCCAGAAAATGATACAGTGGTCAGAGTGTACGAGAACATGATGATGGTGAAATGCAAGGATGTTTAAAAGGCCATTTGCAATCTATTTAAAGTGCTTTATTAGGAACACTGTCTCAAAACTTACTAATGGTAATGTATGAAATTCACCATATGCATAACTGAACTAATGATAAAATTAACCAACTTATCCTATGTTGCATAAACATGCAGAATGTCACTTTTTTTTAACAATGGTAAAAGGTCAGAATCAGTCTGAATGAAGATTATTTTAGCTACATAATGATCCATGTGCAAAGGTTTTTGGCCAGGCATGAATTGATATTCAAAGCAGACTGTTAATTGGGCTATCCGCATTCATTTGGAAGATGACCCTCTGAATAAGTACTGGAAACTGAAGCCATCATAACCTTTACCAGAGCCGCCATTTCAAATAGTATCCATAAAAGCAGCATATAATTTTTTGGCACCATGGAGCGCAATTAGGAGGCCAAGCATTAACCCCCATCTACCTTTAGCAAAGAGAGACGGAGAGAAAGAGAAGGCCATGAACATATCTGAAATCAAGCTCCCCTAACACATTGCAGCATGGAGTTCTTACAACTTAAAGCAGGGCCCTAAATCAGCCCTGTCTGAAACTCTCAAATGTCCAACAAACATCAGTTTCAAACCTGGGCGCTCATAGTGAACAGCATCACTTACCAGCCGCTGCTTTAAGACAAATCAACTGAGATGTATATATGTATAAAAATACTGTATGTTTATTTTAGCACCATTGGCATTTTTTTATTTCACTCTTTTTAATCCCTCTGCTTATATTGTGTGTACTGCTGCTTTGATAATATTGTATGTTAAATAATAATGATGAAATTGAAATTGGAAGAAAGAGTGAGAGTGAAAGAGAGCTAATTCAACAGATGTTTCAACATGGACATCTCATTCAAAAATCTGATTCATTGAATTAATTAAATTAATTACTTTTTCCTTCATTGTAACGAAATGAAATCTTTCATCAATGCTGACTAAAGGTGAGGCATCTGACCAGAGAATTGCAAATCAGAGGCAACAGTTGAAACAGCAGAAACAGTTGTATTCAGCCTGAGTGTTATGAGATTACTCAAAATTAATGATCATGTTGCCAAGCAACTGTCCTCCAGTTCCGCCTAGATGTTATTAATACACAGGCAGTGCAAAAGCTGGCTCATGTTAAATTGGCTAGTTCAATCAATAAATCAATTAAACTGGATGAAGAGGCAAGCAAATCTCCATGGAATTCAGAATCAGCAAACCCAAGAGAACAAGACACAATCTAAAGACATTTCCCTTTGTTCTACTAGTGCACCATGACAGCCCAATCATCTGTATGGGACTCTAACACAAGGGTTTCTCACAAATATGGCCTTCAGAATAATAATTAAAAAAAAAAAAAAAAAAAAAAAAAAAACAACTTTGAAAGCGTTGACTGGATTTGCAACAGATGGCACAACATTCATAGGCAGGAAAATGGCAGGTGTTGCGTAGTTACAAGAGAAAGTTCTCCTAAAGCATGAATTCGGTAGCAAAAAGGCTGAAAAAGAAAAGAAAAAAAATGTATCTGTATATATCATGTAAAAAAAATGAAGAAAAAAAAGAACAGAATGTAAATTAATATGAAGAGAAGAATATAAGTAAGCACATTTTTGTCACAAAATGTATATTCCTCTGTTGTTTTACTGTTTAATTGCTGTGTATTTTAATTATCTTCCTGTCATACTAATTCAGATTTCAATTCAACATCATGTAGGGTGTGGCTAATTTAATTCAAATTCCATCTCATGAATTGAAAGGGTGCCAAGTTTTAACTATACAAATTTTGTCCAAGGTAAGGCCACAACAAAGCTGTTGCAGAATGTCATGGAATTTGCGTCTTTCAGCTGAAATCTGAAGGAAACAGAAGCACCCAGAGGCAACTCAACAGATTTCCCCTCTTTGAAGTTTCTCATGGAAATGATGACATGGACAGGTACAAGGGAAAAACACACAAGTGAGTTTCAGAATTGTTTCCAAGTTTTCACAAGAATCCTCACTCCTTTTCTTCCTGTCAGAGTTTGAGATGTACATGAGGAACTCCAAATGACGTTTCCAACTCGACTTTGATAAATTTTCACCTGTGAGGGTAAATTTCCTGCACCTGGAGTTAATGTAGATACAAACATTGGCTTTACATAAGCTGTATTATTATTCAATGTTAAGACACACAGCTGTGTCTGAAGCTTGCAAGGAGTGTTATGATCATTTGTTGGCTAACACAGATGATGACAGACAAAACTGTTCCAAAAATTGTTTAACAATAACATTTTGTCCACATTAAATTGCATTAATCAACAACTTTAAAATAAAATTGTCTGGATAATCGTAATTTAGAGCAACATGTAGCAGGCCCCAAACATCTGAGACCACTAAAATGCTTGTATTTAGCTTTTTTTTTTATTATTATTATTATTTTTATCAATTTATTCATATAGTGTAATATATTATACATATACTTAAACACATAACTGCTTAATTGTTACTGATTTGCCTTATTGCTCCCTGCTTGGAAATTAAGGGTAACACGTTCTGTTACTTCATATGTGTTCATCAATCTCCAGTTATAAACAGCATTATTTCACATTAAGGGGAGAAATTGCTTCAGTCAAGAGCAGGAGACAAGGATGCACCAGAAGAATACTTTAAAGACCATTTTCCACACTGAATGCAGCTACCAACCCCACATCACTTAAATGCCAATTTAAATATAATACATACAGTATGTACACACAGCTGTACATACAGTATAATAGAGATTGGTTTGTACATGTATTTTCCCCATATATTCCTCTTACACTGTATTACCTTTGGAGAATGAGATGGAGAGGAAACTGAGACTACAGCATCAGATCAGAGTCTACAGAAACTTACTTTGAAATGCCATCAAAGTCTTGATGCTTGAAATGTAATGCAATTTCATGCTACTGAATATTTTCAGTCTAAATCTTTGATATTTGACTGTATACTGTTTGACTGACATTAACTGTACATTGTCTACTCCAAAATCAATCAAAATGATTATGTGGAAGAATAAGGTAGCTTATATTCAGAATGGAAAAGTATACACAGATTTTTATATCAAATTCAGTCAGATGGATTTAGATAAGTTCTCGATAGCTTATCGTTTTTCCTTCTCAACATTTAACAAGCTTGCATCCAATCTACCTCTCACCTGGCCAATCCAAAGGCATCTCAGAGAGAAGTGCAATTCATACATTGTAAATACACAAACCACAGCTGGACTCCTGTGAAACACATGATACCTTGGAAAGACTGCAAATGTAAACATAGCAGAGGAACAGCTAACTGGACCTGATTAGCTGATTAGCTACGTGAATATTTGAGTTGCTTGGTGGATGGGAATATATTACTTTTACCTATTGGTAGTATTGTGAAATAGCTCAATTTTGATGCATTAATGTATTTAATGGCTTGCCTTTGTTACATATGTAATAATACTGTACAAATATTTTTCTTAAATTCACCCCAAAATAAAAATTCAATACTGTGGATTGGATTAATTCAAATTATTTACTCACCATCATGTCATGTCAAACCTGTATAACTTGATTGATTGATTCTATACAATGTTGTTTTGGACCCCATTGACTTTAATTGTGTTTGGACAAACACAGCTGAAACATTCTTTAAAATATCTTCTTTGGTGTTTTGCAGAAGAAAACATCTCATTCAGCTTAGGAACAACATCAGGGTGAGTAAGTAATGACAGGGTTTTTATTTTTGTGTGAACCATACCTTTTATTATATTTGTTTAAACTTACATTTCAAGACTTAATTTCAGTTTCAAATTTCTGTTCACTTTGATCCAGTGCCAAAAGAGAGTGTTAGATGCAGCCTGCTTACGTCTGCAGAGCCCAGCCCAAGACGCTGCAGCATCGTTACTCAACCCCCTATTGCTTTCAGAGCTAAATGCTAATGTGTCATTTACCTATCACCAGGAGGGAAGGTTTATCTGGGCATCAGACCCAAGTAAAGCAATCTGCTTCTTTAAAACCTGTGCAGTGGAGGTGTTACTACCAGAGCTGGGTAGTAACGGATTACATGTAATCTGGATTACGTAATCAGATTCCAAATCTCAAGTACTTGTAATTAGAGTAAACTACTTTTTAAAATACTCGTAATCAGACTACAGTTACTTTTTTATGGATTACGTGATTACATATTATTTACACAATGGTAATAAGTTGTGCAAAATTAATTGATTTTCCTAAATTTCCTTTTTTAACGTTTATATTTTTTCCTAATAAACCTGCCGCTTATATACGTTTGTGATTCTTCAAGTTTTTTCCGGCGGAGAGGGGGAGGGGTGTCAGAATCGCGCTCAGAAGAAATCAGCAACAAGATAATGGAAATTAGCGGGTAAAGCAGCCTTTAATCACTGGATGTACAGACATCATTTAATTTTTAAAGAAAGTCACGGGAAAATGTCACTGTTCAGTGTAAGATCTGCCTACCACGGATTCATTTGCTGTCCACGGAAATCTTTGACCTAGCAAAGTTATTGCTGGGAATTTCATGTTCTTTAATATATTTTTTGTAATGTTGATTTTTCTTCATTGTTACTACCTTATGCACTTCAAGGCCCCGTCCACACGGAGACTCATTTCGCTGTATATGCATACATTTTGTATCGTAAAGGTGTTTCGTCCACACGGATCTGGTGTTTTGGGAGAGTGAAACCGATATTTTTTAAACCGGGTCCCAGAGTGGATAAATTTGAAAATGCCGCCTTTGCGTTTTCATGTGGACAGCAATTCCGTGTATTTTCTGAAACGATGACATCATCAGCCCACGTCTCGTCCCTAGTCAAACAATGCTACGTCACGTAAGAGCAACAAAAGCATGAACAAACATGAACTATTGTCTTTTTATTAATTAACATTAACACAAATTAATAAATGTATTGTTCCATGTTCGTTTGTATACCGAGCGCATAGTCCATGTCTTCTCCGTTCTTAGTGTGTCTCTGTGGCAGAATTTCAGTGCCACATGCTGGTCTGGCATGTGTACTACATCGTTTTGTGTCTTTTCCTCATTAGTAGTATGCACTTAAAATGTTTTGAGATGGATAGAAATGTCATTGCTGTGTGAATTTAGTCTTTTTCAGAATTCATGTTTGCAATGTAGCTATTGTTTTATGTTTTTCATTGATACAGTCATATACACTTCTAATGTTTTTTTTTAATATTTGAGCTAGCAGGGATATTGCTGTTAATTTCATGTTTTTCAATATTGTTTTTTTGTAATGTAGCTGTTTTCTAAATTTACTTAATTCTAAGTAAATATGCTTTAAAATCATAAGATGTGATTTTGTTTTATTCAGTGTTACTAGCAAACACTTACAGCAAGGTACATTAGTGTTAGTATTTTTTTTAAGTATTAACTTTCCATACATTGCACTTGAAAAAGAAGCTATTGTGGGTCTTGTCGGTGAATTAAATATATTTTTATAAAGATTAGGCTAATTCATTATATGTGATATCAAATAAGGGTTAGCACAAATGTAATCTAAATGTAATCCAAAAGTAATCAGATTACGTTACAAAAAATGTGTAATCTAAGAGATTATATTACTGACTACAAATTTTGTCATGTAATCTGTAATCAGTAACTGATTACAATTCATAAGTAATCTACCCAGCTCTGGTTACTACACAATGCAACTCACAATTTATTAACAATTCAAATTTATATTACCTGATTACCTATCCAACTGTCAAAAGTATATTTTTTAACAGCAACCATACCCTCTCTGCATAGTTTTAGCTTGAAAATGTAGCCACATGTTAAGATCAACAAACAGATACCCCTTAGCCAAATGTTAATTGGACAGGATCAGTATGCACCCAATGGAGACCAAATGCTCATGAAAATACTGGCGTGCAAGCCTGTAGCATTCCACTACTATGGTATCTTATTACAGAGAGCACTTCAGTTACACTTTCTTGGCTGCTGGTGGCCAATGTGCTCTGCAGCTGACATATGAACCTTAGCAAACTCATGGAATCAAGTCAAAGTTTAGCTTTCAGTCCATGTCTATCAGCTTTAAAGCATTGTATATGCAAGTGTAACTGACAATTTAAATGTTGTGGTATATATCTAACAAGATTTACAGGCATAGAGAACCATTTGTCTAGCGAAATGCTTTCTAGAATGCCATAAGAAGGCCATGGTTTTCAAAAGCTGTGACATGACCTTAAAGCTTCAACCCAATTTATTTTTTTAATATGAAACACAAAATCAAATAGCATGGCATTTTTGTTGCTGTTCTGACTCATGAAGAATCTGAATGAATAAAATTCAGAATGTAATGCAATGTGTGTAATGAAAACCCCAACTGGCTATTTCATATGCTGCCCCTGAGAGCACCTCAACAGTGCAAAACTTCTCTTACTCAAAAATACATTCACTTTTTTTTTTTCTTCTAATTAAACTCATGTAAGTCTTACAAGGTAAAACACAATTCCAAGTTGTAAGTGAATAGTAATCATATATTGGGGAAAAAGTGTGTGTGTATGGTCCTGGTATTTCCTACATTCTGAAAGTGAAAAAAAAAATGTGACGTGAGGCAATGTATGGTGTCCCATACTAATAATGTGTGCTCTGCATTTAACCCATCCAAGTGCACATACACAGCAGTGAGTAGTGAACACACCGTGAACACACACCCGGAGCAGTGGGCAGCCATTTTTGCTGCAGCGCTCGGGGAGCAGTTGGGGGTTCAGTGCTTTGCTCAAGGGTCTCACCTTCCCAACAATTCATGCTGGTGTGTGTAGTTCTTTTTACAGGCATTAGTGATTGCTGCTCAAGTGACCACACACACACACAAGCGAACACAAATAAATGAGCAAAAGTGACAGTAAAAACATGTATAATGTTAGAAAAGTTTTGTTAAATAAATGCCATTCTTTAGAACTTTTTAATTCAACAAAGGATCCAGATAAAAAAGAAAAAAAATCCTTCTTTTGAATTGCTTTTACTGAAGCACAAGATGTTCTTTGGAACATCTCAGATCATTCTGGAGAACAGAATCATGAAGGTTTCATTCCTTCAAGAACACAGAAACATCCAGATTTGGTTTGACACGACTACAGCGTTTCTTCTTCTTCTTCTTCTTCTTCTTCTTCTTCTTCTCATTCTTCTTCTTCATTTTACTGTCAGATGAATGTGCCTCTTGTTAAATGTGAGACACAGTCACTAGCCAACATCAAGATTCTGATGACATGTATTATAGCACAGGCCTGAATCTTCCACTCAAACACCAAAAATAAAAAGCAAAAGGGGGAGAGAGAGAGAGAGAGAGAGAGAGAACAATTTGTTAAGTTTACTCCACATAATAGGAAGTCAGATCATAATTAAGATCCGTTCAGCTGCAAAGCTGTAATTCACAGGAAGAGCTGCTTTGATGGGACCGTGTTAAGCATTGCCGTGAGGTGCAGAATAGTGAGAATATTGTGATTACAAGATTGAGAACAGAATCAAGGGAGGTGACGATAGTTTCACCCTTCTGAGTCGAAAAGCATTGCTGTCACACACCGGCTGTTTCAGGAGGCAAAGCACAACTCCATTGTCTTGTGTGTTTTATCAGAAGTAATCACTGATTTCATAAGAGCGAGTTGCCCAGTGAGTGAGTTAGAGTCCTGAGATGAAAAGATGATTTTAATAAGGGTATTTAGGTGTAATTATACACCAGCTCAGACTTGATGAGGGTGAGTGGGTTAGGGACAGAGTGTGTGTGGGTTTGTAAGACAAATCACACCATGAATGCTTCCCATAATCACTCCAGTTGAAGAGAAGAGGAAAGAAAAATCAAAAGTGAGATGTTAAAGAGATATTTTTCCCAGACAGAAATGAGTTTACTTTAAGATTGAATGGAGATTTTTGCTTGACTCTCCTGCTTCTCACATTTGTCTCCTTTTAAGTATATGTATGTATGTATGTATATATATATATATATATATATATATATATATATATATATATATATATATATATGTATATATATATATATATATATATAAAATTTTTTCCTTCTTATCCAATTTTTTTTTTTTTTTTTTTTTTTAATGGGCTCTTAAAAGAGATTACAGCAAGACAATAAAGAGATCTCCCATGTTTCTCATGGTCCATTCTCATTTTGGAGTCCTTTCTCTCAGATTTTTATCATGTCTCAGTTATGTCTACTTTTAGGAGAAACATCTAAAACACTGTTGATACTATAATGAGAAATACATGAGAATCACGATTTAGTCTCCTGAGTTTAGAAAGAGCAAACTGAGCAATAAAACACTCTATAGTATAATGGAGTCTTGATAGAGATTGCAGCACGATAATGAAGAGATATTCTGTGTTTCTTCCACCACATTCTTAGTATTGACTCTTTATTTCCCTCAAATATTCTCATTTGTGTCTACTTCTATTTCTCCTAAGGAATTTTAGGAGAAACCTCTGAAATGTTGTTGATACTAAAATGAGCGATATATGAGAATCTCATCTAAGTCTACTGAGCTTAGGAAGAGCAACCACTGAGCATTACATTTGTCCTCTGGATTTCTTCAAGAGTTCAACTCTGGACTCCATTTGAGCGAGATGCAGTTATGTCAATATTCTGTAATGGCTAAATGTCAATCACTACACATGCTGATTTAGACATCAGTTTGGGAAAATCTTTGTACAGTGATAACGGATTTTGTAGATGAAGCGCAAGATGCAACTTTATGATTTCTAATTTTAGTAGGACCTTTTGTTCAAAGGTTTAGGGTGGGTAACTTTTTTATTTTTTTGAAAGAAATTAACACTTGCTTTCAAAAAGGATGCATTATTTAAAAAAAAAAATGTTTTCTGTAGGATCATGTGACACTGAAGACTAGAGTAATGGCTGCTGAAAATTCAGCTTACACCGTATGAAGTTACATACATTATATTGTAATAATATTTCACAATAATACTGTTTTACTGTATTTTTTATCAAATAAATGCAGCTTTGGTGAGAAAAAAAGAACAAAAACAAAAATCATGCCTTTATTTAAAGTTTTCTGCTTATGTTCAAACAAATGCAGTAGAGTCAGCATCTGTCCGACAAATTATGTTTATCAGAAATAGATCACTGCTTTCATAATAGATCAAATAAACAATAATGTCATTCCACTATGACTGTACAAGAAATACCAGAGGACAGCGTACCTGGAAAATAATTTACAACTGTCCTTTTGAGCTGAAGTCTCCTGAGCATCCAGGAGTTTGCAAAACAAATTAAATGTGACTGGTTGATGGATGTGTTCATTTTTGATGGTCCCCTGAAAAGACAGGAGACTTACCGGGGATCATAATGTGGTGTAATGCAGACGTTTAAAAATAGACATGGCTTGATGCATGGAGGCAGGGAGGGGCCGCGCTAGGAGATCTGAGGCCGGAGAAAAGGAGGAGGAGAAAGAAGAATTATTAGGCCAATGCAAAACTGATCATCTATTCCTGCAGCAGAGCTGAGCACATAGCTGCCATGCAGTCTGAGGAAACATGAACTGAATGGCAAGTGGGTGCTTAGGAAAGTTAGAGAGATAGAAAGAAAGAAAGTGAGAGAGGTCAATGAGTATGAGTGCACGGGGAAACAAAGACCTACACTAATGAATAAGAAAGGTTAAGAGGGATGAGAAATAAGTAGTATGGGAAAGCTGCTCTGTTTGGAGGTTGTGGTGGAAGGCCTGAAAAGAACTATTTGTCAGAAACATCGCGAGACTATTTTTGGAACAAAGGGCTCAACGAACCAGGTCAGTGACACGAGCAACTCGTTGAGGGAAACAAGGCAACAATTCCTCTTTTCTCTCTGTGTGTAACACACTCCAGCAGAAATTCAATCACCATACTCTCTGTCCTAGTGTGTGGGATTAGAATTAATCAATCCCAATCATATGTTGAACAGTATGTCAAAAAAGGTCCAATATTTTAAGAGCATTTTTGAAGCACTCTATTTTATTTTATTGGATTATATATTTACAAGCTCTAGTGCAATTAAAAATTGGTTCACAATATATATATATATATATACAATAAAGAGATCACTGTGCAGGTTTCTCTTTGTGAGGTTTGGTTAGCAGTGTCTGATATATATATATATATATATATATATATATATATATATATATATATATATATATATATATATATATATATATATATATATATATATATATAGTTTAAAAGTTTGGGGTCAGGTAAGATTAAATTCAGTAACTATGTAACAATGTAAATATTTTTTATGTCAAATAAATGTTTCTCTTTTATATATTCACATTATTACTGTTTTTACTGTCTTTTTTTATCAAATAAATGCAGCCTTAGTGAGAACAAGAGGCCTTTTTAACAACATAAAAAAAATAAAAAAAAAAACCCTTACCAATATTTAATATATTACAATCTTTAAAGTCTTATCCAATAATTAAATGACTAGACATCATTCAAAATAATGGGGAAACAGTTTATGTGTGCTACTGTAGGAATTATGTACTTCACTACCAAAAACAACACATGATTTTTGTACTTGTTAGAAGTCTATGAATTGAGATTCAGCATTCATCTTACACACGTTCTTATGTCCATCCACAGTCCTAACTCCTCTGGCTAAACTATCCACACATTTGCACATCTCTCATGTCTGGTGGCTCCAGCACTGAGATGCTGAATGCAGCCTTGCATTTATACACACACAGGCCCGACTCCGATGCCAGGACTCAAGGGGAGCCGCTGCATCCCTTTAAGGAGCTGCTCTTAATACAGGAACATAATCCCATTTCATCAGTTCATTCTCCCCTGACGCTTACTCTCTCATTTCATTTTTCCTTCTGAGTTATGGATCAGGGTGATGGAGTGGGAACGATGCGGCTCAGAGGAGGAATTTCTACACGAGCCCCTGAGGCTTGCGGGAAATATCAATTCCCGCCACCGCATCAGACAAATCAGACAGGCTCCTTCTATTAGTTTACAGCTTGCGGCTCACCTTTTTCTCCTCTCACTAACTTCATTTCTCGTCTCCTTTTTCTTTTCTTCCACAAACAATAACGCACATTGCGTACAATCTTCTGTACTTGACAGTGTTGGGAGTAACTGACTAATAGTAATAGTAAGACACTATTATTATTATTATTGTTATTATTATTATTGTTGTTGTTGTTGATGTATTGATGCCCCAAAATGGAGTAGCAATGGGAAATACAATGTCTCTTCTCTTGCATTTCTCTTGCAATACTGGTGAAATAAACATTTTCATTAACAAGTATGATATCAGCTATGCTAGTCAACTAATCAGTTATCTCCCCATAAAATATTTTACTAATACATTTTGTTAATTAATGTACAATAGTTAATATACAACTAAAAATTCTGTATTTATATATCCCTGACGAGGATAAGAGATTGTACTGATGTTGTATTTGGTCCTGCAATTGTAATGGCGTTCAACAAAATAGTTTGAGCTGTGCTTACAGACAGAGGTACACAAAACAAACAATGTATTTACTGTTATTTTACTAGTGTCTCTCACTGGCAAGCGAAGGTGAGAGTGCCATTACACTGCAGCTGTGGCAAGTTCATGCTCGTATCTCATGAACCTGTGTCAGCACAATGGTGTAAATCACACTTGGTTTAGTGATAGATGACACCCACCAAGACGCCAGACAGAACTGGACTGCAGTCTGTAATGGAGCAACACTCAGATCAAACTCATACTACAGAAAAGAGGGAGGTGGAAGGAGGATTGCTGTGTGGCACTAATGTTCTGATTGCCAGAAACTTGATGAACAATACTAATCTGGATTGGAACACCGATCTTTATCAAAAAGGTAAAGCATGATTTTTGGATCAACAGATCTTGATCTGGGTTTCTGGGCTTGACTTCAACTTTGAAACATTCATGGATACATACAGAACATTAATATTCACTAACAGTAAAGATCAGATGACAAATATTTTAAAGAACAGGAAGGAAACATCAAAGAAGGGCATTTGTGGGTACCAGCAAAATGTTCCAGGTTTCAGGAGAAGTGAGACAAATTCATATATATATATATTTTTTTTTTCCCAAAACAATGGTTTAACTGAAAAAAAAAAAAAAAAAAAAAAATCAGCATCTGGAATCCGCAGGAAAGATTTAAATACACAAGGTAAGGTACCTGTTCAAAGCAGGGATGACAAAGACATTTGGAAAGAAAGAAGAAAGGACAAAAAAGCAAATCATCTTAGCAAATGAAGAGCCATGATATCTGCCTCTGAACACTTGCACAAAGCAGACACTTTTGACACTGTACATATTGTTGCAATATAGGCCTCATGGTTCTATTTTGTTATGTACAAAACCTTGAAAATGCTCACTCATTGCTTAAGACATCTCTGAATGAAAACAAGCTTTTATACCTCAAAAAGATATGCTGACTAAAATAGATACAAAAGTATTTCATATATGAGTCTTTCATATTTCATCTATATGGGAGTGAAAGTTTTTGAAGAGCTGAATATTACAGTTGAGCTGTCCCGGGGAGACTCTGAAAATGGGAATTAGACATTACAAGCATGTTTTATCCATTACGCTCAAAAGGATGTGCACTCGGCATTCTAAGGAGACTTTTATACAAGAAGAAATGGAAAATGGAAAATGGAAAATGGATTCTTTTGTAAATGAATGATTTTTGACTTCTGTTTTGTTTTGTACTTTTAATGTTGTCTGGAACAGGTTAAATATTTAACTTTTGACTTAGTCCACATCAAAGGCAACATACAATGCAAAGAATAACTTTTTTTTATTAACCTCACCAGAACCATTGTGAGGCTGGGTGGCATTTTGCATTTGTGGCATTAGTATAAACAAGATACATTACAACTACACTACCACTATATTCTCTAATACAGGCTTTTACCAATGCAATGGAATTAACTTTTTTACTTTCATTTCTTGGAGGGAAATAAATAAATAAATAAATAAAAGAGTACACTACTGTTCAACGATTTGGGGTCGGCAAAAATGATCTTATATCTCACAGAGGTTACATTTACTTGACTAAAAATACAGTACAAACAGTAATATTATTAAATATGAGTGGTATTGGTAATCTGACTGGTAATGGTGAAGTAACGTGTTAATACAAGTTACATTTAAAAATGCAATTTATTCTTGTAATGACAAAGCTAGATTTTCAGCAGCTATGGTGACATATTGCAGTCACAGGCTGTACAAAACAGGCCAAATACTGCAGGCCAGAGGACTAGACTGAGGTGGAGAGAGTCAGAGCTCACACAGGATCCAAACGTGTCTCCATGGAGATGCACGAGCACCGGGATCATTTGTGTGCCAATGCAGCAGCTGGAGGAGAGGCTCACAGCAGTCAGAACTGCCATGTGTGGACAGCCTCAGAAAGACCAGCGGCCCCCGGGATCTCCACTTTCTGGACCCTTTAACAACAGCTAATAGGTGACTGGCTTGAAAATGCACAGCTCATCACATGCTGCCATCGGAATGGAGCACAAACATGAGGGAAAGGCAGAAAATCTGGAAACTTTGAAATAATGGAAGCAATAAGTCTGGCAGGCTGAGTGTAACAACGTGATGGTAGAAAGGTAGAGTTGTTCAACCATTTATACTACGGTATATCTGTGACAACTTACCAAATACACTGGGAAAAAAAAGGATTTAGTAGGATTTTCAGAAGGCCAGACACACAGACAGACACACACAGACAGATAGATAGACACAGACACACAGAGACACAGACACAGACAGACAGACAGACAGACAGACAGACAGACAGACAGATAGACAGATAGATAGATAGATAGATAGATAGATAGATAGATAGATAGATAGATAGATAGATAGATAGATAGATAGATAGATAGATAGATAGATATTCAGAATGTATATGAGCCTCAATGCTTAATTTGCGTAATTGTTTCAATATGTTTGCTAAGTGGAGCTCACGGTAGAGGCCTTGACAAGAACTTCAAGTGTGTTATATCTCTCATTGTAACGCAGACTCAAAAGGAATGAGTCACGTTGCCAGCAAAAAGCAGAGCAATAATTTACTTTGATTTCCCCGTAAGAGAAAGCCAAGTGTCTAATTACAAATTCTAAAAAGACAGGAGGAATGTAAATAGTCATTAAAATACTCTTCTTCTCACCATCTGACTCTGTAATTTTTTTAAAGCACAGCAGTAAGAGACATCCAGACCATTTCAGCCTTTGTCAGTAAAATGTGCACTTATTAAATGTGGCCTACTGAAGAGTTGATGTGAATGAGAAAGATTTACATATTGTATAAAACTTATTATCTGGGACTTGTGAAGCCAGTCCAGTGAATCAAATTAAGCCCTACTGGTTTTCTCTTGTGTCAGGTAAATTTATGTGTTATTGACATCCTTCGTGATTTTAATCCAAACCAATGTGAACATTTTTGTGCTACCTGGGACAGCTTCATTATGGATTTTAACCTTTTCACCAATGTTTTGCCTGGATACAATTAGTGCTGTCAAACGATTAATCACGATTAATCGCATTTAATATAAAAGTTTTTGTTTACATAATATGCAGTATGTGTGTATACTGTGTATATATTATGTATATATAAATACAAATGCATGTATATATTTAAGAAAAAAATGTTTATATATTAAATATTTTTATATATAATATCAAATATAAGAATATAAATATAAATGTATATACATGTATATATGTATAAATATCCTGTATGTGTGTGTATTTATACAGTATATACATACATAATAAATATACACAGTACACATACATGTATTATTTAAACAAAAACTTTTATTTTGGATGTGATTAATCACGATTAATCATTTGATAGCACTAGAAACAATAATGGATAGTTGTGCTACTGGCATCCCAAATAAAGTAAAAAGAAAATTGATTCAGTAAGTAGAGAAACTGCTCAGAATGGCAACTGGCTGCATCAAGTGTGATCATGAACAAAATCTATATATACACATAAAAAAGTACCATACAAGAGCTTGGAAAAGTATGCTCATCAATGCTCATTCTATGCTCATCAAGGTTACATTTACTTGAAAAAAAAATATAAATAAGTAATAACAGTAAAACAGTAATATTGTGAAATATAATTTCAATTTAAAAATAACAAATATCTATTTTAATACACTTTAAAAAAAAATGTGTTGGCAAAGCTGAAATTTTAAAGACATGTATTGTTATAAAAAACTTATCTTTTGTAGCAATATAATATTTTACTATCACTTTTTATAATTTATTTTTTATCACTAACTTTTTATTCATCAAAGAATCCTGAAAAAGTTCTGAAACATAAGTTACCCAACAATAAGTTAAGGAGTAAAAAAATAACCACTGCTTTATTTGAACTTAAACACCACTTATAAAACTAATCCCATTAAAATAATGCTTTGGATATGAGATTTACTCTTTTTATATCTGAAGGGAGGCATCGTAATCGTAATTTGTTTGTAAGTCTCTGCTATGACGGATTTCAGAGCTCTTAACTAATAGCAGAGAAGTATGTCACATTTTCTAACAGTCTCTTGAAAGACGCCCACTGCATGTAATACAAGCGATGTGAACACTGTATTTTTCTTTTCCTTTTGTCTCAAGCACACATTCACAAAGCAGCATTGTGACAGGCATCTCTCCCTTCCGCTTGTTTCCACTCATGTCCTGTGAGTCAGTGTTGCATTTAAATGTTGACTGACATACGTGTGCCCAACGTCACATGAAAAAGCAGTGACTGCCAGTCAAACACACCTCTGAGTAAATTATGCACTTTGTGGTGCTTTGGCCTGTGTGGTGGAAGGGTTGTGAGGGCATGAGAACAATCCACTCAACCTGAGCAGAGTGTGAGGGCTCTGGGCCTGGTGCCTAGATTTGACTCGCAATAAAGCCCAGATGGTAACCATGACAACAGGTGAGATGATGACAAGAAAAAGTGTCACATGCTAAGACTGTATGTGGTAAGTTAAAAGAGAGAGACGGGGTGTGTGTGTTTGCCTTGTGGGTTGCTGGCCATGGAATAGGAGAGGGAGTTAGCTTTGCAGTAATTAAAGTGGCTGGTTAGCCTGAGATATGTTGCCTCCCACAAGAAACATCAAAACACCCATATGCCTATTAAGAATGTCAACACATGTAAGTATAAAAGGATTTATAAAAGGATTTACACTTATTAGAGCGCTGCATTGTTTGTTAACCTTGTACCATAAAAAAGCACATAAACAACAGTGTCATATTATCCTATCATGCGTGTTGCACTACCTCAAAGAACAACAAGGCAGTTCAAAGATTCCAGGTTTTTGGCAGCAAAAAGCCTGACTCACTTCAAAACAGTTCTATTGCAAGACCTTTACAAAGCACACTGCATGCATATAAAAAAAAAAAAAAAAAAAAACACAAAAACAAAATGGGGGCTGAGGTTCTAGACATATTCTATATCTCTACACCATTAGTCTGTATATTGCAAATAATCATGATGACAAACCTCCCACTCAAAATTACTTTAATTATTTTCTAAGATATGTTTTGATGAATGATAGAATGCTGGATGAAAAGATAGAACAATAGAATAATCAAATGACAGACAGACAGACAGACAGACAGACAGATGAATGAATGAATGAATAAACAAATGAATGAATACATACACACATACATACCTATGTTCAACTTTTCCAATAGACTAGTAGCATGGGCACACTGAATTACATTTACTTGTAATTCAATGTGATTAAGTAATTAAGTAGGTGCAAATCTAGTGAAACTGCTTTGTATCGGGGTAAAGAAATAAATTGTCTGCGTCTAAGAGCTGTAAGCGAAATACCACTAATCTAGGATCATGCTTTGTCCTTGTCTACTCCGGTCTTCTGCTGAAAAACCTTGTCTAGCCACCTTCAAATAGTCACTGATGCAGCCAGCACCCAGAACCCTCAGCATGACCAAGCATCTTATAATATTCATCATCATAATACAGAGTTCTGCTGTTGGGTTGGAAAATAATGGATGGACTAAACACACACTTCCATCATTCTACTTCTACTTACTTTAATTCAGGCCCAGCTAGAGAGCTGAATCAGGTTTATCCACTTGAGAAATATGATGATTCTGATGTATACGTGTGGTCCCAACGGGCACTCAAACACAGCTTTATGTGACACATTCTCCCACCAGGCAAATATCCAAGACTGTAAAGATGAAGTTTTATTGATTTTCCCATTTGGGAGACTGGGAGGTGCTTATCAGAGCACATACAGCACTGCACATTCTCCTGGGATCTGGCTAAATTCTCTACCACACACATACACACAAAAACGAGTGCTTTACACCACTTGAGGGAGGTGATGTCTGTGTCGATGGAGTCCACTCATGTTCTGGTAACCGGTGAGTGTGTGGTTACAGGGCTGCCTTTCATTAGGTGTCACAGGACAGCTTTGTTTCTACCACCGGCTGTAGTTTACTGAGTCTGACTCAGTGCACAGCACTGATTAGAGGTTACTGAAGAAATACCTTTCCTCACAGCTCAGTATACCAACAACCTATTTTTTACTACAACAGTCCCGTCATCACTACCTTCATTCTATTTTTCTAAAACAACCTCTCCTCCGACCTCACTCTAATCAGACCATCTATCCTTTCCAACCTGTCCATCTGTCCCAAGGGTTTTCAAAATGGGGTTCAGGGACTCCCAGGGGGTTGAAAAGGGGTGCTTTGGAGTTCATGGAATATTTGAAAGACAAAGAGCAATGATTTAAAATGAAACCATCTCGAGATTAAAGTCATTAGAATGCAAGATTAAACTCGTTAAATTTCGAGAAAAAAAGTTGAAATAAAATGTTGAGAATACATTTATTAAATTACAAGAAAAAAGTTGATGTGTTTCGAGAAAAAAACTTTCGAGAAAAAAAGTTGAAAATTAAATGTTGAGGATAAACTCATTAAATTACGAGAAAATAAGTTGTTTCGATAAAAAACTAGTAAAAATGTGGTGAAAAAAATTCAATAAAATGTTGAGAATAAAGTAATTAATTTATGAGAATAAAATAAAATGCTGAGAATAAACACACTCGTGTCATGTCGTTGGACAGTGTTAATCTGCGTCTGCAGTGGCGCAGGTTGTAGAGAGTTTGACCAGAGTCGACCAGAGTTCGAATCTACCTTTTGCCGAACTCGCTCTTCTTCCTTTTTTAATCACATTTTACTTTGGAAAAGTGGAACTCAATTGCCTAACAAGTGTTTAATAATGATGTATTAATTGGGCAGGTTAAGGGGTAGGTAGGCTATAAGGAGGGCTTTGTACTAATAAGGCAGCGAGTTCAGCAGAAGGCAAATTTGAACTCTCGTTGACCACATAGGCTTCATCCACGAGCATTACTCATTACAACATGCGCCACTGCAGACGCTCATTAACACTGTCCAATGAGACCAAATGAACATGACATAAATGTGTTTATTCTCAGCATTTTATTTCGACTTTTTTTTTCTCAAAATTTAATGACTTTTTTCTCGAAACAGAACAACTATTTTCGAAATTTAACAATTTAATTCTCAACATTTTCTTTAACAGCAAGTTAAATAAATAAAATAAAAATTAATAAATATATAAATGTATGAATAAACAAACAAATAAAATGTAATATGTTTAATATATAATAATTGTGTAATATTTGTATTTGTAATAATTTATATGGGAAAAAGAAACACTATTAACTACAAAGTAAATATTCCAGATAATGTTTTTATATTTTTGTCATTAGTGCTATAAACACACACACACACACACACACACACACACACACACACACACACACACACACACACACACACACACACACACACACACACACACACACACACACACACACACACACACACACTTTTTCATTTTATAATACATAACACCTTGTTATATTTATTATTGTTATTATTGTGTATTACAATGTATAACATACTAAATAAATAAAAGATAGATAAATAGATATATAATTTTGAGTTTTTTATACATATTTTTCAATTTTAACACTTGCAAGTTTATGTACATTATTATTATTTTTGTTGTTAAATTTTAAAATTAATGAATATACATAAACAAACTGTATTTAAAACATGACACTTACATGAGTATTTTATCTATACACAGGAAAACAAATAATTGCAGATCTCCTCATCCATATATGCTTTTACTGTCTGTCCTGTCGAAATAGAATATAATCTTTAGAATATAAGACTGGGGCCAGTGGAGTTTCTACATATTCCAAACAATGTCTCCATAGAATGGCATCATGAACCAAAAATTCCCCCTGGAGCAAAGTGCATTGTACAAGGGAACATTGGCGATGAACCATGATTCACTTCATATGGGCATCAAACCAGCAACCTTCCGGTTAGCAACACTCATCATTAACCAGTGCGCAACAAACTCTTGTCTCCCCTCCCTTCCACTGGCTATACATAATGGGATCAGCTCTCTGGTGAAGGCTGCAGCTCACAGTAAGCTCCATGGTCCCCTCTCTCCCTCCCTCCCTCCCTCCCTCCCTCCGCACAGGCAGCGTAAGTCTCAGTCCGGCCTGACCCTTCATTGTCATCCCTCCACATTATCTCATCAGAGGGCCAATTAGGCATTAACCACATTATACACCCAGAGACCCCTCTTTATCCGCTGTTGGGCTCCAATAACACATTACCATAGAGACACTTTAATAGGAGATGCTGTTAATTGTCAGGTGACATGAAAACCTGCCCACTAGCATGAACTTGTGTGACAAGCCCTAGTGACAGTGTCATTTAAAGACAGGGGGGGGAAAATAATACTGACAACGGCAGAGGCTAGGACATCACACATCAAAAAATGATTCATTGAATGATTCAGCGAGTGATTCATGAGCAGGATTTATGGGCAACCATGAAGACAACAACTGACATGTAATGACAAATTGCTTTGTGATGGTAATGACAGACAAAATAGCTGGTCTGAATACTGAGCTTATGAGAACTCATGAGGCTACATATCAAAGTCTACACATTATCCATTTGAGATATGGTTCTTTTTTGCATGTCTAATGGTGACTGTCCAATATTTATTGTCACTGATGGGATTTTGATCACAGAGGTGCTAGTCAACATGATATCAAGATATATTAGCTGTCTCAAGTTTCAATGGCTTTTTTGTACAGTACATTGAGGATATTCAAGAACGATTGAGATGGGATTCATTTAAAGGGGTCCTATTGTGATTTTTCACTTTTTGAATTTTAGTCAGTGTGTAGTGTTTGGACATAAAAAAGATCTACAAAGTTACAAATCTCAGAGTCCACTCCAAAGGGAGATATTTCATTTTTCAAAAAATCCTCTTCAAGAACTACAATGAACTTGTTTGGACTACAGCATTGTTTTCTGGGGTTTGTGATGTCACAATGAGGCCCATTTGAATATCATTAAAATAATCCCCACCTACAGAAATTCGAATGGTTGGGGGGTGGGGAGGGGCGAGGTCATAGTTAGAATGCATGGTTGAGTGCATCAGACAAGACGACGACGACGACGACGACGATGAATAAGTGCTGCTGTAGCGTCAAGTTTTGAGGGGAGTCATGAGGGAGTACAGTGCTGGTTTGACATCCTATCTAAAATGCAATATCCATGCTTGCAAAGGTTCTGCGTGATCCTCTTGTTCAATATTTTCAGGGTTTGAATCCGGCTCTAATTGATATGGCAATCTTGACGCCATCCTTTACTATACCGGAGCAGAGGGAACTTGCTGCATTGGCAAGGGGCGGGACAGTACTGAAACACCATCTAAGCTTTTCGCCAATCACAACGCACTGGGGCAGCTAACCGATCACAACACATTTCAGTTTTCGGAAAATGGGCCTTCATCAAACCCGGAACTAATCGAGCCGTTTGTGCCAGGCTGGGGAGAAAGGTATTGTTATAATGTAAATTATGTGAAAAATATTGAATTTTTCGAACCACTAAGCATGACAGCATGTTCTAGTACACCCCCAAAACAAAATCAAGACTTTGTAAAAGTGCATAATAGGACCCCTTTAAAAATTGTTTAACCCTCTGAAGTCAATTAACGCGTATACGCGTTTTGGGGTATTTTCTCCTGATAACCCCAAAAAGAATTTAAATTACACTTTCAGTTTTGATCGTACAGATAAGAGCAATACATCAATCGAATCTGTAAAGGGTCTACTTTTTTTGTGTACAGACATAATAACAACAAAACTTTGTGCACTTATAAATAGACTTGTGCCGGTATTCGGTAATGCGATATATCGCGGTAATTAATATGCACGGTATTGTTATCGTGGGCACTTCTAAATACCGTGAATAATTATATATTACAAATTATTCAGAATTTGGAATGCATTTTAAGAATATTTTTCCCATCAACTGCTCAAAATGCACAACACCGCTGTATGCTGCTTGAAAGAAACATGCGCTCTGATGTAAACAAGCACGTAAGAGAAGCACATGGAGGAACACGTGAGAGACGCGCTGAATGAAAGCACATTCACTCTCTGACAGCAGATGGCGCTAAACTGCAGCCCTTACCCTGTAAACCCCATTAATAAAGCAGCTGCTACTTTCTAAACCATTTTTAAATAATTTTAAATAGCCATTCAGATTTGTGGATTTGCTATGGTGTTCATCACAGTGCCAAATACTTTAATATTTAGACTTAATAGGCTATTTATTTTCAAACTTTTTTTTTTTTATTTTAATCTGGACTACAACATGCCCTAGATATTGTTTGAAAGTGTTTTGATTCTTTATTGTTCGTTCATACTTTACATTAGGGCTTCTTTAGTTAACAAACTGCCAATGAAAAATTCTTCTGAACATTAATTAATCTTAGGTATTCCAATATTTAATAACACATTGTTAAAATTGAAAGTTGCAACTGTGCTATTTAATGAGCTAACATGAAATAAGACTTGTATTTTTTTTAACAAAGATTAGTAACTTCTGTAGCAAATGTAGCTATTGCTCATTGTTTAGCTGTGCATTTATTGAATGAGCACTATGCGATGTCCGAACTTGATTACACTATATTTTATGTATTGCACTATATTTTATGTAAAATCATTTTCTATTTTTAAACTGCCTTAAATTCTTTAAGTCAATTTTTAAATAATTTTCAAAGTTCTTAAATCATTTGTTTTATTTTTGAGGTTATTTTTCTTCATGTTTTATTTTTTTACTTTCTTTTATGTAAAGCACTTTGAATTACCATTGTGTACAAAATGTGCTATATAAATAAACTTGCCTTGTGTTAATGCATTAAACTAAGGTTAACTAATGATGTCTTATTGTAAAGTGATACCTATTGGTCTTTATAGTTCTTTTGCACTTTAATGTGTAAAACTTTTAACTTTATATATTTTTTCTGTATTGCTTTATTGTATTTAAATGTTCAGTTATTTTTGTTACAAGAAAAAAAAGTTATTTAACCTGTTATACTATATTATGAGCACTTTTTTTAAAACTAAATTCCAATACCGTGATAATACCATATACCGTGGCAAAACATAAACTTATGGTTACATGAGCCTAAGCTCATACCAACAAAACCCTACCAATAAAATAAGATAACAAACAAGGAGTGCTGCCTGCAGCCTTTGTCTGCGCTGATCTTCATTTACAAACGCGTCATTAAAATGAACTGCAACTCAGTGAATACTCAACACAGAGACATGAGAGATATATCTATAGAAAGCCTGACATGTCTACTTTTAAACTAAACAAGTGCTGCCGAAAACAAATATTCTGTGATAAAGTAATCCATATGAAAACAACGCAATGTCCGTTTTTCACGTCTCCCTTCATTATCTACTAATGCGACCACGCCCACGCGCCAAGCACGCTATTGAGATGATAATGTTTCACTGAAGCGCGCGGCTTTTGAATACGCCCACACAACAGAAGACAACGCAGCGAGATTGTTCTTCAAGTTTTTTTTTATTTTACTGTTTGCTTCGCGATGAGAGGAATAAGACATAATTCACCCCAAAAAGATGTGATGTGGTTGAGGATTTGAGATTTGGATTTCCTCAGAAAAAAGAATGAAGCACTTTACCCAGCAGAGATCATAAACATGAGTAAGTCTCTTTTTATTTATTTATATACTTGTACTAGTTTTCACATAACGTGTAAACATTTTACTAGTTAGACTTTTTCCAAAGACTTTTTCCAAACTATAATTCCTGACTAAATGTATAATCAAGTGAAATATCATGGTTTCAATAACAATATACACTACTATACCATTCAAAAGCTTGATGTAAATAATATAAATGCACCAATAAATGTAACTGTAACAAATGTAATAAACAATGCTGTTCTTTCAATTTATCCCCCCTAAAAAACCTGAAAAAAATATTCTCAGCTCTTTTCTACATTAATAATAATAATAATAATAATAATAATAATAATAATAATAATAATAATAATGATAATAATAACAATAAATGTTTTTTTTTGTAGAAAATAAGATTGTTAAAAGGATTTCTGAAGGATAGTGTGACTGGAGTAATGATGCAAAAAATTCAGTTTGAAAGTCAGCTTCGATTGTTCCTAATAAACTGTTTAACTGCACTCACAAGTGAATATTAAATTATGTTGTGGGATAATTAAATATATTCTAAATAAACTACAAACATAAAATTATATAGATTTATTTTGTCCTCACATTCTTTCTTGTAACTCATCCCTCTCAGTGACACAGCTGACTGAATGGCTCATTATGCAGCTCATTATGCAGGCCTTTGTCTTCTCAGGTGTGAATTCATGATAGTTGATGCCTACTCGCATATGACTTTTACCAACAAAAAGTGTCTTAGAAAATTTAAATCAATATATTGTTTTCTTTAAGTGAGTAAACAAGATGATTTTCACATCATTTAGAAAAAAAAATTCTAGGCTACAAGCTCCAGTTCTCAAAATTCCCGGGAACCAATTTTCTGTATGTGTTTTATATTGCCTTATTCAAGTGATTTAACATTTTTAGTTTTTTCACTAACCACGCATAACATTTTTTTTCTCAAAAACACAATCATGTACATACATGCTGCTCACATATTATTATAGCCCAGTTTGTGCTGATTACAGGGAGATTAGACTTTAGCCATTTAGATATTTATAAGAAACTGAAAAAAGCACAAATGTCAGGGCATGACAAAACTTCTCCAGGCCCAAAAAATACCCTTAGACTCCAGAGAGTTAAAGCCAAAAAACATGCCCAGGCTGGTGGAAGGTTGTATGCCAAAACAAAGAATTCTCTAATGCAGAAAAATCAGACAACATGTCATTACAAAACAACATATTAAAGCTGCAGTCCGTAACGTATACTTACTTTTATTTTTTATTTATTTATTTATTTTTTTACTTTTTTTTGTTTAAAAATGATCTGAAATCAATATTTGTGCAAGTGCTTAACCAGCCAGTGTTCAAAACTATCGCCTTACTTTAGCCCAATCCATAATGTTAAGTTTATAATAATGTTTTCTAATTTGAGTGGTACTGGTAGGAATTTGTGGGAAATTTGAGCATGCTGCTGCGTCAATACGTCACGTCTGTAAACATAAAGAAGTTGTCCCGGCTAACTGGGATATCGCATGCGAGAATCCTGCAGGTGGTGGATTGTTTATAGCCTTTTCTCAAAACAGCTAGAATAATGTATCATTTTGATGCCGGATTACAATCCAGAAAGGACTACGTATGTGTTTATGAAACACATGTGAATAAAATTAAATTATATTCCAGTTTTAAATGTGCTTCTGATTACAGATAGCCTGGGATTAGTCTATACAATGTTTGTATTTTAAAGACAGTAATATTTGTAGCAATAGCCAAAAATACATTGTATGGGTCAAAATTATAGATTTTTCTTTTAAGGTAAAAATCATTAGGAAATTAAGTAAAGATCATGTTCCATGAAGATATTTTGTAAATTTCCAAACATTAATATATCAAAACTTAATTTTTAATTAGTAATATGCATTGCTAAAAACTTCATTTGGACAACTTTAAAGGCAATTTTCTCAATATTTAGATTTTTTGCACCCTCAAATTCCAGATATTTAAATAGTTGTATCTCTATTGTATAAATCTCAATTTTGAAAAATTGACACTTGACTGGTTTTGTGGTCCACGGTCACATATGTGCTAACCGATCGTTAGATTTAATCACCATTGTAGCTAATGCTTTTTCCCTCAGTTGGCCAGAACAAACATGGCAGATTTGTTACTTACTTGTTCAGATAACAATATCCGGTAAAAATTCTTATTTAGGTCATATATTCCGAATCTAAACATGAACAATTGACCTCAGCAGATCTCCATCATAATGATCTCTTCTCTCTGAAGGGAAGAGATCATTACGATGGAGATTTGCTGAATTTGCAAAAACCTAAGTGGGCAGTTTGGGCATTTTGAGTCACTTTTTTTAACGTCAATTCAGTGATTTACACTATATTTTATAATACCATATTTTGCAACACTGAAGAAAGCTATTTTTTTAATGTGCGAGAATTTGATTCATTTGCTGCTACCGGTAAATAACTAGAAGAACAACAAATTGCAGTAAATGGTAAAACTATTTGTGCTACAGACCAGTGTGTTTATGATTATAATGAATAAAATAATTTGATAACAAATACCAGGCTGCAACTTCAGGCAGCATAGCAGGCTGTTCTCTTGGTAAATCCACAAACACATAAAGTGTGGCTCTGTTGAACGAGCACTACAAAATTTTTATCACACCAAAGTACCTTGGTCAGGAAGCCTCAGCTGTGGTTCACCTAAAGAACCTCTCAGTAGAGATGGAGTTGCTTAGAGAGGCAAATCAATAAGCCTTTAGCCTCAGGGCAGGGACAAGCTAGGGAATGGGGCTGAGCAGCAAAGGCTTCTGGATTTTCACAATAATGATGCTTGTTTTTAAAAGTGATTAATTTCATATTATCCAAGCAGACTATACATTAGACTATACATAATCTTCATATTTCTTATGTGTGTGTGTGTGTGCGTGCTGGTATTCACCACGTTATGGGGACCAAATGTCCCCACAAGTATAGTCATACCAGTAAATTTTGATCTTGTGGGGATATTTTTAAGGTCCCCATGTGGAAACAAGTTTATAAATCATACAGAATTAAATGTTTCGAAAATCTAAAAATGCAGAAAGCTTCCCCTGTTCCCCGGGGGCAGCTGTGGCCTAATGGTTAGAGAATTGGACTTGTAACCAGAAGGTCGCAGGCTCGAGTCTCGGTGCTGGCAGGAGTTGTAGGTGGGAGGGAGTGAATAAACAGCGCTCTCTTCCACTCTCAATACCCATAGCTGAAGTGCCCTTAAGCAAGGCACTGAACCCCCAGTTGCTCCCCGGGTGCTGGATATATAGCTGCCCACTGCTCCGGGTGTGTGTTCACTTCTCACTGCTGTGTGTGTGCACTTGGATGGGTTAAATGCAGAGCACCAATTTCGAGTATGGGTTACCATACTTGACAAATGTCACGACTTTCTTTTTTTTCACTGTAAGAGGTTTAGGGGTAGGGTTAGGGTAAGGGGATTGAAACTACAGTTTATACAGTAGAAACCTATGAAATGTCCACATTATGATAGGAATAGCTGTGTGTGTGTGTCTGTGTTTGTGTGTGTGTGCGTGCGTGCTTGCGTGCGTGCGTGCGTGTGTGTGTGTGTGTGTGTGTGTGTGTGTGTGTGCGTCCGTGCACAAATCCTACTGTTCAAAGTTTGGAATCTTTTTATTTTATTTTTTTCCAAAACTCTTTGCAGTTATAATAAAGTAAAAATAAATAAATAAATAAATAAATAAATAAATGTCACTTACAAGTGGTCAGGAATTTGCAGAATTTTATTAATGGCAAAAGTTCAGATTCCTCCCAAATCCGCTTAGTTTTCATCTTAGAGTGCATATTCCGTACGGGTCTAGCAAAAATGTCTTCAGCTAAGAACAAAGAATTAGGTGAAAGGCAAAGACTGAAAGAGAGAGGGGTGATTATTCCCCATAATATTTTGTTCTGACAACTTTAGAGTATCCCACTTGCATTAATGAGGGCCTACAATCCTAAACCACTACAATGGCCCAATGAGCAGAAAGGAGGATGACTCAGGAGTTCTCATAGTTTCCAAAAAGACCTCCACATTCCTTTAATGACTCACAGTGTCCAAATGGTCCACTGAGAGAAGTGTCTCTTTCATACTCATCTGAGAGTAGGCCTATGGAGTCAGGCCCTTGGGGAAATGGTTGACTTTTTTTTTTTTTTTTGCACCAGTAGTCTATTATCCAAGACGGCAGAGAAAGTGCAAAAAGACCAGTCATTTCAAGGCAATGCTTCTCCTGGTCAGGAATAGTAGTAACTGTGTGCAGGTCTTCATGCAAATCTCTGCAGCATGACTGAGGTGGGTAGGTAGACCTCACTGACAGGACTGCTAATCCAGAGCAGAGCCATTGATTGAACTAAATGCTGTACTCTGCCTGTCAAGTGTGGCCATTTTAAGTCTCATCGGTACAGGGCAGAGCATATATACATTATAATTGCAGGAGAGCTACGGAGGACTTAAGCTTTAGCGGTTTAATGGCTTAGATATGGAAATCTGTGGTTAAACACTTAGCAGAAAACATTACCATTGAACATAACAGGATATTGATTGGGTGTATAATGCATAAACACAATGCACATCTAACTGACACTCTGAATATTTTCAGGTCCACCTCCTTTATTCATGCCATCTCTATTAAGTATGGAAATGAAGAAGAGTCATATCTATCCAGCAAGGTACCTTTGAGATTTATCTAATCACTATAATTTGCATGGGGTGTACAATATAGACACACCTGTGCTCTGAACAATGAAAAAAAATAATAATAATAATTTGCATTTGTGTGACACTTAAACCCATATTATATTCCATCATCAATAAAATCTCACAACCTTTTGACAATAATACAACTTGTTTTTAAAAGTGCACTCATAATTATATTAAAAAAAATGTAGGAGTTTTGTTTTTGAATCCCAATAAAGTAATTGTTCATTCAAAAATAAAAACATGAGCTTAAAGTTTTTCTAAAACTACTGTATATATATATATATATATATATATATATATATATATATATATATATACATATATATATATATATATATATGGGCTTTTTTCCTAAAGGCGTAGGAGTTTAAGTCGTGAGTTAAGGTAATCTGAGAAGACACTGTTCACTTGCTCTTGTTTGCAGACTCCTGTGGCAATTAGCGGACTAAGGAGACTATGTGTGGCATATTGTCAACATGACATTAATTCATATTTCACAGCATGCTAAGCAAAGGAAAAGGCTGATCTTAAAATGATGGGAGCCATCAGAAAGCAGGCAAACCAACAGATGCATGCTTGCTTCATGTACAGGATCGTCACAGCTCATTGTCCTTGAAAATTAATCGGAATGAAATGACAAGCCTGGGGACTGCAATCCGCGGTGCACTGCAACAAGGCTCCTGAGCAGAATATTTTATGAAGCCTGGCTAAGTGGCAACAGATGATATCTGTATTCCAATTGGATGGCGAGACTTGAATCGGATGTGATAAACAAGCGCAGGTAGGCGGCATTATGAAATGTAAATGTTGTGATTCGGGTTTAAGACTAGGCCAATGCGGGCAAGTGAGGGTGGGGCTGGGGCGTGAGGAGGAGGAGGAGGAGGTAGCCATGCCGTGGACTATATCTGAGCTTATGTGTACTACCAGTTAACTGCTATGAAATATGGCGCATGATGCCATTACCATGCTCGCCGTGCACAAGCTCATTTTTCAACAACCTAACAGCATGAAAAAGCAATGCTTACACTACAATGCCATTTTGAACTCACTCTGATGGTTCGATTGGAGTCTGGCAAAAAACACATTAATCTCACTCAGAGACCGTATCAGAATTGGTTTAGGTTAGCCCATTGGCTAGCAAGAGTAACTAGCCATTGGAACTCACATAGTGACATGATGTTATCAAATCAGTAATACATATCTAGATTTAAGAAAGCAGAATGTTGTTGAAATTCATTGAAAATGTTGAAAATTTAAAACAATAATATAAATTAATAACATGATATACTACATTTTCTATTGAGTAAGCAGAAGTCCTTTTGGGTGCTGCCCACCCATAGCCATGTGTTCTGCCTTTAATAACAGATAAAATAATAATTAATAATAATAATTAAAAAAAAAATGTTTATGCAATACTTTAAACAAAACAAACCACAGGGAACTGACACACTGCTTAAGTCATTAGAAGGATATTAATCTGTAATCATAAGCAAACCATGTACTACTAACCGTAGACACTGGCAGATAGATACCGCATTCCAATTCATTTAGGAAGCGAGGGAGGGAGTGTGGGGGGGGGGGTAATGTTTCAGTTATGTGCTTCATTTAAACCATAGTTTAAGCCCAGCCTCTCTTAAATATCAAATTGTCTCAGGCACCGAAAAGAGAGCGTGAGAGAGAAGGAAAGAAAGAAAAAGAGAGGGAGCATTGAAGAAAAAAAAAGGGTGAGCAGAAGAGCAGCAGGAGGAGGTGGAGGTAGGGAGGAAGGGAGAGAGATAGAGAGAGAGAGTGAGAGGGAGAGGGAGAGGGAGAGGGAGAGAGCGGAGCGCGCCTGGGCTGAATTGTGAGTGGCTTACGACACTCAGTGAACAGAAGGTGTTTCTGCATGCACTGCCAGTGCACTAGTCTGCTGCAAGGGATCGAGCATCTCTCTCCTCCCCATACACTGCGCCTGCCTTCAGCCTCAGCATCTACAGCCTCCGCAACCCACAGGAAATGAGCTTCACACAAAGAAGACTTTTCTGAAGATTTGAGTCTTACTAGACACACTATCATCAATGATCTTTGGATATCACCATAAAAATAAAAAAGGACAGGAAAAAGAAAAATAGAGTTATATGGTGCAGATCACACAGCTTTTTGCATCTCAAGAAACGACCACTGACAGAATGCCAACGAGCTTCACTCAATGTACATTGTGCAGGTCAGTTATCACTTTAGGTTTAGGTTATGGATGGTGAACTGCGACGACATATTGGGAGTCTTTGACAAGAAGGGAGGAAAAGAGGAAGAGTGAGAGTTTGGAGTGCATTATTCCCTCCTTCGTGCGTGTTTTCCCCCGCTCGTCTCTCCCACAGATCAGCGCAGCAGTCAATGCAGAGGAGCGGCGGAGAGAGGACTGCGCTCATGCATGCTGCCCGGGAAACTTGCACTTCCTACCAGCCTGCTGAATGCCACTTGGATTCGCTCTCTTTTTGGCTCTTTCACACGAGGAGAACTAAGACATTGTAAGTCTGCCAGGATCTGGTGTCCGATGAAAAGGAGGGGGGGCTGAATTTGTACCACACTGGAGTCTTTTTTAGTTTCACCCATAATTAGCGTCGGCACAAAGGGATCAACTGAATAGAGGTTGACAGCCTCTGGAAAGGGGTGAGTAGGCATCCTTTCATGTGAGATTGATTCTTGAGGAGCGCATTTTTTTGTACCTTCGTCTCTCTTTTCATTTCTCTGATCTAACATGAGCAAAGTGACTTGTCGTTTATTTGCCGTCGCTCTCCTCCTTTTAATGTGGCAGGATTTCTTGATTCTTTAAGTAACAAATCACCATCCATATTCTCTATAAATACATATCAAGTGAAAAGACTTGGGGAGTTACAAAATCTAAAATGACCAAGATCTGAAAGATCCAATGGACTTTTTCTCTACGACACTGCAGGATATTCATGCTAATGGATTTCCTCCTAATTGGTCTGTACCTAAAGTGGCCCCTAAGAAAGCCCCCTGGGCTAATACTGTGCTCCCTGGGCATTGTTCTGAAAATAGTTCCGTTGGTGGGAGGGAGCTGTCCAAGGCCGTGCCGATGTGACAACAAGCTATTGTATTGTGAAGGGCTCAACCTGACCGACATCCCCCAAAACCTGAGCAGTGCCATTGGTTTGTCCCTGCGCGAGAATAACATCTCTGAGTTGCGGGAAGGGGACTTTGTTGGCCTGTCACAGCTTACCTGGCTCTACTTGGATCATAACAATATTGAGATTGTGGAGGAGAATGCCTTTGAGAGACTGCGACGGGTTAAAGAGTTGGATCTGAGTACCAACCGGATAGAGAACCTGCCCAACGGGACCTTCAGACCTCTGCCCAACCTGCGAATATTGGATTTATCCTATAACAGACTTCAATCCTTGGAGCCAGATCTTTTCCATGGCCTTAGGAAGCTTACCAATTTACATTTGCGCTACAATGCCCTTAAATTCATCCCTGTGCGGATTTTCCAGGATTGCAGGAGAATGCAATTCCTGGACCTGGGTTACAACCAGCTGCAGAGCCTGGCACGTAATTCATTTGCCGGACTCTTCAAGCTCACTGAGCTGCATCTGGAGCACAACGAGTTGGTGAAAGTCAATCTGGCCCATTTCCCCCGCCTCATATCCCTGCGGACCCTCTACATGCGAAACAATAAGGCCACCATTGTGGTAAGCACCCTTGACTGGACCTGGGACCATTTGGAGAAGATTGACTTCTCCAACAATGAGATTGAGTACATTGAGCCACATGTGTTCGAGAGTGTACCCAACCTTAACACTCTTATGCTGGACTCTAATAAACTGACTTACATAGATCAGAGGATTTTGGACTCATGGACATCCCTTAGCAGCATCACTCTGTCGGGTAATGACTGGGAATGCAGCAGGAATGTCTGTGCCTTGGCTTCCTGGCTTGGCAACTTCCAGGGACAACGTGACAGTGGCCTGTTGTGTGCCAGCCCGGACATTGCACAGGGTGAGGACATACTGGATGCAGTCTATGCTTTCCAGTTATGCGAGGACAATGTAGAAGCAACAACTCAGACCTTCACCGCTACCAGAAACCGCGCCAGAGGCTTCATATACGATGGGTCAACAAGAAATCCCTATGACCTGCAGGACGTGGAGGGCGGGGAAGTGGTCACCAGCTCCTTAACGGTGACTGCATCTGCTGATGACCTGGAGAGCACCATGCAGATTCACAAGGTGGTGACAGGCACCATGGCCCTCATTTTCTCTTTCCTGATCATGGTCCTCATGCTCTATGTGTCCTGGAAATGTTTCCCCGGCAGGCATCAGACAGTTAAGGCAGTGCTTCACCAGCCAGCGTCGCAAGCAGAAGCAGAAGCAGACCATGCAGCAGATGGCTACTACGCCTGCATCCGAGTACTACGTTGACTACAAACCCAACCATATTGAGGGGGCACTTGTCATCATCAACGAGTATGGTTCTTGCACGTGCCAGCAGCAGACATCTCGAGAGTGCGAGGTGTGATATTCCACCCATGTCATTTTTAAAAATCAGTGGCTTCAATGTTTGAATGGATATGGAACACACGTTAACTTGGCACCTCATTTTGCTGCTCTCAGGAGGAAGCTAACATTTCTCGAGTGCAAATGGACTAAAACAGGGATTTAGTGCTGATTTCAACAGCCTCAAAGCCTTGTGGGAGAATTTAACTCTAACACCTGTGTACTTGATGCAAAAGATGTGGAATAATTATGTTGACCTGTCCTGGCTTCGCTTATGAAGAGTGGATATTTGAGCTTTAATGTGTCTTTCTACTTCAGGATATTCTAGGACTTTCTAAAGGTATCGAGGACACCCAGAACTAAATTTTTACTGTGGTAACACACATACAAAATTGTAGAGGAAAACAACAAAACAAATAAACCCTTAAAAAAGATTCTATGTAAAATATGTTAACAGCAGAAATGCAAGAGTGGGGATAAAATGCAAGATGTTATCTTATTTCTTTTGTAATCTAGTGAGAAAAATAGAGGAAAATACAAATGTTTAAATAAATGAATTGCAATTCACAGTACTTATTTTTGCAGGTGAGTTGGAGGGTTGCTATTTTGTCTGTGATCGCGGGGAAAGATGTTCAGAGAGCTCTGCAGTATTGCAGGATGTAAATAAGCAGGCCTGTTGGGAGCGCTTCACTTCATTTGAAATGTTAAGCCTCAGTCTAAGGTTCAGATCTCCTCGTCTCTCCCCGAGATATAATCACTGTGCAAAGCTTGATTGTTATGGCTGTTGCAGTTGTCCCCCTTGTACCTATCCTGAATAGATAAAGCTAGCAAACTAGCAAAAACAAAACAGGCTAATGCGGTTTGATCGGATCTCACATGATAAAGTCAAACATTTGTATGCTGTGCAAATAAACAAGACAAGGAGTGTCTAAGACCTTAATTCCCTTCACTGCTTCCACAGACTTTTTTTTTTTTTTGCTTTATTTTGTTCATTTTGCAAATTCTAGATGTATATTAAATTGTGGCTTTCTGTTTAAGTGTGACATAATTTTAAATTATGTCCTGCGGTAAGCCATTGTTACTGTGTGAGTGATCATCCTGATGGATTGTTAGATCGTGCATGCCCCACATCAGTGGCGATTGCGCTAGTGAAAGCACAGGGCCTCTGAGAGAAGGTACAGGCTGCTCCCTAGTGTTTCATAGCAGCAGTAGAGAAAGACAAGATACCGCAGCAACAAGCCCTTGAATTTCTCTTGCCCAGGCTTTGTGTGTGTTTCGTGTACGCCTGTTGCTTGTCTATATGCATTCTCTAAGCTCAGCTCAGGATTACCACCACAGCGTAAAATTATCTGGACTAAACAACAAAAGCAGACTGATTCTAAAAAGGGAGATCTCACTTTGTGAGTCAACACCTCACTCACTTGGCTGTTATAATGATGGATTTGTTTAGTAAGTATAGGGGACATGCCACTGTGAAGATGGTGTGTGTGAGGCACTACACGTGTGTGTGTGTGTGTAATAATGTGAATGTGAGTGTAAGCGTGCATTTATATTTGACTATTAAAGTGGGTGTGAATTTGTTTTTGTGTCATCTCCTGAAAAGGTGTATTTGAGTTTGTTCTGACCAGCTGCATGTGTGAAGTATTCATTTGTCATGTATGACTGGGACATGCCTTAAAGGGACAATGTAAGGCTGAGCAAGTATTTTTACAATTAAATCAAACAGTTTTATTATGAATTCCAAAGTCCTGCCCCCTTTGAATCCTTTAATACTTGATATGAAACTGTTCTATTTTCAGCACTGTATTTGATGCGTATATGAAGCTAAGCCAAGCTAAACCAATAAAATGTATTCATACTGTTGTAAATGATACGCAATGTGACACGCTTTGCCCTTTCCTGATTAATTTAGTCATGCTGTTATTTATTTATTTATTTATTGCTGTTTATGCTTGTTTTCTGTCAGGTGAAGACATTGATGCATTATTCAGAACATTTGGTCTGACACTCCTTGGACTACAATCTTTTCCATCCCCTTTTTCATTTAATGAACGATACTGTTCATGACATATTTTGAAGCAAACCTCTAAATATATACACTCCAATGTGTGGTTGGGTTTTTAATGATTCCTCTGGAGAGTATTAAAAAAAAAAAGATTCTCTATTTGACTGAGTGACAGATTCCTAGCATCAACACGATGATGAAATGACAGCATTGTTCCCTGCACGGCCCGGCCCGGAAAAAAGAAAGAAAAGAAAATGTAGCTGTTCACGATCCCCTTCTCAAAACAGGTGGTTGGATTGTAGAAAACAAAAACATGTCTTTCACTAACAATAGTTGTTAACTGTATCAGCGGCTAGGCAACCGGCAACAGGGGAAACAATGGAGACGTAGAGCAAGTTGTTTGATTACATTCACCCTTCTCTTTTCTAACGCTGAATGAATCTAAGCCATCCCTCCAATCAAAGTGCTTCTGTGGCCTATTTTTAGCCCTTCTAGCTTATTTTGTATCAATATTGCATGTTTGTCATTTCATCTTGGCGCTGCTTGGAGTTGTTTTCAATTCCCTTTCCCCTTAATTATTATTTCTTTCTATTTTTTCTTCACAAGAAGGAAATGCATATTTGAAGTGGCTTTCTCCTCCTCCTCATGTGGCTTACAAACCCCTCTGCCCTCAAACTCTAACTAGAGTTACTGCTCTGACAATTAACTCTAATAATTTATACCGTTATTGACAAGGCTTGAGGTAGATCGATACGGATAGCTTTTAGCCAATTACAGATTTTCTTACTTGTTACTTTTTCAGACCAAAATAATTAATCCTGTGTTAGTGTTGACTGAGAGAAAAATTAGGGGATGGTGGGGGTGGGGGAATATGGTTTATTTATACAACAATCTTTTATTGATATTTTGGCTAATTAGTGTGTGGAGCGCTTGGCTATATGCCCAATACTATCAGAGAAGGGGCGAGAGAGAGAGAAAGAAGACAGCAATGGTCGATCACTAAGACATGAATTCAGGCAGGGGCGAGCCCTTGGATCTGTGGGAAAGCAGTCGTGCCAAGTGGTAGGGGGTAAGACACATTAGCTTTTGACCTTGTTAGCCTGAGCGTCCATATGTGTGTATGTGTGTGCATGCAACATGCAAGTAGCAGCTGAATATGGAGATCTCAAGTGAGTACTAGGGTGTTGTACAGCAGAGTTAAAGAGGGTCAACAGTGGTAAACAAAGCAAGATGACAAGATGCTACAAACAACTACAGAGCTAAAACAAATTCTCAATCTATACAAATCAATCAAAGCAAATCATCGGCTTAATCTCACAGATGCATTGCTACAATATAACTTTATAACTAACTTAATATATAACTGATGAAGAGAAACAACATCACAAACTATGCTTAGATGAAGTGTTATTTTAGTAAAAGGGAGATAATATTATAGCTTTCATAATATTTTTGAATTATATTTTCTTTTTATTCTCTTCTTTTTATTTACGTTTTAGCAATTTTATAAGAAGAAAACACTCAAGAGATAATTTAAACTATTTTCCATTACACCTAGAAACTAAACATTTTGCTAGGTATGTAAAAACACCAGGACATCTTAGTCTTGAGTATTAGTATCTAGCAAACCTTGTCAGCTATCTGACAACCCAGACCGCGTTTCCTAGTTTCCCTCGAATATCAAACAAACAGATTGCATTTCATAAGAAGGTCAGTGATACGCGAAAACTAGATTAAGTGTCACGGTGTCAGCATACATAAAATCCAGATATTTCATCAGAGTCTCTTGATAGAGCACCAGATGCTTAACAAATTAATTAACCTTGCTTGCTGTCTCTCAGTGTTGATTGAATGCCCCTGTGTGCCATTCCCTGCCTCTGGTCTCGCATAATAAAACACCTACACATAAACAGATACTCTGCCAAAACACATAGGACTGACCCAGCCTCTAGAAGACACGTACCATTAAGAATCTACACAAGAATCGACCGTTGCTTCCCTCTGTGACTCATAAATATATTCAAGTCGATATCATCCTTATTATTTGCAATATAAAGTTGTAGTAAAGAACTTGCTTTTATTGGAATGTGAGTAAACTGAGCAAGACGGCTTTATAATCCTCCAACTCATCGTTATAATTACCAACATCATCATCATTTTTATATGGGCATCTGCATCACTGGCGTCACATTAACCGCCGCCCCGGGGGCACTGTGCCATTTTCAATGTAACTAAATCATTAAAATAGCTATATATATAATAAATGTATATAGTGTCAGAAAAGACTAATTTGCATGGCTTTAAATGCTTATTTAAACAGACATACTATACACACCCACGTCTTCATTAACACATGAAGTGAAACTGAAGTGAGTGGGAAAAGGACATACATCAACATGCTTTATGAAACAACACATAACCAAAAAAAAAAAAAAAAAAGAGAGAGAGAGAAAGGCTGTCGCAGTTACAATTTAATTCATACCCAATGTAAACGGCCCAATGGGCATTACATTAATGAATAATATGGCATTACACACCATTTAAAGTCATATATCATATGGCTGAACGGTAATGCTCAGGGCTAATGTTCAGCAACATCTGCTCTCGCATTTGTGGTGCTGAACTGAGCACACAGTCATAGAGTGGGAAACAATGCCGATTGTTATTTTCTGCAAGTTTATGGAATATCTCATGGGTCGCACCCAGTGCACAGCTCGCTGTTCTCCATTTATGCAGATATGTGAAAAATATCTGAAACGTGAGAAAACAGCGATACTTATTTGCTGACCCTGACAGTGACTTTTCCCAGAAACCCTTCAGAGACAGAGCTACCTGAGAGCAGTTTTGATGATCTGAATGAGAGAGAGCGCACTGTAGAGATCAGACCATATAATACACTGCAGTCTGTATCTATACCACGGTTACTGTGAGTAAAGCTAGAGAGAGAGATGTGGCACAATAAAGAGGATCGATAACCTTTGTCTCTGTCTCTATTTCTCTCTCCTTCTGTATTCTTAAAGCGACAGCTCTAAACTCTAAACTGAAGATGTTGTGCTCATGCGTAAACTTATGCTTCCTTTAAAAACAAATTGAGTGCTGCAGTGATGACATATGTTTATAGGCCAACCCAGAAGTTCACATCACCCTGGTTCTCTCACTAAAAACTCAACAGGATTTTTCCATTAGCTTTTGGATGATAAGGTATGTGACCAACAAAAATTGTTGATCCTTACATATTTTGTTAATCATGATAATCTTCACAAATCTTCACAGAAAGCAACTTTTATGAATTTTGAAGCCTAAATACAATTGCCAGAAGTAAAAAGCTTAAACTGGCTATAAACAAACTACACCATGGCCGCATGACATTTTTCTTGCAAGTTTGAGTGAAAGCATGAGTGCACAACAAGGCTGTGAATGTGGACTAGTGAGTAGATGAGTTTTCCTGTTTGGCGTGATGATGTTTAATGTCCCAGACAACCTCTGTAGTCTCATTTAGCCATTTGTCATCACCTAGGGTACTAATGATTTTATGGCATAGAATAAACTGTGAAAATATCTAGGCTTGTGTTAATTACAGACGTTATAACAGGCATTAAAGAAAAAAAAAAAAAGGGCTTCAGGACAGTGGAACTAACTCTACGCTATCTAAAATGCTAACTCGTATCCGGGTTTTCACCTACAAAAATGCGTCATCCATGCAGCTCTCTCGTTTGTATTTTGTATAATTATGAGATGGATGGAATGCATGGTTACCTAGCAACTAGCAATTTGCAATATTCAGAACATTTTCATCAGAAGTGTCCCTGGTGAATGTTGAGACGAATCAAATAGGTGATACTGTGCATTGTCAAGCTCGTCCGTCCACGCTCATCTGTGGTTAAGTATACTTCATAAGCTGTGTGGTCGCAGCTGGGCGCAAGATGGAACAGAACGCGGAAAGTGAAGTATTCCCGTGCCTAAGGAGCGATGTGGACATCAGATGATTAAAACATTACATTGAATTATTATTAGGCTAATAGGGCAGTCATCACCTAATGGTTAGATAGTCAGACTTGTAACCCAAAGGTCACGGGTTCGAGTCTCAGTACCAGCAGGGATTGTCGTGGGGGAGTGAATGGCCAGCGCTCTCTTCCTGAGGTGACGACTGAGGTGAGACCCTTGAGGAAGGCACCGAACCCCCAACTGCTCTCCAGGCACCGCAGCACATGGCTGCCAACTGCTCTGGGTGTGTGTTCACAGTGTGTGTTGTTCACTACTCACTGCTGTGTGTTTGTTTGCACTTGCATGGGTTAAATGCAGAGCACAAATTCCGAGTATGGGACACCCATACTTGGCTACATGTCACTATTTTAATTTTATTTATAATAATATTTATTATTCAAATCATTTTAAAATTTTGTTGTTGTTTTTGTGTATTGTGATCAAGATTCTATTTTGATTTGTATTGTGATTAGGAACAACTTAATTATAAAGCATGCATAGCACTGGGTGATGTAGGCTAGTGTGATTAATTAGGATGTTTTAATTAGGAGGGTAATCACGACGTCAGCTGAACATCGTGATGTCTGTCAGCCATCGGTGATGGACAACGGCATCGTCTATCGGCCCAACCCTAATTCCTATACCTGCTGGACTCTGCTAATTGCTATATTCAAGGTTATTTATTGCCGATGTATCTATTATGTGCCAATTACATATCTCTTCGGTATCTCAAAGTACCAATGGTGGGTTATGAGATTCAAAGTGACAAAAACAAAAACCACCTGATAGCTGTATTTGAACAGCTGAACACTCTCTGCCCTGACAGGATGAAAAAGAAATCTTGCAGAGCAGTAATTTCCGCAGTAATTCCTCTGCCCCACAGGATATCAAAGATGCTGTGCAAAAAGTGGAATTAGGAGAGAAGCATAAGGAATCTTGATTGTGTTGAGAAGGACAATGAAGGCTGCAGAAAAAAAAGCCTGTTTAACCAGTTGACTGCTGGTTAAATAGGGGGTTTTCAATAAAACATGATAAATGATAATGGGTATTTTATGCAACATACATTTAATGCTCTACCTAACGTAAAAATAAAAAAGAAAAGAAAAGAAAAGAGAAGCTGTCAATAAAATTGAAGCGTAAAGAAAAAATAACAGGTATACTAATAGAGATTATTTGACTCTTACAAAGCATTTTTTTTTTTTTTTGTAAAATGCCCCATTTTTAATTATTCAAAACTATTTTCATCAATACTTTTAGTACTTAGTATATTTATAACATTTTTACTCACATAATCTGCCATCTTAGATTTACTGTATCTTTCACTGAGCTTGGCACAATGCATTTTGAGATTGCCTTCAATGCAGAACATTTGCCAAAAGAAGATGTCTTATGAGCTCTCTGTGACTGAACAGCAGGGAAGCAGTGTTTAGAAAAATAAAATACAGAATAATTGTAGTATATGTGATGTGTGGGGTGAAAGCCTCCTTGTATGTAATGTATGGACCATTTAAATATTTAACATGAATTCTGCATGTCTTATAGCATGCTAATGAGTTTCTTACAAAGATAGCTACAAAACCCCTTCAAACTAAGCAGTGGATCTCAATTGAAAAAGAGTCACTAATGTAGTGAGAGTGTCAGCACAGATAGATGTCCACATAAAGAGAGAGAGTAAATACATCTCTGACCATATGATTACATAACTAACACCTTGAACACCCTGCATCTTTCTTTTCATTCTTTCATGCCAGATGATCAAATAATTAATTTCTGTCTAATGAATGGGACTGACTCTATAAAACTACTGGAAGGCTCAAAATTCATGAATAGTTTTAAGAGTTATTGTGGTGCAACGTCACTATCAAACACAGCACATGAAAGTAGCAAACAACTATAGAGAAGGTATACCAGCGACAATTTGATTAGGGAACTTAAACTAGATTTTAACTTTAAAAATTACTTAAAATTAAACATTAACCATCAGCCAATCATCTAACTCCATCATCAGCCAATTAAAATTCATCCAGTGGAACATACTGTAACACCCATTTAGGCTGTTTACTACAATAGACTGCATACTATACTGCTATACTGTAGTACATACAAATTTAACCCTGAAGATAGTCTGTTTGTCAAACACATATTTAAATCAAGTTGAAATGTTCCAAACAACAAGTGTTTCTCAATATTCATGAATCCAGGAATAAGCCACATAAAGCATGGTGGGATATTTTAAAGATAAAGGACTTACCTAAAAGAAGATTTGGGGATGGAGACACATTCAGATAGAGACCAGCAGGTAGAGGTGGAAGCACAGGAGGAAAGAAAGAAAGAAAGAAAGAAAGAAAGAAAGACAGAAAGAAAGAAAGAAAGAAAGAAAGAAAGAAAGAAAGAAAGAAAGAAAGATGGAGAAAAGAGAAAAGAAATGCTGCTTTGCTATGCTTTAGTTTATTTTCTTCTTTAGTTCAGATTTTATTTCTACACACATATATATATATATATATATATATATATATATATATATATACACACACACACACACACACACACACACACACACACACACACACACACACACACAAGTGATAGAGAGAGAGAGAGAAATAAAGAGGGAAAACTACATGCAGCGAGTGAAGATAAAACAGAATAAAGAGGTGTCAAAGACCTGTGGTGCGGTAGTTGAGACAGATGGTACGTTTCATGCTCGGACACCTGACAATCCTTAAAGCAAGTGTCTATGCCTACATTTGTATGTGCTCTAAAGTTTAATATACAAATACCCATAAGCAACAAACAGAATTGTTCTCCTTGCCCACTCTTTGAACTTTGTCCTCTTCCTTTTGCAAAACATGGCATGGCAAAACACTGCTTTGCTACGTTTCAAAATGGCTGACTCAGAAGATAACCAAAGGCTTCTGCTTCATGTCCCCCCTTTTTGATCCCAAAAGCATAAGTTTCGCCATCACACCCCTCCATATAGTTGCCTTGGCTGTTGACAAGAGAGATGGAGTGTGTTGTGCCAGTGTGTGTCCTCTGCAAAGCACCTGATTACATTCATGGAGCCAAGAGGAGATTTATGAATGCAGACTCAGGCAAAGAGCGGCCCCATCCGCACTCTAAATAATGGCAGCGTGGAATAACTTTTTTTTTTTTCAGTTCCATTCCCTGCATTCCAAACTACCAGCTCAACTACCCAAATGAATATTTACCCCACTGAGATTATCTATCCACCTAGGCATCCCATTCTGAGGGTTATTTCAGTGCAAAGAATGCTGGAAGCAACGGGTCCAGATGCGTGGTTGGTGTGACAGTAGGATGCATTTGGCTTTCAGTCTGCAGTGTAGCCAACATCCCCTCCAGAAAAACTCAGTTTATCCTCTCTAGTGTAAATACTGAACAGGTTTCGGACCAGGGGGAATAACTAATGTTAATGAATGGGGAAACTCTTAGCTTAGCACACTTTATCAGTACATAAGCATGCTGTCTGGGCTCAGAGGCGGCAGATAAAATGAAGGGAGTTTGTTTTAAAACAGATGAATTGGGCGAGACCACACTATATGCAGCACGATCAGTCAGTGTCAGCTTATATGAGTCAGTCTGCTATAATAACGTTAAACTGGCGCTGTGCTCTGCCAAGCCATAATGTGATCCAAGGCAGGAGTCCAGGAAAACGGCTAAATGTAAACATACACATAGCTTGACATGTATGATCGGAAAATTGTGTGATGTGTGACGGAAAATTAAAGGGGATTTGACACTGATGGTGATGCCTCAGAATAAAAAAATGGATGGTTCCGCATCTAGAATTTGAGCCACTCCACTCCATACAAAATCCACAGAACGGCACATCTTCTACACATCCCTTTCCCCTTGTGTTCGTTTATTAAACATTTTAGTTAATCTCATGAGTGATAAAAGTCAAACACTGAAGAACGTTTATGGGTGTAACATTTGCACCTTTTTGTTTCAGGTTTGAATCCTCTATTGAGTAAAATTGGTTAGGTGGCACTGCTACAAATAACTAGGGACCTGGAAATGTGGTCTTGAAACTGCAGACTGTGGTACTGCATCTCAGTTGCTATGCTTATATATTTATATTAAAACATTCACACTGTTTTTATTTTGTTAATGGATTCACACAATACAAACCCCACTGCCTACCAGTCAGCCATATTCTACACTACTTCTTGCTTATTGTCCCCTGTTTATGAGGTATTTACATTTGTTAGCTGAAGTTTTAGTATTTATCATGAACAGTCTGATATGCTGGCTCGATACTTACCACAGACAAACCAAAAAACCCTAATCACTTGTTTGAGATGCAGCCTAATAAATCTGTGGGATGGTACTTATGTGCAGGCAACCCATGTATCTTGGGTTATTCTCAAACCACTTTCCCCTCCCTCTTCTACCCATTCTTTCCTGATGACTTGCAACTAACCCTCATATCAATTATAAAGACAAACAAATCTTAATTTGTTTACTCAGAGCTGGATATATTACGGGGCCAAATATAAGCACAGTGCCAAGCAGACAAATAATGATGCTGCAGAGGACACAGTAATTGAGATTTTCCAACACTGGTTAAAACTAATGATAGATTCAGAACACAAATTATTCTCCTCAACAACTGTAATGTTATCTCATTCGTTTTCATACATGTGTCTAGTATTTTTGACAGCACTGACACTATCAGATGAGAAAAAATCCCAATATGAATTAAAAATGATTTATTATTTTTGCTGAATTAGACATGTTTCATAATAAACTGTACACAATTATTGAACTGAACTGAACAAACACTGCCCAATTAACCGACTTGAATAATGACACTTTTAGTAGTTTCTATAATTTATTCTGTTGATACTGTGAAGCTACTTTAAAACAATCTTTATGTACAGATATTTCCAAAAACAAGAGTTCCGCCTTCAAACGAATGATACTTCTAGTACATTTAACTAAGTGTCTGTCTGCTCAGCAAATTTAGGAAATGAACTGCATATTTTGCAATGATTTATTTTTTTACCCGTATATCTTTTCAACTAAACAACATTTGCATCATAATCTTGTGACTTTCTGGAAATAAATGAAATGTAGCCCAAAACCTAAAGAGGACAAAAACTCTGAAGCAATGAGGATGAATTGTGAAATGAAGCATAGCACTTTGTAGCTGCTTCAAGGGAGATGCCTCAGAGTATACTTGTCAACTCCAGAGACTGAGGAGAATGCAGCTGGAGGAAATTGGCCAGGAAATTGGTGGAAAAGAGACTTTTCTCTATCGACAAAACAACTATCTCATTCATTTTTCCTCTGAGCTCCATTCAGAGTGTTCTGAAATATACAGTCATGCTGAGGACCGTGGGGGTCCGCAGGAGACAGTCAAATGCATGCGACTCGACCTTTGACATTTAGAACTTGATGCCAACCAATGTGTCTGTGGACAGCTTGTACGTTCACATATATAATCATGCTGTAAATGTTACTCTGATGGAACAAACAGATCTGCTGCACTTCCTTAAAGAAAAAAAAAAATCTATACTTTAGTAGCACTTGCTTTTTTATTTTCACAAGTTGACTTGTAGCAATGTAGCTGATTCAAACAGGCTGTTCCATGCTGTGTTCTTTATATGTTAATGATCATGACTGGGTAACCTCTTTGCATGATATAAGTAACAAAATCCTTATGTTACTGAATTAAAGACCTTAAACTTGACCCAAGCCCAATGGGACTTAACTGTCGTGAAATATTTACTTGAAGTACCCCCTGAGCTTGTAGGTTAATATTTCAATAATTTAACAACATATTCCCATATTCATGGTTCCCTAATGGTGGTTAATGGTCAAATTATATTCAGGTAAAGATAAAAATATTAATATTAACTATTTCAGTAAATGTTTTGATATTTCAACAGTGATTTTAAAATTATTTAGATATAGGGCTGCACAACTTGGCCAAATAAAATTATATTGCAAATACTGTCATATATGGTGATTTCAACAGTGATAAGATATTATTTCATATGAAAACATCTCATACTGTTGTTGCTGAAACAAACCAATACCTATTTCAAAGTATTTATTAGTAGTAGTCGTGGTAGTAGTAGTTTTCACTATAAAATTATAGAATTACAAAATTATGATTATAAAAAGTTATTTAAATGCAATGCTGTTAATTATTATTATTATTATTATTATACACTAACAAGTTACCGATATTTATGTCTTAAACGCTTTACTTTAAAAAAATCCACCTCTTAAGCTTTTAACATTTCAAAGACACAGACTTGTATTTTTGGAACACGAGTGAAATTCTGAAAATACATTTAAATATACTTATTTAAATCACAGTCTTTGATTTGATCATGACAAGCTATATTGTGATTTCTATGATATTTTGATCAATTGTGCAGCCCAAAATTTAATTTTAACTACCCCCTATAGTTCCCACTCACACCCTCTTTTGCGCACCCTGTACTAGCAGAAAGATCAGATAGATACACTCATCAAGAACACAAAGTCCTTGTCCAAGCCTAAATCGTGTCTGAATCTTAACAGATGCAAGCATGTGGCACACAGTGCTCAGACACAGAGGGCTCAACCTGTCACCTGCACACACTAACTCTCACGTGTGACTAAGCTCTCTTTTATGGTTATGTGGCAGCTGATGAATGTCGTCCGCCTCTGCTTCATGCTAAACAATCACTACATCCCTCACTTGCACGCCCTCCTCTTCTGGTTTCACTCACTCGCCATGCGCTCTTCCCTCTCGCTCACGACAACTGGATAGCAATGGATGGAAAATGCCAACAAAAGTGTTTGGCTCAGCCGTGTGTGAGAACCTAGCCTGCGGGCATGGCCATGTGAAAAGGGAATTGCTTCAAAGCTGCAACGGACTGCAGGAGTCGAACACAGATCTTTCGGTCACTTAATGCAGCCTGCTCTCATTTGCTCAAAGTGGCCCTTTACAATAAACCTAATAATAGTATGTATGTATAAATGATGTGCGTTTCCATTCCCATTGTTCATTTTTGGTGAAATGTTTACTTTGGGGAGGAAAGCACTATGGGTAATTTCTTAACCTCATATAGCCTACTGTCATCAAATTTAAAAATCAAATTTTTAAGACATTTAAATTATCAACATGACGAGGAATATATATTATTATATCATTTTACTCTTTGGCCATTTAATTACTGTATCAGTATGGTGTTTTTTTTTTTTTTTTGTCCTTGAGTATGAGCATATTCTCACTATATTACACTATATAAACCAAAAACATATATGCTAATTCATATATAGCAGTTTATATAAATTCATACTGTTTGTCAGGCTTTACAGGGTTAATGTTAAATTGTAAATGTGAGTGTTTTAGACTGGCTGACAAAACTGTCACTTGGAAAAATTGTTACATACGAAAATAGATTTTACATATATGCTACTATATTACATAAATGGCTATTTATTATATTTGCAGGATAGCAAGTACAAATCTGAAGTTGCCCACCCAGGTCAGCAGAAAAAACAAAACAAAAAAAAACCTGAAACCACTGCCTTATTTGACCGAAGCTGCACAAACAGCCCGTCCTTGCCAACAAGGGCAGGTGTAATTAAAAACAAAACTGAAATCAAATCAAGCAGAACATCAAAAATAAAGCCAACCAGTACAGCTTTAATTGGTCAAAGGGACCTTGTATTAAATCAAAGATACATTATACGGTGCAGAAATTTGGTCTTGTTATGCGAAGAGGGAAATGCAAGGATTAAGAGGTTAGAGAGAGAGAGGGAGAGAAGACAAATGAGAACAAAATCAAATGAAAGCAGATGGCATTCAGAACAAGTCCTGCCCAAGGCCAGCACCCTCCCTCCCCTCTATCGCCTTCACTGCTTTCTTCCCTTTACACCACAAGGAAGAGGGATGTCAGGATGGAGGGTGGAGAGACATCTGTCTCTGCAGAGGTGAACTGTGGGAATTAGCAATCAGGAGGGCTTGGTTAATTAGTTTGCGAGTCAGACATATGAAAGAGGTCATGTTTTCCTTTCCCTTGGCGAGAAGAAAACCAGCATGAATGCCCTACATAGGAGAAGGAAAACACGGTGGCTTGTTGCATCCATAACTGCATGACTTAAAAATGCTGAAATGGCATTAAACCTTGAAAAAAGGCTTTTGATGGTATTATTTACTGTGATATACAGCACCGCATGTACTATTGAGCACTAAATATTTATATAAGTATATCCAGAAACAAATAGGTTAATGAAGAGTGATGGTTTTACTAAAGCAAAATATTCACTTCAGATGCAAACTCTAATTTGGTATAGTAGTAGCAACACAGCCAAAGTCTTGATATCCATTAAATCAAAAGATAAATTACCCACTGAATCAAAATATTACAAACCAGAACAAATAATTTAATCTGCCAAGTTATAAAGCACAAAAAAATCATCCCCTTTTTCTTATCCTCCCTCACGCTCGCTCTCTCTCTCTGTCGACCTGACCATAGTCAAGATTAAAATTCATCAATCAATCACACATTTTAATGGCCAGACCATCTCCCTTACACCCACAGCAAAAATTGAATCACAAAGGCAATTTCATTAAATTGAACAGTGATTCAATAGCTCTAATCATTCTGCACAGTAAAATTAAATCTCTCATTCCTTTAATCATACCCCCATGTTAAATAATTACTCAATTTGAGGGTACGGTTGGGGTGGGCGCTGAGTTAGTAACTCATTTGTTTTATATTTACACTTGCATTGTTATGGATGTATGGGTTAACAGCCTCTTGATATGGCATGTTTGACCCTGTCGATTTGCTCTGCAGCCAGATGATTTCATTTCTGGAAACCATGTTAAATGAATTACAGGTCTATGTGATGGAATTACATTTCCATACCATAGCTGCACTACTCAGATGTCCCTGTCTAAAGGAATGTTAAGTTAGAATAAATAAAACTTAACCTCTGTCTACAGTTGTAAGCTGTTCATTTTAATAGAATTCAAAACAGACTATAGGTGCATCTACGCCATGCCATAATAACCTTATTAATGAGGTCAGTAAATCAGTAACAGTAAATCAGGCCGGGAATTCGACTCCACCCCAGGCCACCTCTGTTGCTGCAGTCACCACCACCCAATTCATGTGTCCACCAGACTGCTAAACTTGTAGGTTAACCCTGTTAGTTGATGTAACAGGTAGACTACCATAAATAATATGAATGGATAAATAAATAAACCCTCAAAAACTCACTAGGAATACACCATCTATATCATCTTTCCCTGAATCCCTCTCTCCAAAACACTCTGCACATCTAGTTTCTCTGCAATATGAAATAAACACTTTCAATAATCTATATTAATTATGCAGCCATCAACTGTATGTCCCCATGATCACAGTCCTACTACTGATGATCTTATAAATCATAAAAGCACATATTGTTCTAAGAGTATAGCCAGCATGTTTTACTTTTGCTTATAGCTTAAACTTTACCAGAAGGTTCCTGCTCTGACTCAAAAGCTGAACTGTCCACCCCCTCTTGTTCAACAGCAGGAGCGCTGTTGCTTCCTTCGACACCTTCAAAATAAATAAATAAACATTTTAGACTAGGCTACATACTGTAGGCTAGAAATGGAAAATCAAAATTGCTGGTCAAATTTGGCACTAAAAAAATACTGTATCCCCATATGTAACAGTGTGCTAGTTTGTCATTAAGATGCTCTTTTAAAACTTCTATCATTATATATATTTGTTATATTTTTTTAGAATAGTTTTTTATCAATTGTAAGTCACTTTGGATGAAAGCGTCAGTCTGCCAAATGATTACGTAAATATAAGGGGTGGACCAGTTCAGCTTTTTTCACGGTTAGGTTTATTTCATGGTTTTAGAGTAACTGTTTCGGTACCGTTGTATGTGCTATGTTTATGGAAAAACTATACTTTCAAAAAATATATATTTTATCATATTATTAAGAATAACACGGTTGGTGGGTTTTTTTTTTTTTTTGACCATACTTTTTTTTTTTTTTTTTTTGGTTCTTTTTTTTTTTTCTTATCTCTGTTGTTGTAATGTCTGGGAAGCCAGAATGTTCATCCATCAACAGAAACATATATTAAATGAACCCTGTTTATGTTACATGTTATTTATAGTAAAACATATTACAGATGTTTTCTCAGATTTAAGCTGAACCACGGTCCCAGCGCGTTCCGAACTGTGTGTGGAGAACCGAACAGTTAGATTTTTTCAGTGAACCGTCCCACCCCTAGTAAATATAATGTCCAGTAAATGTAATTTTGACCGAACTGCTACCTTACTGGCGAACATGGTTGGGATTTTGCATAACTTGCTGCATCTCTTTGCCAGGGCTTTTCTCCTTTTTATACGTCCCCTCTCTGCTCCTCCTTTGCTTTTACGCTCCATTTTTTGCACGGTTTTCTAAGATGAAGCCTGCCTCTGGATATAGCCAATTAGGCAGTGCTTCGCTGATGTTGGGTCATGTGGTGGTGTCATTTTCACTCCGCGATCGCCTGATTCGTAGATTTATAAATCCCTTAATTCGCAGTTGCATCCCAGCCTATTGCACGTCAGCCTGATCGACTGCACAGCGGCAGCCGGCAGGCCAGAATGACCATCAGGCCACCGGGAAATGTCCCGGTGCTCCCGATGGCAAGTCCGCCCCTGGTTCCAACATTTAAAAAGCATTCCTCATAGAATTCGTAATTATACCTAATAAATGGGAAATACTCTAATAGCTACGACTTGTATCACCTGACTCTCATAGATTCAGATTCTATTTAAACATTGATAGTGTCACCATAGAAACACATCATTCCAAGTCTGAAGACATGAACAGCACCAAGTGGAATGTCATGTGTTGTCGGATCTCTCAGCGAGGACATATTCATTCCTTAGTCGGTTAATGCATTGTGTTTCAAATTTGAGGTTGGCCTCTCAAAGAATGAGCAAAACATGTTTAGAAACTAGACTAGATAAAAATCAGTTTCCCATTCAGTTCCAATGTGTTTTTTGTTTGTTTGTTTTGGTGTTCACATAGCATGTTCCAAAACCTGCGTAAAGTTTTATACCAGTATGTTGCAAAAAATCATGACGATTTTTTATTTTTATTTATTTATTTATTTTCAAAAATTAATAAATAGCACCAGAGGGTTAAAAGGGAAATTTCAGTCTAGTATTATACCATTTTTTGTTTTAGTAGTTGTGTTTCCATTGTACAAAGTATTAATAATACGAACGAACGAACAAAATTTATGAATGAATAAGTGTATGCAACTCAAGACACTATTCAATCCAAACGCACACCATATGCTTGCATCGGTCAGTTTAAAGCACTGTAATAAAAAATCTAATAATGATGCAGGAGGGTTGTAGATTCAAACAAGTTCATTGAATTCTCCAGCAGTACTGATGGCCTCCTGGGCGTTATAAAACACAATTAATCACATCCACAGGTGAGGGGTGGATGGCCAGAGGTCTATTCCACATCAGTCAGAGTGATTACAGAAATGTAAAATGGGTCATATAACTGTTGAAGGACTGCTCCAGGTGGGGGGTGCCAACATATGTTGAGCAGGAAAGGGAGAGAGAGATCAGGGAATGACTTGTACACCAGCTTTAGTGCCATGCTGCCATTAGGGATTAAATGTGTCGAGGACACTTACAGAATGCTGCAAAAAGGTGCCAAGTAAAGTGCCTGTTGCGAGTAGAAAAAGTGCAACAACTTCTGTATCTTGAAAATTCAAGTTGTGTCAGGTGTCAAAAAGATTGTGACTGTAACAACTGCTGTAAATAACAATACACCATTGTCTATAATGTATTTATGCTTCATGAAACTGACACAGGACACATTGTCCCATTCTCCCTGTGTTACTTTTTCATTTTTGGTCTGTGTACCCACACGTCATATGGATGCAGAGGTCAGATGGTCTTTGGCCGTTGCATTGCGTTTCGCACCATAAGCTCATTCTTTTTGGGAAATCACAAGTTACAAGTTTGGACTGTATGATAATGGTCAAGCTATCTATCATGGTTAATTTGCTCAAAAATATAATCCCCATAATCATGATTATTGGCTTTTTTTTTTCTTCATCTGAATTATTGCATTTTCACATAAGCAAAGAATCAAGAGAACATCAACATGGACATTGTATGGTTTGCTCACAGACTCAGTTGCAGCAAACAGTGCAAACGACCGTGTGAAAGAAAACAGACCCGCAGTATTACACTTTTATTTAAGCAGAATATCTCAACAGAGATTGCTAAACTCCAATTTATATGCTTGCAGATGTTTTCAGCTCATCGGCACTTTTTCCATTATGTAGACAGAGTGAGTGCATGGTTGCCAGGTTTTGAGGATTGCGCAAGCCACTGGGTAGAAAATGTATTGATTTAAGAGAAAAGCTTATGGAGGCTTCTTACCAATTCAAGATAACACCAATGCCAAATTAAAATTAAACATTTTCAGCATAAATAACCAGTAGGCAAATATTGCAGATGGTTATGCTTAATAAACTGAGAGAAGCAGAAATTGTCATTACAATTAAAATATGATTTGCCATGCAGCCCTATTACATAGTTAAAACTGTATATAACATATTTATTATCATTGATAATAATAACAAAAACATGATAGAAGGATTATTATTATTTTTTTTTTAGTGTAGCTTTACATTTTTACAATCCAGTGATGCTGCAATACTTACATCTCATCAAATGTTACTGACATTACATTTACAAAATGTTGCTGTGTGCACAAAGTGTTTATTGGAAAAGAATTGTTGTCATTTTAAGGACCCCATAATCTATCCCTTTTGTTCTGAAAACAGTTTGCTGTGCTTGGTTCCCTTTGAACATCATAAATCCTACTATACATAAAAAGCTTCTGTAAACACTAAGGCCATACTTCAGGCAAACAGAAACGATTCACAAAGCTCTACTAGGTACCTGTGAATGTTTACAGAGCTCATCTTAAATTCAGATGTGGCTACTATGCTTCATAGAAATGGATTTTGAAAGGTTATGACTGCGTGTGAATCAAAATCGCACTGGGAGAAACAAGACAAGATGAGCTAATATAACACACATTCCTCTTTCATAAACAGCTTATTGACCGACATGCCATTTGAAACTGGTTCGGTCAACGTATACAAGCTGTGCGTGCGAGTTAGTGGCAAGAAGGGAGATGTCCCTTTTTAAACTTGACCTTCTGTAACCCTGGTCACAATGGACTGAAGCTAGACAAAGGATACCCTGGCTGCCTTCCAGTGCACAATACATCAACTGTCTATTATCTTACCAGGGTATTCCAGAGGAAGAGGGACACTGCTGGCCCAACATCGGCCTGCTTTTAGAGGGCAATTCATCACTGGGCAAGGCATCACTGTCAATTCCCAATCCCACAATACTTGGGGTCAAAGGGTTGAGTGAGAAGGCAAGAACATGGGATCTTTAACATTGGGATTTGCAACAACCTCAATATGCCACTCACTCTTGGAGAGGCAGAGAGAGTCTGAATTGTGAGGCATCTCAGGGTCAAATAACAGACCTCAGCAGTTTTGTCCTTCTCAGCTATGAGAAAAAGAGTGAAATTTCCCTTTCAAATCATTTCTGGGGTCAAACTTGCATTTCCCATGCAGATTGAGTGGATATGAACATATGGGACACCATATTGTGTGATAGTACATGTGAGGATTAATGCAAATTTTAAGTTCATGGTTCATGCCTGCTTTGAAGACCCTTTTTTTCTTTTGGAGAAAAAATGATGTGAGTTAGAAATTATTCTGAATCATTACCATGAAATTGAATCTGTAACATAGAGGTGACTTGCCCTTGCTCACGTGTTTTCCAAATATCTCCATAGTTCATGTGCCTCAGAGCAGAAAAGATGTATTTGTTTATCGCTGCCTGAATGTCGCAGTTTGCATTCTAACAGTAAGTACCGGAGAAGAAAATAAATGTAACTTCGGCTACATCAGTGTAAAACAATTCACTACTACAAACACACACATTGCTGAGAAGAACAGTGCCTGTTTGCATTATGCAGTATCCATCAAACATTTAATATGAGTGAGTAAGTGCTTGCTAACCTTTGTCTACGATCACACCTACACACTCTCCTGAGGAATAACAGCACAGACAGCACTGCAGTTTAAAGCCCCACTAGTGTGTTAAAAACTGCCAGTTGGTATCCTCACAAATTTCTGTTCAGGAACAAAGGGATGTTAGCTATGGGCTTGAAAACAATTCTGAGGTTTCACAATTCAGCAGAGTGATGGAACTTCTCTTCATGCATATGCAGTATATGCTATAAAACTGGACTAAAAGCAGTGTGATCAAATATTCACGTTATACAGTCCTGGATTCACAATGATTTAGCTGGTAATATACAATTAGGCAGCATTATAAATATCACAAGTGTTTTAATGCTCTTTTTATATGGTTGCAGAGTTTCCTAAAGTATTTTTTTTTAATTGTTGGTCTAAAACAAGCACTTAGCTGAACAATGTAATGTAAGTGTTTTCTTTTTTCTCTCTCTCTCTCTCTCTCTCTCTCTCTCTCTCTCTCTCTCTCACTCTCTCTCTCACTCCTCTGTCCTACTACATAAGTACTACATTATAAAGACGTTGTGACTATTGTGATCATTTAATCTAATATTGTGATTATGATACGGTAAACATTTAAGACCTCAGATATTATAGTTTAACAACCATTAGTAAACTATTGGTCTACGTTAGCCCCACTTTTGACTCACTTTTTGGAAACCCAGTTGAGTGAAAATTGTATAATTTTAATATTGCTACTAAATGAGCATATTTTATCGTATTAAATTTCTGCAATTAATTCAGCCTGAACTGCTTAATGCCCTGCTTAATGATTTGAATCTTAGGTTTACCAATTTGGATTTTTAAGAATTTTAAAAATCATGTCTTGTCTTTCTTGGATATATTTAACAATTTATAGACAGCAACCAAATCCTAAACTTTAAGCATTCCGAGTTTTTTCACAGTACTCTATTTAATTGCCTAACAAGCACTGCTTCCTTCTAGAAATGCAAATCTATTTTGCCACTGAGCAAGAACAGAGCACCATCAGAATGAACGGCCCTCCAGCATGCGAGTATTGACAGTCTCGAGTCACACTATAGACCGAACTTATGATCTTGTTCTATGGGAATGCAAGAGTATATAAATGCAACTACAATCTATAAGTCATTTTGCCACTTCAGATTCAAATTTCAAAACAGTTAAGCAGCAAATTAAGCAAGTGAGACCATAATGCAGTAAAACTAAGTATTCACAGGAAATAGCAATGCTGGATAAGCAATGCTTCATTTGTTTGCCTCAATCTCTTTAGTAATCAGCCTGGGTGTTGAAAAACTCTCATAGTGGACACAATTCTCCACACCAGAAAAAAGAAACAAACAAACAAAAAAAAAAAAACTTACGAATGGCTGTTGTGAAAACTGGGGTACAAATCTACATCAGATACCACATACCAATCCAAGGATAGAGTAAACAGTAATTTTGTTACAAAATCCAAATTATTTGTGGTTCAATTGTGCAAAGCATCTATGAATCTATTTCAGCAGCAAAGCAAAATTATACTTATATAACCAAGGAATTCAAAGAAAGAAACTATAAATGATTTATCCTTAGAGATTCGTGATATTTATGATACATGATGTTAAGCTTATTTGGACAGAAAATTGTTTTTCTCTGGCTATTAAAAGCTCAAAGAGTCAAAGATGCAAAGGAATTAGAAGAACATCTCTGAGGCACCCTTAGCCAAGCCATGGGCAGACACAGCAGATCTCCAAATATCTGATTTGACAGAAAGACTCGCGTTTTATGCTCAGACATTCAGTCCTCATGTTTATGATGAATGACCTTGTAGTAGCTGGGAGCCCCAGCATCTTGAGTCCTTCACACTGAATTAGGGGTTAAGAAGAAGAAGAAGAAGAAAAAAAAAACTATTTAAAGAAAAGAAATGGCTGAAGTATTGAGTGAAATGACTCACTGGTTTTCTCTGTTTTATCAATTTCACTGCTGCAGTATGTCTATGCTGGAAGAAAGAGAAAGCGCTCTGACAAAGAGACAGTCTGTCAGGAATGGCTCATTAGAACTAGAAAACCAGTTTTGGATAGAATGAGGTAGGGTTGCACAATGGACCCTTTTCACAGACTGTGATGACGCATTTCCAGTTATAACATTGTATATTTAGCAAAGTTTTTGAAATGTCATTTTAAAAAGGTGTTTTATAACACTATGCTTTGTGTTATATTACCTTGGCATTCAATTAAAAATATTGCATTTGAGATATGATAAACATGTAACCAATATTTAAATATTAGTTAGATATTATGGTTAAAAAAATCATGTTATAATAAATTTCTTTAAAACTATATCCACTTTAGGCTGAATTTTCACTTACAGGGAACCTTTCTAATTTCTTCACTTTCAGTTAATATTCTTAGCACAGATTTAATAGTTGTGTGGCATTTCATGTACTGTTCTGAGACAAACGTTCATAAGCCACACACATATGCAGTAGACAGCAGAACAGAATGTCACTCCTTCACTTTGAAGCATGGAGCACACAGATATTATATATGTAATCAAATCAGAGCCATTTGTGGTTTTATAGTCACACTAGAAAATGCTTTGGTTTTAAATCATTCAATTGTGAAGCTCTACAAATGACTTGAAAGCTTTCTAGGAGTATGGGTGAACTTCCATATGAGTGAGTGAGACATGCAACAAAAAATATATATATATTGGTGTGTGATGCAGCATCTGAAAATTCTCAGTGAACTTATGAATGGCAGAAAAAGAGAGCAAATGACTCCCAACTTAAAGCCTTTACAATCGTTAGTGGCTTTATAGGCGATGAGAGCCCACTGATCAGCCTTTAGTGGCCTAAGGCAGGTCAGAATCGGTGGCTTCTATGGTAATCCATTGTCACCCATCGTAATGGAATAGGCTTTTAATGAAGCAGTGGAGCACATCGCACATCACAGGGACCTTACTGATGATCAATGTGCAGGTCAGTACTCGAGAGGACTGATTGATCTGATTGAGGTTTCAATTGATTGAATGCCAGACAGCCTCTGGTGAAATGTAAAATTCAGCAAGGTTAAAATCAAGGCAATCTTTAATCAGTGAGGTGAACTCATTCTTCACAATTAACTGTGAGCACATTTAACTGGATTTGATGTCAGGAAAGCAAAAAAAGAAAGAAAATCAGGGTTGGTGGTGTATAGTTTTAACTGTATATATACAGTATAACTGTATATAGTTTTCACCCTCATGCAAAGTGTTTCCTGCTGGAGCATCAATGAGCATTTGAACTTTTCATAATACTTGTGTATGAGTACCTCAGTTGTCCTCAGTGTGAAAAGATGGATCTCAATATCATACAGTCATTGTTGGAAAGGGTTCAAATACGTGCTAGAAAACCAAAGAATTTGTGTCTGGGGCCTGTTTTTTACATTCAGTATCATATTTAGTTAAATTAAAAAGTCTTACAAAATCACTTTATATTATTTAATAAAATAATAATAAATAATAGTTCAAAATAATTAAATAATAAATAAAGAAATGTATCATATTTATTTATAATTTATAATATACGAGCGACTCTAGAGAGTCCTCTAACCACAAGGAATCGAAAAGATGACTTTGTGCGAGTAGAATACGCAAATACGCTTCCATGTTAATGTTAGCAGCTAGTCTCTTCAAACCCTCATGAGCTGTGGTAATACATGCTGTCAAAACAAACTCAACAAAAGAGTAAAACAGAACAAAAGCAAGCACTAGAAAGGGAAACAGAGCCCCCTGCCATCCCTCTCTGTGGGAGAGGAAGAGAAAGGAGTGATGGAGGGAAGAGGGAGCATTCTAGTGAGGTACAAGCAGCATTTCAGCAAAGCGGAGAATTGCAGAAATACTGTGGGATCACATGCCCCATTATATTGTCGACTTTTTGTTAGTAGCCTGTAGCTTACAATTTTAGCTAGCTAGTTTAGCTAACTAGCATGACTCATGGCCGTAACTACCTTGAAATACAGTATGAATAAAAACTACACGAGCGCTGTGAGATGAAAAAACACCAGAATTTTATTTTAAAATCATGACTAGTTTAAGCGTGATATGTTGTTAAATTTAATGTTACACATTTCTCATCTTTTTTAGTTGTAAAATGCCATTCATGGCAGGAAACATTATATATCAGGCAGTGAATAGCATCATAATGGACACAGTTTTAATCAAGGTTAAACCCCACGGGACGGCACCAAAACAGGCCATTAACCAAACATGGTCTACTGGTTTAAATCTGCCCAGACTCTCATTCAAGGCTCTTTCAGTGTGTAATCGCACCATTACCACTAAGTGCTAGTTTTCCATTAGTACTTCAAAATCAGCTGGATCCAAACAGGCACAATCAATAAAACTTTGTTTGAGTTAAGCATTTCATTACTAGAGAACATGCGTTTTCTGAAAGGAGCTGTCCATCTCATCTGTCATATAGCTCTATATAGTAAAGTGGTGTGGTCTGGCTGAAGTTCAAAACAGAAGATGCCACTGGTGAGCAAATGTTGATCCAAGATCTTCATATCCAAACTGTGAGGGATTAGGGGGGCTGCCAATGTCTGGCCTCGATTCATGAACACCAGTTAGTTAAAAGCCTCAGTAAGATTTCAGACAGAAAGAGATTAATGTTGGGAGCTTTACTGAGGCGCTTGAATCCCTGCCTCACCACATCATCTCCCAACTAGTTTCTTGGTGCCAAGTCTGACAGACTTACTTTGGCAGAGCCTGGCAGCGGCCCTAATTCATTGCATTAATAAGTGAATAAATAAATGCAGATGGAGTTGGCCCCTCAATGCCAGTTTTAATGCACTGTCGACCACATGGGCCAAACCCTCACAACCTCCCACAGCTTCCTCCTTGGAGTCAGATAAATACGGCCAATCAAATCAACACTGCTGACAGTGATTAGACTCCACCCCTAACACAATATTTTATGTACTGTAATCAAAGTTCAGTCATAGCATATGAGTAATATCTAGATATCTTTTTAACACAAAATTAACCATCCGCAAACCCATTTTATCCCATTCAATTTGCAAAAGCCAATGACCCATAATTGTTCTCCCAATGCATAGAACAACTGAAAGAATATATGAAAGCCATGCACACAGGAGATTTCTTTTTATAACATACTGCTTATGTGAATTTTTAAGAGAAAGCAATTCACATGGAGACAGTAGTACTTTTATTTTTTTGTTTTTTTTATACACTACTGGACAAAAGTTTGGAAGACTTTTTAAGTTTTTGTAAAGAAGTCTCTTATGTACACTAATGTTGATTTTTTTATTTTTTTTAAATACAATAAAACAGTAATATTACTACAATTCAACATCACTATTTTCCATTTTAACATATTTTAAAATGTAAGTCATTCATGTAATGGCAAAGCTGAATTTTCAGCAGTCATTACTGCAGTTATCAATTATTATTGTTGTTATCATTTTTTTTTTTTGGATGAATATAAATTTCAAAAGAATAAGAAGACTGGGGTAATAGCTGCTCAAACAACAGCTGTGCCATCACCAAAAAAAAAAAAAAAAAATTCCACAGACTAAGGCCCTCTATGGGACTAACTCACAAAATATTGTCTCAGGTAATTTTAGTGATGACCCTGGTGAAATGTTCACGAGAAACCAACTGCAAACACATTTGATCGAAGAGTGTCAGGAAGGAAGCCTCTTTTGGGCGCCAAAAACACAGCCTGATATCAGATCTCTGCTGGAGTTTGCCCAGAGGCTCACAAATGTGAAGACAGATTCGGTGATGTTTTCGATTTCAACACAAAGCTATTAACTACACTGAGGCACAGTGATGGCAGCATCATACTTTGGGGAGGCTTCTTTGCAACAAGGTCTATAAAACCCTTGAAGGCAGAAGGAAAAATTGGAGAAGCACTAAGTACAGCAAAATCCTGGAGGATCCTGGAAGAGCACTGGGACTTAGGAGATAATTCTTCCTTCGGCAGGACAACGACCTGAAACATAGCGCACAAACCACATCAGAGTGCCAAAAAAGGTTCATGTCCTAAAAAAAACCCTCTTTCAAACCCAGACCTCAATTCAGTTCAGCATCCCTGGAATGACTATTTTGTCTAAAAATTGCAGTTCACAAATGGTGTCTATCCAATTGGTCAAAGTCAAAGCCCATCCCCCCCCCCACCAAAAAAGGTTTCCATACCATAACACATCACACCAAAAGAAGAAGAAGAAACACTCTCTATAATTAACTTGGCAGTGAAACACTAATCGTACTATATATAGAATATTACAGTTACAGGGCAAACAGGCAAATATCAAGACTTAGCTCTTAGAATGTGGCTCAGGCAATTAAATTACAGGACAATAACTCAAAAAAAAGGCACGTTCATTTGCATTGAGTTTGAAAGACAACTGTCAAATTTCTGTAGATGTTGCGCTTTAATTCTGATCTCAGAACAATCTGCTAATTGCTTATAAAACACAGTTGAGTTTAGAAAGGGAGAAAGTTGTCCTGGGTCAGTGTGCAGAGGCAATGTCATCAAATTCAAGACCCATTGTGATGAGGCTCAGATCAGTTAGTAATGACTTCAATAAAGTGTCACTCTAATATCCAAAAGAGAGCCACTAAACAATTACCTAAGAGGAGCAAGTGTGAGTCAATAAACTTTTATTGGGCATTTCCCTTCAATTCCACAGCACTTTATTACCAATGCTCCACCAACCTGTGCTATTAACACCATCAGAGCAACGTGCAGATGTCAATAAACAAGCCTCCAGCTCCTTATTTAGTAGGGATGCACCGATACCGATACTGGTATTGGTATCGGGGCCCAATAGTGCTCTCCTGTACTCATACTCGTTTAAATGCTTGGATACCACACAGCATGTGAACAGTGCTGTGCTAAGACAAATAATAATAATAATAATAATAATTAAAAAAACAAATAAAAACACAACAGACAAAGAGAGAGCAGAATGGAGTTATTAGAGATAAGGATGTCTATGAAGTGCATGTATGTAATTAATATAATGTTAAACATTCAATATTCACACCTGTACAGCTGATGTGCACAAGCTGATAAGCAAAACACGCAGAGTGGATTAAGTGCACAGCGGAACAGATGCACAAGCTTGTCGAGTGAACATCCCTTTCTAACAGACATCACTGGAAAGTTTGTAGTTTGGTAGTGAACTGCATAATTGATGAAGTTCCAATGCCATTGGTTGAGACAATGCTGGTGTGACAAGTTGGTCAGGATACCCTCAAAGCACCATAGTGTTTACACTTTTGGGGGAAATCAATGAAAATCGCTTCATGTCTTACCAATATTACCTACATCTCTGTACAAGATCACTACATCACTTTTTGTTGTAGAACTCATTTAGGTAAGTATCTGCTAAACACCTAAATGTAAATGAAAAGATCTCATTAAAAGTGCAGCTCAATCCTGGGTACAATAAACATTGTAAACATTTACAGTGTATTGCTACCGTATTGACCAATAATGACAAACAAGGCCTTGTGATGAGGAATCAATAGATTTTTTTATTTTTTTTTACAAAGGCCCCATTGTGCACTTAATGTGCTCTGTTGTGGGATCAATGGAGTTGAATTTTTAAACTTGCATTTGTTCTCTGTTTTCAATCATGTTGATTGCTTGAAGCACAGTTAACTGAGCCGTGCAAAATGCTCCAAGGCTTTACATCTGTTTCATTTCCCACTGAATGCAAAACTGCATTAACCACATGAGGAACAACCACTGGGACAAACAATAATAAAAGTATTATATTTATTAACTGTGTCTAAATCTGAACCATATAGATTAAGACTTCCAAATGGCCTCTGATAGACATTTTAACTAAATTAATCTAGCAATTCTCCAAGCCTGTTTTAAGGTCTCATTTGTCCTGTAGTTTACAAGCACAAACAAACAAGACCTTTTTTTTTCAATCCATGTCTTTTCTTATGTGAGCAATGAACATACTCTTTGAATCGTTAATGCACTTTGTCTTTGGGTTTCAGAGGAAATGGCTACAGCTAAATATCAGCAAAACAAATGATTTGTTGCTGGATTTCTGTCTTTAAAAACAGAAAGGGTCCATTTTCCAATTGATTGTAGCTGTTAAACTTTTACTCACCCTCATACCATTGAAAAAAACTGCATAATATTCTTTCTTCTGCAGAAAACAAAACAAAAAAAAAGATATTCTGAAGAAAGTTTAAACTGGATTTGTCCATACAATGCAGGTCAATTGGGTCCAAAACAACACTGAATGGACAAAAACACACATTTCTCTTTTTGTGTTTCAAAGTAATGTTTTGTTTCCCAAAAATGCACTTAGCATAATTATGTGAGATTGAGTTTTACATTACCTAAATGTTGCTAAAACAGTTCCCACTCAGTAGCCAGGTAGTGGCCGTATCTCTTTCTATGATGTTCTTCAAATACTTAAGATGCTTTTGGGAAACTGGGACTGTCAAACATTTTCATCATTAATTTTGTTTTTGGGTAATGGGGCCCAGAGCAGGGTTGTGGAAGTACTGTAATCCTTCAAGTATCTGGAAGTCTTGCCTGGGTATAGCAAGCCAAAACAGATGTTCTACAAGTTTGCAATGACCGGCATATTTTTTTATGCTGCCATCTATTTGGATAGAATTTTTTCAATAAAGCCAACGACATAACCCTGGTTTTACTGGAAGCAATGTGCCCTTGGAGAACAACGATCTTGAAGCACCTTCAGCTTCCAACATATTCCACCATTGTGCTCTTTGAAGCTCTACAGTTGTTCTACAGTCTCCACATACTGCATAGGCTCGCATATACACGTTCCTAAGAAGGTTCCCAGTGAGGAACAATGACATTCAACAAGGACATTTTTTTTTTCCCATTCATGCTCCAACATGATAATACCACATAATGCATTCACACTGCAAGCTATGCATTTGATGCAACTGGCACTTTTTTTTTTTTTTGCACTCTGTTTGATGTTATCTAGTTTGCACCTGAATTTCCCCTCAGGGATCAATACAGTACTCATGTTCTATTGTTTTCTGCTCAAGGCCATTCACTCATCTCCCTAAAATAAGCTGACAGAAAAAAGATGGTTTGGGTATTCCACACCTGACCACATCTCTTCTCCTTCACTATCAATCCAATTAAATGTCCAATGAAAGTGGAAATGCATTGTTCATTATCACTATTATGTACACTTACTAACTTTTTTTCTTCACGGGGAGAAAAGAAGAAAAAAAAAAAGACGACGACGACTACATGGTTAACAATTACACAGATTGCAAACTTGTTTGACAAAACAATTTGGCCACCGTAAATTGATTCAATTAATATTGTATGGGTCATTAGGCATTAGTGTCCAGAAAAGGTACAAAGGACGCATCAGAGCGGCTATTAATTTGATTTCACAGAAACAAAGGGGGAAAGGCCTGACTTCAGCGCAGTGATAGAGAGAGTAAAAACAGAACTGTTAGCCAAGCCTGGAGATTAAAACATCCCAATTTGTTGCATGCATCAGATCCTCTAAAGCCTAAAATGAATATTTGCTCCTCTGATGGCTGGTCTTTGACTGGTAGATGGAGGAGATTAAATATATTTGAATAAATGAAGAGAGAGAGAGAGAGAGAGAGAGAGAGAGAGAGAGAGAGAGAGAGAGAGAGAGAGTCATTGTATTATAGCTATAGAACATATAAAAATTTTACTAATTTGCACTGTATTTTGCACAAAGTCTGGATTTATTTGATCAAAAACACAGTAAAAATAGAAATTGTGTGAAATATTACTTGTATGAATTATTTAATATTTTCTACATAATATATATTTTGAAACTGAATTTTCAGCAGTCATTACTCTACTATTCAGTATTACATGATCCTTCAGAAATCATTCTGTTTTCCTGATTTGGTGCTTAAGAAACATTCCTTATAATTATCACAGTTGAATACAGTTGTGCTGTGTATTTATTTAATGTGTCCTTAATGAATATATTAATATCATTCATGAATGAATGAATGAATGAGGTTAGGGTTAAAGCCCGTTTTATGCTTTCCGCATGAGAAATCTGGACGCGTACACATACCGAAAAGCGTACGCTGATGGTCCGCTCCGCAACAAACATGTGAACAAACAATTGCCCAGAATTATTGCATATCTGGCTCTCTTTATATTGTTTTATCAATGGATTATACAGGTTTGAGTAGCAACGGGCTTCTTCACACAGACTGTGCATGTGCAATTGGTGCTTTTGAAGTCTACTGACAACTGGTCACAAAAAATGGGAGGCACACGGATGCCCGTGCAGAGCCTCCGCGCACACTCTCCAATGACGATTTTTACGTCATGCATACCATAGCGGACACCAGCAGACTCGTGCACATGGAAAGTATAACACAGGCTTTAGGGTTAACACTAACAGCATTTTTGGTGTACTACCCCTTTAACTGTACCACATCATTACAGACTAATACCACATAAAAGCCATATAATGCCTGAAGAGGACCAGTGCCTGTCCAGTGGTCCACTGGCAGACACCAAACAACAACACATGATGCATACAAAGGAAGAGCATGCACTGCCATGTTGTATCCCTGTGCTTCAATATGCCGGCATGATTTGTTGGCTGACCTGGACCAATCATGGGACCCGCATGGCACAGAAACCCTACAGCAAGCTTGGAGACCATTATGGTGTTATAATGTTTGCCAGGCTCCCAGTGGCCACAATAGCGGAACTTACAGCTTAGAGCCTTTTAAGAATCTTTATGTGATCTCTGGTTTATGGACAAACACTTTCTGTACCTAACAAAACAACAACAAAAAAAAGTAAGTTATCTAGTCTGGTTGATGTACCCATTAGCCACTTCTACACAAGTCTACATCAGCTAGTCTGGACAGAGAAAAAAATTCTTTACACCCAGGCCAGCTGGCTCAAAGCACTGGATTGGCTCTAAACACATCATTTTGCTAATTGCAGGCCTTCCAGCTAAAGCACAGCCACTGCTGACAACTGGTGTAGCAGGTAAATCACTTGTGTGACACTTAAACACAGCTTTATCCACATGCTAACATGCACATGATCGATGACGCCTAGCATCCTATCTGTTCAACATAGTGCAGATCAAAACGTCTCCTCTAGCTTTGCTTTAGTTACATTTCTCAATCTGCAAGTCAATCTGCCAGGAGGTTAGTATGGTTAGAGCTATCGAAGCGCTAAAGATAAAGCCGCAGACCAAAGTCAATGCGTTCTGGATCTAGAGCCTGGGCTGTAATTATAGCAACATTAACACTTTGACTCTGGGTGCCATGCTAATGAGCAGGATTGGATCTCCTTGTGCTAAAGCCTGGCAAGTGGGGCCACAGCTAGGAGCTTAATTACAGCCTGGGAAATGCCTGCTAGAGACATGTGGATACATTTCTGCTTCTTCTGAGAGCTCCGTGAGATGGCCTGCTAATACAGATGGTTCCAGACAGTATATCCCTGCAGCAGCAGTAATGACAAGCCTCAGCCAGAGAGGCTTTGTCTCAGGGAAGCTGCAGGCTTTACCGGTGCCCTCTGCTTGCCAGGCCAGCAGCTGGACTGCTTTGATGGATAGCAGTAAATCAAGACCTTCGCCCTATTCCTGTCCCTACAGCTCATTCCCTAAATCCCCTTCTCCTTATTGTATTTCTTGAGCGACTTCTCCTAACCTCCAGGAAGTCATTTACAGAGCAGAAAACTCTGCAAAGATCTTAATTATACCTAGAGATAACAGATATCTGTGTCTGTTTCCAAAAGTGCTAATTAATGAATTAAACTATAATCAGGGGTATCTAATACAAAGTGTTTATGTTTACACTAAGATTCAAAAGTCTGGGGTCAGTAAGATTTATTTATTCAGAAAGGATGCATCATATTGATCAAAAGTAACAGTTAAGAGTCGTTCTCTTAAACTTTCTCTTAATCAAACAATCTTGAAAAAAAAGTATCACAGTTCCATAAAATATATTAAACAACACAACTGTTTGCAACATTAAGAACAACAATAACATGTTTCAGCACAGGGGCGTCATGCACTTAGTATTTTTGAGGGGGCCACCATTGTGAGTGTGTGTGTGTGTGTGTGGGGGGGGGGGGGGTTGTGTTTCAAACACAGCAGCCACGATTGCACTTTATATCTGATGTAGGCCTTTTGTTTATTAGAAATATTCCCTTAAATATCTTAACTCTCGAATATGTGTAAGTAAATGCATTTTGCACCTTTAGATTATGTTAGTTCTAGATCTATAACGTGCGATGGGCAAATAAGCCTAATGTTAGTGAAAGCTATTAACTATGCATAAAACCCATCAGTCTAGCGAAAATTTAAGCACTGTCTAAAAAAAAATAACGTTATAATCATTGAAGCTTCTGTTAAATTAATCAATTACTTGCATCATACGCAAATCCGCACTCTGTTGTTTATGATAAGAGAATCGGCGATGAGATGAGAGAGCGCAGAATTCAGTCAGCAGGTGCAGCAATGCATCTGATTGGTCATTGCATTCACAAGCTCAACAGAATTGTGTGTGATTTATCATGTTTGGTTATAAAAATGCATAAAAGTAGTGCTGAGCAACACATTTTTTTTATTTATTTTTTATTTTTTTATCGTGATTAATTGCATGATTGTCTGCGATAAATCGCATTGTTATGCACACAATTCAATAATGTATTCAAAAGTAGTGTATTGTGCACTATTTTCATTTAAAAGTAACTTTGTTTCACTTAAACATAGTTAAGTTACTTTTACATAAATCTCAATTTACAACATTATAGGGATAGTTCACCCAAAAATGAAAATTTTATGTGTATCTGCTTACCCCCAGGGCATCCAAGATGTAAGTGACTTTGTTTCTTCAGTAGAACACAAATGAAGATTTTTAACTCAAACCGTTGCAGTGTGTCAGTCATATAATGGAAGTGAATGGGAATGACGGCTTTGACAGTCAAAAAAACATACACAAACAAAACCAAATTAAACCCTGTGGCTCATGACGATACATTGATGTGTAAAGACATGAAACGATCAGTCTGTGCAAGAAACTGAATAGTATTTATATTGCGTCTGTCTCAGCGCCAGCCAAAGTGTGAATGCAGATTTGAATTTGGCAGCTGATAATATATCAAATGTCAAATATGAAAATATTATTAGGCTATTTTCTTGGAAGCTGCATTTAAAGTCCACTTGGCTCAAAAATTTGAGGGGCCACGTACCTGGAGACTGGAGACATTAAAACTAGGGCTGTCAAAATCAATGCACTAATAACACATTAACGCAAATTAATTTTAACATCACTAATTTCATTAATGTTTTATTAATGCAGCGAACATTTTCTGTTTCAGGGTTTCTGCGGGTCCTTAAAAAGTCTTAAGAGGTCTTAAATATAGTTGTATCATATTTAAGGACATAAAAAGTCTTAAATGGTACAAGAAAGTCTTAATTATAATTCCAATAGGTCTTAAATTTGGGGAGGGAAAAAGAATTGCAATATGGCTTACTTATTACTTATAAATATGAGTGCTGCATGTTTCAAAGTCAGCTGCTGTGTTGGTTTGTTTACAGTCAGAAAACCGCTATATTTCTGCCGTTCCGATAGCGACATCTGCTGGCAGAGAATGAATTTGCATTTTTAATAAGCCCATTTGCTGTTTTGTTCAGACCAATGCTAAAATCGACCCATATTTTTACACAGCAAACACGCAAGTGTAAATGTGAACTGGTGGATCGATAAGAAGATAATGCATTATAAAAATCTAAATAATTAAGCCAGGAAAATATAGTTATGTTATTTAATTAATATAATAATTAATTGATAATAATTGTTTAAATTAATATAATAATTGACACTTTTGACTTTTGATTAAATTTCTTTAAAATGGTTTTAAAAACTTTTTGTTTTTGTGAAAACCTGTATCTGAATTCTTTATGCTCTATGTTGAGTATAGTTTCACTAACGATAAACATACATTAGTATAAAGCATCCATATTTGTCCATGCCCATGTTGATTAGAGTATTAAAAACATGAAAAGCATTAATTTAAGGTACATTTAGAACAGACAGAAATGTGCGATTAAGTTGCGATTTTATCATGGGTTAACTCATGACAGTCATGCGGTTAATCACAATTAAATATTTGAATCGATTGACAGCCCTAATTAAAACACATTAACAGCATCTTAAAAGTGAACGCTTTTATTAACGTATGACTTGACAAATGATCAGAAATGTAAAAATTCAGGTAAATGAGTTCAGACACATTCCCATAGGTCAGACTCTCATTTATTAATGAAAAATAGGGAAACTGTGTCTGAGAAAAAAAAGAAAAAAACTTTCACAGACCCTTTTTATTAATAAATAGGAAAGTACGAGCCTCTAGCACAGCATGTCTGTGTGTGTAAATTGTCTCAATTAATTTACATTTTACATAGAATTTATTTTTGTTCCTAGTCACAATACCAATTCTGCTTTGATCTCTATTTGAATAAGCAGTTGCTTAAAATAACAATATAAACATGTACAGTCATTTTTTTTCCTGCGCTCTTCAATTAAATACACTTGATCTTGACTCTTTGTTTTAATCACATTTTCAAAGGAAATTACAAAGTCAGGGCACACTTCCAGGGCCTCTTTAATTACAAAACAATACAAATCCAAATGTGGGGATAAAAGCTATTTCTTCCTGTTCTGTCGAGATCAGTTGCTGCTGATTGTAAGTCTAACACTACTATGAAACTAGGAGGAAAGCCATCTATAATGTAGATGAGCCAGAGATGACTATCTGTTCCAAATTCAGAGAGATCTTTTATAGTCTGGGCGGTCGGCAGGGCAGATCTGGCTGATAAAGCTGTGGTAACAATGGACGCAACAAAGGATGGTAAGCTGGCGAGGACCTCTCACTGCTCTGCTGTGGCTACATGTCTTCCAGTCTCCCCCCCCTTTTTGAGCTCCAAGAGAGAGCAGGGTTGTTGGTAGCAGTGGTCTGACTACATGTTGTGGGCTGTTATTGTACACGCAGCTCTTCAACAGTCCCAACCCCTGGGAAGCAACGCCCTGTCAGCAGCTATAAGCATTATCGCCCAGTGTCACTGAGGTACTAATATAGCTTGCAGTAATACTAAAATAGGTTTTTGGTTTTAGTTTAGCAACTTTTTTTTTTCATCTGCATGTGTTTGTGTACAACATGCATCCTGCTTTCCATGTTTCCCTAGATCCTAACCTTGGGAGTGTTAGCAAAAAGGGGGGAGGGGGACACAAAGTGGCAATGTGTTTTGTGCCAGAACTGGGGGAGGATTTGACACAACCCATGAAGAAATGACAGGCTTTTGAGGATTAACGGGATTTTTATTTTTTATTTTCCCTAATGTTATGTCTGGCATTACCATAACACAAACTCCCATTGAACTAAGAATAAAAGCAGATTATAAAGTCTCTAAAACACACTGCAGCAATATGGAATGGAATGTGCATCATGTCCCAAATGCTGTTGTTTTGTCACAAGAGCTACAAGACATAAGTAGGACAATCTAACAATAATCTAAATGACTATGATCCACTGTAAATGGAAAACATTGAGGAGAGTATATTATTTGACTGATATGATTATTTTCTCTCTAATCTGGGAAGGAAATTAAATTGCATCTGAAAGCATGACTTTGACCTTTAAAATCCATTAATATCACAAAGTTCTCTTGTTATGATAAATCCACAAACTATCATAGACAGAAATAGTTTGAAAACAAGAAATGCATTCATTCTGTTTACGAATTCTGAACGAGCAACTGTGCTGCTCTTTGTTTGATCCCATTTGGTAAGAAAGCAGTGCCGAGCACGCACGACCAGACTATTGGCAAAGAAAAAATGGCCAGCTTGTGAAATGCACCCCACTTTCTCTCTGCACGCATTTGTACTAGCAGCTATCTAGCAGAAGCAACCGATGACCCGGTCAGGACGGGTCGTGGAGCACAAACAGAGCAGCACCCAGAGCTGCAAAACAGGACAAGACTATGCAAAGGAGAGCAAAACTCTCCCAACCTCTTATCTGCTTATCCTCTCTTCTCTCAGTCTTTATATCTCTTTTTACCACTCTCCCTGCTTCACATTTTTTCTCTTTATCTCTCTCTCTCTCTAAGCATGTTCTCTCCAGGGCTTAGAGGCAGCAAGCTGATTGAGTGTGAAGCCAGCTTCCTTTCATTGATGTTATGAAATATGGAGGATGGCTAGTCCAGGCTCAAATCCAAACCTGCTGAATGAAAGAGAAGAACGGAAAGAGATTGCAGCCCTGTTTAGCAGCATCTCTCCAGCAGATGGAGGATATAAAATGTTGTAGTTATAGACTGAGTTTTGAGATGGATGCATCTTCAATACCTGAACCCTATTTCCAGGTTATGTAAACCCCGTAATAGCACTAAAACACCTCTTTGTAATGACAAGAAACACTCAAATACATTTGTACATGGCAAATTATGAGCAGACACTTCCCACAGAGGTGCAAATGGATCACAGTCAGGGGATGGGGGCACTTTGGAGTGTAAAAAAAAAAAAAAAAAAATTAAAAAATAAAATTAGTCTTAGTCACCCTATTTCTTTTCTTGGAATTCATGGACCTGTAACACGTTCTGAAAATAGAGTGGGAAGAAACAGGCATACATGTGAGTATGATTGGTGAGATATTATTCAGTGGCTTTCAACTGGTGGGTCACAACCAAAAGGTGAAACACAAGTCTGTTCATTCGTGAAGAGAAGGAAAAACTGCTAAGTGCAAACTTGCAATGAGGATTTAAACAAAATAATTAGGTTTATAGGCTTTTCAAAGGGATGAGAAAACACACATAATTTGTGGTTGCCAGACTGTGTGTCTAACTAAACTCAAACATGCAGTTTTTTGCCTTAAATCCCAGTGGGATCTCATTAGCTTTTTCATGCTGAAAGTGTGGCACTGGTATGAAATGTACAATATTAGCGTATTTTGTGTGATTTTTTCCGTTCTGTTCTGTCCTGACAACTTGTTTTGAAGATTTTATCACTTTCCCCAAGACTAAACTTTATGCTTAATGTTAAAATAAATGAAAATTCTGTCATCAGTTAATCATTACTTTAAGTAGTTCACAAAAAAAAAAAAAAAAAAAAAAAAAAAAAAAAAAAAAATATTATTTACTCACCGTCATGTCATTCCAAACTTGTAGAACACAAAACAATATATTCTAAAGAATGTGAAAACAGTTAATACAGTGGAAATCAATGAGTTCTGAAACAAACACTGAACCCCACTGACTTTCATTGTATAGTGTTGGGTCGCCACTTGAATGTCTAGGCCCTGTAGGAATACCAGATGAGAACCGCTGATCCCATCTGTCCTTAAAACTGTCTTCTTCCGAGACTGAGGGTCTTCTCGCCTTAACTCACTTGCCTGAGGCCCCTTCAGATGGTCTATCAGTCTACATCCGGAAAGCTCTTTCAGACACATCGTAACACTAACCCAAAGTGATGGCTGCTGGTGACACATTACGCTTTGTGGCCTGTCAAAATTTTCAGCTCTTGTCTTTTTCCCCATTCATTTTCCCATAGAAAGCATTGGAGAAGCACACTGTCTGCTTTGATGGTTGTGGAATAAAACATCCACACAGCCCTGTCAAGACCATGTCTTGAATAATACAAACCAGAACAGTCCACACACTAGTCAGTAGGGCTGTGATGCCATTGAAGTCACAGCTTAGAGGGACTTCTCGTGGAAAGTCACTGTACAGAGGATGTCTGAGATGAAAACAACATGTCCAGTTGGAAGGTCACTGTCTATATCTTCTTTGTTCTCCTCTATCCATTAGTTAAAGACAGATGAGGTCAACTGCCTCGGGGCGGCACAGTATGCACAGGCCCACATTCCAGAACTCAATGGGTTTCACATTGAAACATTGCTCATGTTCATTTCTCATTCCCAGCCCTCTCTATTTGCATTATTTTCTTCTTTTCTTTTCTTTTCTTTTCTTTTCTTTTCTTTTCTTTTCTTTTCTTTTCTTTTCTTTTCTTTTCTTTTCAATGAGAACAGTTTGTGAACTTACTGGATGAACAGGATTTCTATGCTGTGCTGTGAGTGTGTGTGAGAGAGAAAAAGAAGAGATTCCTACATAAAATAAAATAAAATAAAAATGAAAAATGAAAAAAAAAAGGAATCAATTTTGAAACGCAGGTTAAAATAGCACTGAAAAGAAAAACTACAACAAAAGCAAAGCTAGGCAGGCAGAGGAGGGATTGAGATGGATCAAGCATTTGTGTTTTATGTCACCTCAGCAGGGGCAGGACTCTGATTGTGTCTTCAAAGAAACAGAGCAATGAAAAAGAAAAAAACACAAAATCTAGTGAAAACACTAATGAAGGAGAACTGTGAAGAGCTCAGTGGAGTCTTTTTGACCAGGACGCTACACTGGGGCTTTAGCTGAGAAACGAGAAGCAAACACAAGCCACCCACTTTGAGTTTTCTTGTCTTTGAAGAAGCACATCTTCAAAAGAAACACTGTGGGTATTTTCTAGTTTCCATAAAAAAAAAGAAAAAAGAAAAAAAAAAGTTAATAATTTTTACATAAAAATATAAAATAAAAACATATTTATACACCATGTCACTTTTGTGCAACAAAACAACACTTTTCTAAAGCTTAGACAAAAGAACAATCAAACACTAGCTTGATGTTCCCAGATTAGGTTAAATGGTGTCAATGAAAGCCAGGGAGAGAGATATAGATCGTCTGATTGACTGATCATTGTGACTGGTTATCAGAGATGATGGATGAAGAGAAAGAGCTGCCATTTGGTATTCGAAAATTAAAGGCTATTAGCATTGGATATTGATATGTCAAATAAATTGAAGCTGAAGTATTATTGCAGTCAGACAAGGAACAACAGTCAAAGTTAATTATACTGAACAAGATACAGGGCTTGGAGTTTATCTGGTTGGAAACCAGTAGCCATCATTTTCACAGAAGGAACAAAGGTAAATGTTAACAGAGTTAACATGAGTGTATAGTACACAGTGTTGGGGGGGGTTACCCTTTAACATATTAAACATTAAATATAATAAATGAATAAATGAATAAAAAATGATGCAGTGGGGCAATGCTGTTAGAATGTGAAAATTTTAGATCCTGAAAATAACTTTGCCAAAAAAAGTAGAGACATAAATAGAAATATTGAAACATGTAAAATATGTGGGCTCAGAATTATGAAGGGTAATATATTTGCCACTTCCCTTCCCAAAGTAAGCAAGTTACCATGGTAACCTCAGTTTCCCAGCAAAATACCTTCCTTACTACAATTACTGTCTGAAAAATACACTAATGAAAAACTACAGTGAAAACAGTGAAAAACATATACTTTTTTTCTGTTTTTAGATGAAAAATCAAAAATATATATTTTTTAATCAGTTAACTTTGAGAACAGAAAGAGAAAAGGTGTGTAACGTACTGCAATTGCCCTCTTTTATTATCCCCAAACTGTTGTTACAGTCAGTTAAACATTTAACATTACCAATATGTCTCTATTGAAAATGAATTTAAGTCATTTTACAGTAATGGGGTCTCATTGATTGGCTTAGAATGAACATGACCTTAGGCAGAGGTTTATCTCTGCTCTTGAGCAGTGGACCATGATGGATTGGGAGGGGTAGATGCTGGCATTTTATTCTAAATTACAGCTAGTTTTATTCTGTCTCTCCTAATGGCTATGCGTAGGCCTTCATTAATGGTAAATGGTCCTGAATCTAGCAATGACACTGGAGCGCAACAGGACACAATTTTGGACTGATCGAAATCATCTGCTATTTGACTGTCATTTCCGATGGATTTGGTTTGGGGGCTGGTTTTTAGGATTTGCTGATAAAAGAAAGCAGACTACAACTAATCCAGAAACGATTTGAGGGTTAAATCAGTAATATATTCATTAAAATATAAATAACTATATTGACTGTCCTTTATTTAAATAAATAAATAATTAATTAAATAACAAGAAGAAAGGTTTAGTAATTTCAGTTACTATAGTTCTCCTCACTCAGACACTAAAAATGCCGTGTTGTGGTGACCAGACAGATAAAGCAACTAACAATTCTATTCAGAGGACAGGTCTCTGTGCTAAATTGATTTCATTAGATAACACTTAGTATGGTTACATTTGTGTACATTGCCAGAGAGTGCTGAGCTTTGAACCGGTGAGGTTGTAGCCACTTATTTCAATGGCTAATGTTTAATGCAGCACATGCAGGCAGTTTGGAGTGGTTCCAGCTCAATTAAAGATTTTACATCAATGCAAGCATCCTAATATTTGCAAGGGCTTCTGATATATGTTTTAAATATTACAAGCTTTGGAGGAGCTCCTTCTCCCCTCTATTCAAGTCTCTGTCCCATCATAATGAATTTAAGATGATTCAGTGTGGTGTATGGGGTACATACTGTGCCATCTGTAGACTGTCCTTACTTGTGGTGAACAAAGAAAGGATATAAACACAGAGGGTGTGCAATGGAGCTTGCCGTCTAGCTGATATTGTGGTTGCCATGCCAGATTTTGGCTCGTCGAGTAGCTGTACAGCACATTTCTTAAAGGGTCTTAAGTAAAACGGATTAGCAAAACCAACACAAAACCACATAATATATAATATGCACATAAAGTATAATTATAGCCTTAAATACAGCTATCATTTGTGTTCTTCCCTCTTTTTATGCAGTGAGGTTTGCAGGTGGTGCTAGCAAAGTGGCTTAGAATCTAGGACACAAATCATGTAATGGCAATGACAACAAAGAGCAAAATACAGAGATCCGCAAATGCTGTCCTCTTGTGCAAAGAACCATGGTACACACCAAGAAAAATGTACATCTAATTATTGCATAACAATTCATGTTTAAAGGGATGCTAAAAAAATAATTCTGTAATTAATTACTCACCAACATGCAGTACCAGTAAAGAATGCTTCAATGCAGCTTTTATGTTCAACTGTCTAAAGAAAGTAATATAGTTTGAAATGATGTAAGGGGTAAGTAAATTATGAAACTATGTTTGTTTGTGTGTTTTATTCATTCATTCAAGGCTAGTAGTAATGAGAGAAATGCAATTTGTAAAGGCACTGAGGAGGACTGGAAGCAGCTGCTATGCCAGCAAGCTTCAGATTCATTCATGGTCAGTGGCTTGCCACTTGCTTTCCTCTTTTTCTTAGTCTCTTATTTCTGACACACTAATCGTACAAGCACCTGATTTGGAGATAAAGAATCATTAGGCAATTGTCACATTCATGTCATTTTTCTTCTTCTTTTTTTTCATATTCAAAAATAACACTTGTTCTCTGAATGACTGATTTGCCATTGAAAACTCCTTCCATGAGTGTCTGTGTATATAATTTAGTTCAGACAATTTGCTAGAATGTTTAGTGTCCGTGGTTTGAAAATTATGGAAAACCCGAGACGCTGGCGGAGTGAACTGGGTTTGAGAAAGAGCCTCCACCGTGTTTTCAGATCCAGATATTCTAAGTATCTTTGGATTTTGTCTTTTCCACTTAATTTGACACTTTAGGAAATTTAATAAAGTGGGAAGTTGCAGTTTAGGGTTATTGATATCCTTATCCTATTTCAAAAACAAAAGATATCAAATAATTTTAGTTTATTTGTTTTCGTAGCAATACCTGCCAACACTGTTTTGCCGGTGTTGTGCCCAATTCTGATAAAATTTGAAAAGAAAAAAGGTGTTTCCAGTATATAAACCAGTCATAAAAATGTCATTAGAAAAATATAGGGAAAATATTATAGAATACAAATTATTGGTTATTGAAAAATAAAACGTCAATTAGACAAAAGTCAAGAGATGGGGTATTACATCCCCCGTTCACTTCTGAGATTATGGCTACACCCCTGAAAATATGCAAACAGGGGCCTCGAAGAAGGCAATGCTATTTTATTCAGTATAATAGTTCAACTTGCATGCTAAAAACATCCAGAAGGTTCTTAAATTGCTTATCATATACCAATGTTTACTATTACAGCAATACATATTGTTGCATGAATAATAAACAAATGAGGAAAAAAAAAGATCCCCTAACACACACACACACATGAATAGTACACAATAGGACCATGGAAATGTATTAAGGACTTAAAAAGGTTAAATTTTGATTTCATGCTGACTTCAAAATGTAGTTTGATGACCTCATAACAGGCACAGATGCATTTAGGACCTCATAATGGGCACCTTGGCAACAGTCATTCACCATTTCCTGCTGCCTGTAATGAATCAGTCAATCATTTTTCCCAGCTCTCTGTCCATTTTTCCCTCCCTTTACCTTGTCATGGCCCTTCCATCATTTCTCAGTGGGATGGACAGGGGACGGGGGTAATCTCTGGGACACTGACAGCCATGTCAGGCGCGCTAGCAAAGCCATTTAAACACTGCCTTTTTGTTAATGGCTGTCTCAGGGCAGGAAGGAGACGGAGAGGGCGAGTGATGGAAAGATCAGAGGAGAGAGGCGGGGGGTGGGGGGTGTGGGGGTTGGTTTACTTTAGTGGGTAAGAATAAGGGACAGCCTCCCTGGCAAGTTGCTGTGCACACATTTGAATTTGTAAGGGGACATGCCGGCATCCTCTCTGACAGCTTGAAATGTACGTCCATGGGATCTCTGGGAATGCTTTGCTATTAAGATGCATTTCTGTCTGTTTGCATTCATGGAAATGCCATGGTTCGCACCTCTGATGATGGCAAAGTGTTGACTTTCCTCATGAATTCAGCTGCTATGGAGTAGTATTTTGCTCACACACACTCCAACCCACAAGCAAACAGAAACAACATAAATGGCACAAACCTACCAAGAACGTATTCTGCTCTGAAAATGTCAAAGTAATCAATAGATTGGATGGATCTGAGCCACAATAAATACCATTTCACAGAGTAGAGCAAGTTCAGAGTGACCTAGAAGAGGTTACAAAGCTACTGATGTAAAACTCATGACTTAATATTATCAGCAAAATGTTGCAAATTTCTTTAAATAACTGTACAAATAACTGTGGTTAACTTTATATGCATTTAAACAGAATACACAGATCATATTGCTCATACAGTAAAAGCCAACCGACAAGCAAGCAGACACATTACCACACATCTTTAACACAACAATTTTTGTTGAGAACTCAATATAACCGCAACAGTTATGGTGGGATTTCTTTAAACAGTTAGGGTAGAAATTAATATCAAGTCTGTGAGTTTGTCCTAGATCTCTCAAATTAACATGTTTAATGTTTTTTTTTTTTGTTGTTGTTGTTGGTTGTAATGGAATTAGTAACTATAGGGGCAAATACACATTTGGTTTTGCCCCTATATTGTTGGTTTAAATATAGGATTGGTTTAATAAACAAACAAACAAACAAATAAATAAATGTATTTTGTGTATATTCATGTATATTAATGTTCATGTATATTTATGTTAGATTTCATCTTTATTTTCAGAAATAATTTCGTAAGATGTATCCTAATTATAATTAACCTATGTTTCAAACATCTCCCAGCTCTCCATATTTAAACAAGAAAATAATGTATTGCCCAGGTACTCAGTGACCCCTCACTTTTGTTCACTCCATGTTAATTCATTTAAATGTATTTATTGAGTGGCATGTGGCCCCTGGCAGTAATTAACAGTCTGGAACACAGAGAGTGAGGAGCCCTTCTACATCGAGCCAGCAGTATCAATAATCCACAGAGCGACTACAAACAAAACAGACACGCATGAGTGTGTCTACATGTATAACTCTCAAGGATTAGACACAGACCTTGGGCTCTGTCGTCATTCGAATAAGAGGAAGTAAGAGAAAATAACAGTGGCCATAAAAGTATTCGTACTATCTACTATTTATCTATCTACTGATTATATTTTCTATTTAATGATTTAGCATTTAAAATATAAAAGAAGCCACTTGGCCTGCTATTTTATTATACAAAGCAATTCCATTTCTTCGAACAGTTAAAGTATCCAAATTGTATATATAAACATATGTAATGCTTTACATGTGTTGCTTGGAATTAGGGTTAATTTCTATTTTCATTAAAAATGAATGCTTTTTTTATTATTATTAATAATAATAATAATAATAAGCAGTAGCATTTGCTTGTCAGTTCAACACAGTGACATCCATATCTGGAAAACAAATAAACCAATAAGTTCAATGACAGGAATCAAATTCTGCTATATAGTATATCACACAGAGTTATATTACATGAACAGCACGACTTGAATCACAGTGCGATGCACAGCTGAATAGGCCGTGATTAAGAGCTAATGAAAATCCCAGCTTAGGGACGGAGGTGAGAAGTGTCAGTTGGAGAGGAAGAACTCTGCCCATATGCTAGATCTCATATCTTTTAATTAGTCTACAGGCTCCTCACCCAGAGGCCCAACTGCAAGCCTGATGCTTCCATTTCTGACTGGGCGAGTGTGTGCATGTGTGTGTGTGTGTGTGTGTGTGTATGGAACACACCTTCAAATTCATAGCCCCACACCTTCAAACACACATAGATTAACACCTCAACAATAGCAAGGTTACGGTTTCAGGGTATCATACTTAAGCATAGGATGAAGATAGGTTGTGCTCACTGAAGCATGCTGGGTGGATGAGATTATCCGTGATGAGTTATTTGAAAGTCAGTGTAGAGTTAGCATCTTATCCTGGAGGCTAAGTAAGATGTATGGCAGCAAAAACCACTAAGAACAAAGTGATTAGGTGAGAAAGGGATTCCACTGGGTGGGAAATGATGCAAGTTGTAGTGTAGTAATTGTTTTCAACATTGCAAAATAATCTGGCCTTCCTTTAGGGGGCACCTGGTGGTTCAGAAACAGAATCCTCTATTGAACCACATTCAGACAGCACTTTGGGTCTTTTTGGAGGCATGTGTACACTTTAAAGAATAATAACTGAACTAATTCCAAAATGTAGTACATGTGATACTAATGAGAAATAAACAAACAAAAAAACACTTATCCAGTAATCACAAATGACAACATGACTGGCTCATTCTCGCCAGCACTGAGAAATGTAGCAGTTACTATATAACACATGGTCACAATGTTACATCTAAAAATCTACATTTATTAACTATACCCATTAACTGCAATAAAGCAGAAAAAAATATACATATTAGATGAAAAATACATATACATTGAATTAAAAAAAAAAAAAAACAGTATATTTTAATACAAAAACAAAAACAAAAACATGATGCTTAAACATATGAATATATATTTGAATAATAATGTATTTTATTGCTGTGGTAGCAAAGCTGAAATTCTGCTTCCCACACATAGACTTTACCTGGGCGGCCCGCCCGAGTATATTAACGGCTAAAAGTAAATGGATTTCCAGCCCTTGCATTAACTTTACTACTAGACGTATTTATGGAGATGAGAAATAATAATAATAATAATAATAATAATAATAAACTGTACAGCTATGATCAGCTGTCCGTCCATTTACATTAAAAATGATGAACTTAATCTTTTAAAACAACAAAAACTAATAACCCCCACATACAATACCACATACCCTTCATATACGTTGTGCGCAAGAACTGTTTACTCCCACTGGCAATCCCACATGCGCTGCAGAGACATGGTGGATATTTCACAGACAGACAGCCACCAGGTATGTGTGTGTGTCTGTGTCTGTGTCTGTGTGTGCACGTGTGTGATCATGTTTGTTCCACATTGCATTTATTACAGCAGTTAGCCACATCAAAAAAAAAAAAAAAAAAAGATCTATATGGGTGCCTCTGCTGGATGTAATTACACTTTTTTTTTCTAAAACTGTATTTCCTACAGATTTTCTTGTAACCAGCAGATAATACCTAGAGACACATCATAATCTGTATCAAAATTAATTTCAATAAATACAACTATTGTTAAGTCACACATTATTTGTTGTTTGTCGCATGTAGTAGACCATTTTTTTTTTTTTTTTTTTTTTTTTGTGGCGTAGGAAATAGGAGGATTTCCACCCAGCTACCACCACAAGTATATTTCAATCCTGTGGGAAGCACTGCAGCAGTCTTACTCCAGGCTTCAGTGCCACATGATCTTTCAGAAATCATTCAAGTAATTTATTCAAATATTAAACCAATAAATTAAAATTGATATGGCCTACCATTATCAGCATATGTTGAGTTAGATTCATCTGAGAGAATTAATGCACTATTAATGCATCAGATGCCAAAAGCTCAGTCAGTTGCTTTCACTTTCTGTAGTGAATAACGGTCTGTGGTTCCAGACTCCTTAACCAGCATAACTCTCATATAAAGTTTGCAAATTGCCTGTGTGATATTCACAGGCTCACCTTTTGGATGAAATGTTCGTAAGGAACATCACATCTTCACTTGCAAAATGATAAAAGATTCTCATGATAATAAAGTTAGTAAATAATAAAATAAGTAAATAAACAAGTGAATAAATAAGTAAATTAGTTGTCAAATATATAAACTATTGCACTTAAAAACAAACAAACTAATATATGCATAGATAGATAAACAAACAAACAACATTATTAATATAGCACCAATAACTTTTTTAATTTTGCATCAGATCAGCATATTAGACTGATTTCTGAAGGATCACGTGACACTGATGACTGAAGTAATGGCTGCTGAAAATTCAGCATTGCCATCACAAATAAATTACATTTTAAAATATATTAAAATAGAAAAGAGTTATCATAATTCTAATAATATTTCACAATATTACTGTTTTTACTGTATTTTTAAATCAAATAAATGCAGCCTTGGTGAGCATAAGATATGTCTGGTAAAAACAAAGCAAACAAACCAAAAATATTTCATACTTTCGACTGGTAGTGTATATGTTTAAATTTAATGGAGTCAGAATACACAGTTAATTCTGAATGGCTGTTAATGCATGTTGTTTGGTTGGTGTAGCTTCCATTACGGGCTAACTGAACTGAACTGAACTGAACCCTAGTGGCGAAACTAAGCTGACCAGACTGTCTTCTGACAGTTTGATATCTGGCTACACTAGGGCTGAGGGGAAGACTGTCCCCCACCGTGGCAGATTGAAATAAAACTCACACAGTGCTGTCAAGTGGCAGGATGGAGAAAGAAGGAAACCGATAAAGAAAGGGGAATAAGTAGTGTAATGTAAGAGTTGGTGAGACGGCGAGTGCAGCGCTAACACTCACTAACCTCTCCCGACCTTTTACACACCAGAAGAACAAGGTTCAGAAAACTGAGCCTGTGCGTCTAGCCTCTAGTGGCACGCCATCCACACTTCTCCATTTAGTCTAGCCTAACTGAAGAACCAATCAATACTCTTTCTCTTTCCCTCTCTCCTCCGAGACACCTTTCTGCACTCAACGGATGGGGAGGGGATTCGCTGTGAGGGAGTGAGGAGGTGATGAGAAGGTGGAGGGCCGCAGACAGCTGGTGATTCCCCCTGTGAGAAGCAGTCATCAGATTAGAAGCAGCGAATGTGTGTGTGAGAATTCAAGAGGAGGGCTGCAGAATAGCCTAATAACCCTTTCATGCATGCTCAAAACTACAGAAGCACACATCAGCTGATCACTCCTTCTTAAGACGAAGTTTGCAGGTAACTAAATTGCATGCAAAAATACCTGCCATTAGTGAGCGATCTGATCGATCTCTCCCTAGCGAGACTATTATTTCCACCGTAAATTATTCCGTTATTAAGAATTCTGGTGCCGTCTGTCTGATTTTTGATTGTGTGAGCAGTAGTGTTCTCTCACCATTGCTGTTTCTCATTTCTCAATGTTCTGCCTCGCTCCTTAGTGGGACATGAGCAGGCTTGGTTGTTGCCTGGGCAACAGGATGCGGTGAGCAAGGGAACCTGATTAGAGATGCCAGGGCAGTCCGAGGCTGGCGGGGTGATTGTAAAGCCATCTCTCTCTCTCTCTCTCTCTATAGACAAAGCTATCAGTCAGGCTGGAGAGAAGCCAGCGCAAAGGTCCTCTTCTCACTCACCAGATCCTAGTCATGCGGTGCAAGCTAAAATCACTCCAAAATACTTGTCTTGCGCTTGGTTTCCTCCCTCTCAGGTTATTCGGACATGCAGGGGCAAAAATTCACTTATTGCCATAACTGCATTATTTGAGAATGTTTGCTGACTGCAAATGTTTCTGACAACTGATAAAACTTTATTTTGTACAACATTTCATTTTAAAAACACCTTTTTTAAGCATCAGGTGAATTATTCATCTTTGTATGTGCAAATTAGTGACAAACTGGGCAAATCATTGTTACCCGTAGCAAGGAGATGGGTTGTGAAACTACCGATCAAAAAAAAAAAAAAAAAAGTTACCATTAAATGTTGCAGCTCCTAATAGAGTTTTTAGTACAGATATATTTAAGTATTTCGAAACAAAGTGAGACTCAATTACTTTGCAGTGCTTCATAGGATTGGGTGTTCCCTGGCAGCAGAGCTTGACTTTTTTTGTACAGCATTATGGGAAATGTAGTTTTTCCACCATAAATTCCACTGGTAAAGACAACAATACAATAATGAGAACAGATGGCGTCAACAAAATCATATACCATTAAAAACCTCAGAACTCTCAACAGGTTATCGTTAGAAATCAATTTCTGTATGGTGAAAATGAATTGAGTTTTTATTTTGGTAACCTGTCTTCTGCACTCTATAATTTACTTGCCAAAGTATATTTTTATTCACATCTGACTCTTGATTTGCATCCCATTCACAAGCCAACAACCCTCCAACTATATCTATTGCAATATATGAGCTTCCTTTTAATTAATAAAATTTGCCTTGAATAACCTTTCATTTATTTGCCATAGTACTAATCAGCAACTATGGTCCTCTATTGGTAACCACATTTGGAAAAGTGTACTACAAATTCCGCTGCGACTAGGAAGGAAATCTTGGCAGATCACACTAGGGAATCGATCATCACTGTGCGGGCATGTTTATATCTTTGTGGCTTTGATTTCCATAATATAATAAGAATGGAGTACAGCCTGGTTTTGTAGCTTCTAGAAGGATTTGGAGCTGTCACAATGACTATAGTGTGTTCGATTAGGGATCTAGAGTCCTGCAGAGGTAAGTGGTTGTGCTATTCGCTTGCAGAAGCATCACCTGCACCGGACAGTTGACATGACACTCCAAGCAGTGTCAGCAGTATCCTGCAGTATGACAATGCACTTTTCTAAATTTTGCATAATTACTATACATGCAGGTGACCTCATATCAATTTAGAGGAAAGTTTTTTTTTGTTTGTTTGTTTTTTTTTCTGTAATATTCATTGCAAAAATTTAGGTCTAAATAAATAAATAAATGAATGAAGTAATTAATTGTGGAAAAACTAGATGGATGGACAGACGGAGGGACGGACGGACAGACAGACAGACAGATAGACAGACAACCTTTGATGCACACTTGTCTCCATGTCTCTGATTGGTTCAAATAAATTATGTGAAAGTAAAGGGAAGAGAATGTGTCAAAAAGAGGAGGTGGAAGGTGGGTGAATGAGCAGAAAATGCACACCATAACTCAGTTGTAAATAAATAATGGCATACATGAATAGAAAAACAGAGTTTGACACCTACAGCGGTGCTTTATTGCTCAGTTATTCTTCCTTTTTTTGCATTCCAACCCCTTTTGCTTTACCTGAGAAAATAACACAGGCGATCACCGTCTCTGTCTTAATCATTGTGTTCATATTCAAAAGATACTTATCAATGCAAATATATAATTAGTCTTTCAATTAAGGGCTTCAAAATGAACTGCCTATGAACTAAAAGCAACCTGACACATCTTAATATGGGCAAACTGAGAAAAACAAAGCATTTTATTCTGTGCTGCTCTCATTACGATGACAGACATCTCGGGTCACCTGGAGAGTGTGGGGTTAATTTCACTAACTCACACCCTTCATCCCATTGATCTTTCTTTATCAGTTAAGCCGGTAACACAGACTCATTAGGAACATTTAAAACACTAAGGTTAAGGCTAATTAAAGGCTCACAGTTTAACTATCTGCTGAGGTTTTGGGTGGGTTAAGATTATAAGTATGCTGTTCATAAAAGTGAATTTTAAGAATGAACAGATGGGTTTTGTTAAGAACAGGACCTGGAAAGGATTCAGCATATATTGTGCACTGACCTTTAATGAATTATGGCATCTCATGCATAGTCAAGCCCTGAGATTTTACCCTTGGTAACTACATTGGAATTAGAGACCTCACGCATGTAACACACACACACACACAGACACATTCACAAACTTAAGGTCTCGCCCCTCAAAGAATGACTGTGACTACATAAGCGAAGGAATGATTTAATGAAAAAGCTTTGTGTGAGCTGCCTACAAAATCAACATTTTACCACAAAGTCTATGTTGCCCTCTAAGATACCAGAATTTTGTAAAAATCAAATGCAGCACCACCATGAGTGGAACAAGCCTGTGAAAGTTGAATATAAGTACAGTAACATTCAAAAGTTTGGGATCAGCATTATTGATTGATTGATTGATTGATTGATTGATTGATTGAATAATTGATTGATTGATTGATTGAATAATTGAATAATAGATTGACTTTGTTTGTTAATAAATTATAATAAACATGTTCTCTGTTGTGCAAACTCAAACAAGTCAGTTGTGAAGCTGTTTCTATCCCTCCATCCATCCATTCATTCATTCATTCATTCATTCATTCATTTTTGTCCACCTCTTGTATAAGATTAACAACCAGCAAACAGATTCTATTAATACTATATCTAGGTAGGACGTGTAAAGTTTAGCAGACTTCTTTGCTGCTACTTCTTACTACTTCAGTTGATCAGTATTCTCTATATTCTATTCTGAGAACAATAGAATGGCAAACATGTCAAATAAAAGAGTCAGTGAAATGCACATGCAGTCTGAGGAGATTCATAAGCATAGAGACAAAATAAACAAGTTGAGGGAAATTTCCGTTGCACTTCACGTATACAGAGTTTTTATGATGTACTGTACATTTTGCTGCCTATTTAGTGTTCCATGTCGGTCATTTGTGAGATTGCATATCAGTTAGTATGTTGCTCTAGAATAGAACACGAGCAAAGAGAGAGAGAGAGAGAGCGAGAGAGAGAGAGAAGAGAGAGGGAGGAGAGAGAGAGAGAGGGAGGAGAGAGAGAGAGAGAGGTGTTGCACATGAGGATAAGGCTCTCTCCATATTCAGTGGCAAAATTCAAGCTGAATCTTATCTCTATTAAAAAGAGAAAAATAAAAGATAAAGATATAAAACATGTTTGTGTGGTTAATAATTAATTGCGTATGGCATAATTCATCTGTAATGTGCATCACTGGGGGCTCACTTCACCCACACACCCCCAGAGGCATAACAGGAAGAACACAAAAATGACCGTGTGTGTGTGTGTGTGTTATTAAACATTAACTATATGAGTTAATAACTTGGATACACAGAAGCAGCAGAAGAACAGTCAAAGGGAAAGGATTTCATGAAAACAACTGCTATTAAGTTATTTTCTGTGTAGCTATGCACCAGAGTGTATCAGATGGATTTCTGCATCGCAGCAATGTGTTCTCAGGCTTGACAGGAGCATTAAATGATGGAGGAAATGGGGATGTGACACAGTAAATAATTGACTGAGATAAATTAGTACAAGAGTTATGGTCATAAGAACAGAATAATACTTTTAAGCATGTTTTCCCCTAACTGTGGCCAGTGTCTCTTGGTGGACATATTGGGTAGGGGGGCATTTCATCGGCAGACCGTCACTAAAAATAAACTAACCCTTACAAAACTTCACCATGGTAACGAGAGTTTCTGCCAAAACTACCATAGTTACTAAAGAAAAAAACAAAATTATATATATATATATATATATATATATATATATATATATATATATATATATATATATATATATATATATATCCTGATCAGCTTGCTAAATCCAGTCAGCTAAGAATGGCTATTTACCTTTAACTTACCTTTTACTGATAAAAAAATAAATAAAAAATGTATAGCCTGAATGCACTGTAAGTCGCTTTTTGTCTGCTAAATGCATAAATGTAAATGCAAGCGATCTGACTTGCATAAAACAACTAAACATAAACACATATACACACACAAAGATCAAATAAAATATAAAAAGTTAAACAAATTAAGTAAACAAACCAGTCAATCAATCAAACAAAGAATGAACAAATCAATCAATCAATCAATCAATCAATATTAATTAAACAATTTAGCATGACTGATGTTCAGATTCGGCCACTGCATGTTATTTTAGCAGTTACTATACATGGTACATCTTTCCACAATAGATTTCATAACTACAGAACAAAATGGCAAGGCAATAAAACGAAAAGCCCAATAAAGGCAATAAACTTCCACTGTGTGGCTTTAGTCATGTCAAGAGGTCGTGTGGTTATACGTGACATGAGATCTTAGAAGAGAACAGCTACTGTACAGCTGCTTGTAGTTTGCTGGTTCGTACCCAGAGTCTTCACTCAGTAATCCGGGTCAGAACCGGTTTCAGTGGGCACAGCAGGCTGAACAAGGTTCTGTCCCTCTCAGAAATTGATCTCGGCATGTCAGCCTGATAGAATGGAGCTGAAAGCTGATGCGCCGCACCGTGAGTCCTGCCTATGCAATCTTCTCTCTGACCTCCACGCTGAGCCAAAAGTGCAGTTCGTCCGTACTTCTGCATTTGTCCTACAGTTGTCTTTGATATCACAAATTTATTTTATCTGACTTGTGATGAATAATAATCTTTCATCAAAATGCAATAGACAATTACATTCCTTTCTTAAACAACTTTTCCCTCCTGATGACATCACAAGGGCAGTAGGCAGGGCTGAAAACTATTAACATAGCCCACTTTTAACCCAGTCAAACAATAGTGTAAAATCAAACCCCGTCCATATAGAATGTTTCAACTGCTGCTCCTGAATAAGTTCATATCTCAAATAACTATGTACTTCATGACTGTTTAAAAAAAGTATGTTCTATATAATATCAATGTATGCAGTATGAATGCAATCCAGACATATTTGTCATGTTCCATTGCATTCCTGCCATTCACAACTCCTCTCCCATGGCCTCGTGTGAAAGTAAAGTAGTAAAGTAATTTGACATACATTTCAAAATCTAACCAGAAGTAGTACCCAGTGGTTACCCAGGTACTTTTTGGATGCTGTTTTATAAATTCAGATGTACTGTTCATCTCACATTACTATTTTTAACCTACTATATACTGTAGAAGTAAGCATATCCAGCCAATGTTTTACTAGGAAATATGTTATTACAGAATGTTAATGTGTCATTAAGATATGTGGTTGTGAAGTGCAATGACCCTAGTATTGAACAGCATCTTCGCACACCCTCACATTGACAAACCCACACAAACACACATCTACTGATGTTTATCATTAGCACCAGTGCTGAAGCTGGTCTTTGAGGGTGCTCTGCTAAAGCTAGCTGGAAAGCCTAATGAGCTAGCAAATAACTGCAGAGACCAAGAAAACACACAAAAGCTGCGCACACACTCCTGCTTAAAGAACTACAATGCGTGCATTGGCGCCCGTGCGTGGTCTGCGGGCCTCACGCGGCATCTGGGAGAATCAGAAGAGACAGAGGTGTTTATCTGCTCTTTCCACTGTTGCACATGGCCAAATCAAACGAGACAAAAAAGTTTCCTATTCTATAAAACTGCTTTGGATCAATCGCGAGCATCCAGCCCACATCAAACACAAAGAGCAGAAAGAGAGAGAAAAAGAAAAAAAGAAAGAAAACAAAACCAATTGCAGGAAGAGACTATGATTTGGCAACATGAGAAATGCCACTTTCAATATGCCGTTGGGCGGCACAGGCCTGAATACGAGCGACATAGAAGTAACTGCAAAGTTCTGTTCAACAGAGCAATGCTGAAAGGTATTTGATCAAATGGAACTGAGAGACACAATGTGATAATGACAATCAACAGCTGTGACAATGTAATCAACATAAATGGGAAGCAGATGTTAAAGGTCTGTAAAGGTCTAGGGCTGTATATCATAAAAGGCAAAAAACAGGAGAGATTCTTTTGGACGATTTATTTACTGCTCCAAATTAGGGGCCAGTGTAGTTGATTATTCAATTACAGGCATTGCCCCAAATTTGATTAATGCCTTTACAGTTAAACCTCAACTTCCCATTTCTGACCACTGCCAAACAGTATTTTACCTGAAACAGTCATGTGACAGGGTCAAAACTCCTCCCCCCAAACATGAAAACTGTTCACTTTAAAATCAAAACTCAACTGGAAACAGTCTAATGCTGAACAATTATAATTGCCTACTCGAACTGTTTGAAAAAGTATAAAAAGCTAATTTGCAACAAAAAAAGATCAATATTATGAAGCTAAAATTGATGAATCAATAAACCAAAACAATTTCTGAAGTCTTTAGGATGCCTGCTGTATGCGGGCGACCTGCTTCTGCTGTCTCCTACAGCTGAAGGTCTCCGGCAGAGCCTGTCCCTGTTGGAACAGTACTGTGAGGAATGGGCACTGACAGTAAACCTGGACACAACCAGAGTCATGGTATTCCAGAAAAAGGCCAGGTCTCAAGGAAACAGATACCAGTTCACTTACTGAGGAGAAGTCCTAGAGCATTGCATTAGCTACACTTACCAAGAGCATTGAGATCTCAGCATCAGGGGGCTTCAGTCTAGCTGTTTATGCCATAAAATTACAGTTTGGCCAATTAAAACTACTAATTAAAACATGGATTAAATTATATCACACCATCATTAATCCAATTCTACTGTATGGGAATGAAATTTGGGGGCCAATTTTAAAGTTTGAAAATTGGAATAAAAGTTTACTAGAAAGAACACAACTGGAATTTGCAATAAAACATTTTAAGGGAAAACTGAGGCATTTCTAACAATGCCTGCAGAGCTGAACTGGGCTTATACTCCTTACACATTGAAAGTCAATCTGACACTGAATCTATTCAATATAAAGCCCTGCTTGCCAATGAAACCCCTATAGTGTCTCATCCTGTAAATATACTGACACTTAAACTAACGAATGAAACTCAACCTAAGTCTGACTCCAACCACAACCCTGACAATCATGAAAAAAAATAAAAAATAAAAATACAAAAATCTAAAGTATAATTATAATAAAATAATAAAATAAAAATGAATTTGACCTCCAAGCCAAATTTCAATGTTATTTGGCCCTAAATAGAACCACCAAATCTGCAAATTACTTATCAATTAAACAAATAAAAGAAAGACTTTCAAAATTTTTACTCAGAGACCACGACTTAAGGACACGAAAAAGGAAGACATAAAAATAAAAAAAAATCCTGGATACCGAGAGAACAGCGATTATTCAAACACTGTGACCTGAATCAAATAGAGGATGAGAGACACTTTTTTCTTGTCTGTCCCAAGTACACCACTCTAAGGGGCATATTTTTTCCACAATTTGCAGCGTTGAATTTTGCATTCTTTACTCTAAATGACCCAGAGAAACGCCGCTAAATACTTGGAGTGGATGACATGGCAGGCAAACTAGCTGCAAAATATGGATACACCATCCACAACATATGAAATGTTTAATCCATTGTATTCAGTTGGTTCATTTGACATATTCTTCGCTGTATATATTGTGATTATTATAATTAATATTAGAGATACTGTTTGCTTTTTCTCTCTCTCTCTTATTTATTATTCATTTAACTCCCCCTCAAAATTAATCATCTTCTCTTCTGGTCACAAGCTATGGCACAAGAGTGGAGCTAGTGACATGAGGGGTAAACACTGGGATAAACAACAGGGGGAACAACTGAAGCTGATGCTTCACTTTATAGAAATCAATGCATTGACCAATGCTGATGCAAGCCACGGGGGGGTACACTACCCTTAAAATTGTAAGGATATTAAGATATTACCACAACATTACTCTTAGGACATCGCAAACTATTTTTTAAATTTTTTTTGTATGAATATGACTGATGGAGGACGCACTCCTCCCACAACTAACTGCAAACTGGCATTCAGACCTGCCTCCATTTGGTTAGCATCACCCCAACTTCAAACGATCCAATCAATTCCCAAAGGACGAAATCAAGTCCTCCCCTTAAATTTCAGATGCCGTTTCACTCGGATAAACGTCACAGTAGAGAAAAAAAGGCAATCACTTCTTACGTTTCATGCCGACTTTAAAATGATTTGGCGATATTATCATACACTTCATGCCAATGAAGCAACTTGAACTTGAGAAGAGAAGATGTTTTATTTTATATTGTGGGCTTGTTTGTTTCATTTCAATGAGTGGGAATCAGCACTAAATGTTATAATATGTTATATAATGTTATAATGTTATATATTGACACGCAAATCTGTGAAGTACTCCATCTATTTTTTGGGGAAGTCATGGCATAATGGTTAGAGAGTTTGACTCCTAACCCTAAGGTTGTGGGTTTGAGTCTCGGGCCGGCAACACCACGACTGAGGTGCACCGAACCCCCAACTGCTCGCCGGGCGCCGCAGCATACAATGGCTGCCCACTGCTCCGGGTGTGTGTTCACTGCTGCGTGTGTGTTCACTGCTGTGTGTGTGTGCACTTTGGATGGAGAGCATGAATTCTGAGTATGGGTCACCATACTTGGCTGTATGTCACATCACTTTCACTTTTTTTTTAATATTAAAGACAAATCCTTCCAGCGTACCAGATGGGTTTAAAAAGGGACATAAAAAAAAGGAAAGAAAAAGCAACAGCACTCAAAACACACACACACACACACACACACACACACACACACACACACACACACACACACACATATATACATATACACATACATTATATATATATATATATATATATATATATATATATATATATATATATATATATATATACATATATGTTTTGAGTGCTGTTGCTAAGTAACCATCCATATTCCTGTTTTTAAAAGACTGTCAAACACATGCAAGCACAGGATTTCAAAGACATTCACCTCAAGTCCTATACATCACGCTATAATAGCGCTTCAGTGACAGTCATTATAAAGCTCAGGGGTGATACAAAGACAGTAACACTTACCTTTTGTTTTGATCATTCAGACAGAGCAGCATGTGAGAAAGAAAAAAAGAGACATTACTTGTAGCACTGAGGAAACATAATTTGTGGATCATTCTAAAGTTTGCCCATTTAATTTTTTACAAAAACAAAATTAGTTCTGTGCTTCAGCAATTAACATTCAGACAGACATATTTAGCATTTTCATAGCAATTAACATAGCAATTAAACATAATAATATTAAAAATAATAAAAAAGTTTTTATTTTTAACCATACATTCAGTCATTCTCAGGACCCCATCAATCTTTCACTGCTATTGATCAAAAGAATGAATCATATGGGGATGGGGGGAGTAGCTTAAACTGTTTAGAGTGTTCCTGTGGCTCAGTGGTAGAGAATTGAGTTAGCAGTGCAAAAGGTCATGGGTTCAATTCCCAGAGAACACACATACTGATTAAAAAAATATAACCTAAAAGCACTGTAAGTCGCTTTGGATAAAAGCATCTGCATAAATGTTTATATTATTTATTTTATTTTAATTTTTTTGAGATTATACTGAATAAACAACAAACACTTTTCAGTTACACAAAAAGCACCCCTATAAAGTAGTAGCAGCTTTCTTTTCATTCGACAATGGCACATGCTTTAATGTATCACCAAAACTTCATGGGCCACAACGCCTCACATACATCATCATTATCAACCTACATGAGCCTTAATGTTCGATTAATAAAACTCCCGGCCCTCCGCTCTGCATGCACAGTTCATTCTTATGTTTCTGTAATGTACTTACAGCTGAACTGCAGCACAATATGTTTAGGTTAATTGTTCTGGGACATGAGTAAGTAATCTTTAGACATTTAATTAGAGTGTTTAATTCAGGGAGACCCCTTTAAAACGCACTGGAGAAGGCCGGTTTTGTCTTTGGGGAAGTGACATGACACTTGTTGCCTCGGGCTTCATGGAGGCCTGCCTGAAAGTGATACCAAAGTTTACGATGGGTATTACAGTTTTAGATTGTTTAATTCTAAGTTGGTCTCTAACCTTCTAACCACTTTTTATATATGTGGCAGAAATCAATAGAGGGCTAAGTTGCTGGCCTTTGAGCAACCAGACGAGGCGGATCAGAGACAGACAATGAGAAAAACGGCCTTTCAAGGCGGCCTTGAGGAGAGAAGTGAGGGGGGTAACTCTTTCCTCTCAATTCTTTCAGCTTGCGTTATGCTTTACAACAATTTCATCTTTATTTATGATATGTAGGGTGAGTTTGTGTGTGGGAACTGGTCACCCATTCAGCTTTGTTCATTACCCTGCACAGCAGAATGAGCCGAAGGGGGTTTGACAGAGTGTTTGTGAAGCTGTTGTGGTTCATGAATATTTCCATGATTTTAAGAATCTTGCTTTGCTGCTGCATTGCAGACAAAACACGTTCCTTTCTCTTTATATGTCTAAGTGCTGGGAGAAAAAGAGACATCTATGAATGTTTGTGTTTATCAAGGTTTCTAATGCTCTGAATAGAATGCAAAGCATATCACTTTTAATTTTCTAAAAGAATGGCCAGCTTTAGTGTTGGGGAACTCAAAAAGATTCACTACAAACAACAAAACAAACCAAACACTAAACAATCAAGTTTTGGGTGTTTGGGGAATATAATTCAGATGAGCAATCTTCCAGATGAAAAACACATACATGCAGATGACTGGGTGTTGTATATGTGCTATTTTAAGAATAATTTTTGTGAACTGACATCTTAAAATAAGAAGATTCACAAATGTTAATCAACATTGTTGTAAAAACACCTGCTGTTTGTTGTAACGTGTGTTAAAAAGTGTTTTAATTAATGTATATATGCATATCTAAATGAACAGTGTCACTTATGCACTGCAGAATATGTGAAACAGGCCTTAATCATTGATTTTGTGAAAACATCTGCACAATGTCCAATTACAAATGTACTACCAATCAAATCTTCAGATAAAGATTCAAATATCAGATAGACACCAGCATGTGTACTGTATATATGCTATTTAAAACGGAACTTGTATACAAACATCTTTAAAAAGCAGATTCATTTAAATGTGTTCAGTGATAAACGTTGCAAAACATTTGGCTTGATGTCACGAAAGAAACGTTTTAGCAATGTACTGCAAATGTCTTGGTAAAGTTCATCCTGCCTGAATAATCCTAACCTAGCTGCGGGAGTATAGTTTTACTGTGCAGCAAACAGGTCAGTGAAAACTCCAGTCTCAATCTGTCATCAGACCAACACCACCGGGCAATCCTGAGTGTCACACTATAGATGAATGTTAGAGTTTGAACAACATGGAGAGATTGAGTGAAACAGCCATGGATGAAGTGCCGTAACTGCCGATAAACGATGCTTCTTCTGTTCAAATGGCTGCTATCATTACCGTTGTGGTTTCTGACAACTAGATTCTTCTTGGCAAAAAAGAGAAAAGATTGAGCTTGTACTTTCTCAAGAAAACAGGAGTGAGTGCAAGGATGAACCTCATTATGAAACTTCCAAATGCTCATGTTTTCCACAAATGTATTGTAGATAACCAAGCATAAACAAATGAGATCATAAAAAAATTATTTCAACACTGAGTTCAAGCATATTTACAGCTATATTTAGATGTAGCGAAGAAGAATAAGAAAAAAAGGGTTAGTATACATAGTATGCAACGTGTCCCCGGGAGTCTGGAACTTCAAGTAAAAGCATATTAGTCCAATTCCATCAATTAGTTAAGTGACTTGCATATGCACTCCAGTGTTTCTGCTGCACTGTACAGATTTGGTGTGGGTGTTATCAGAAGCTTGAAGCAGCCCCCATGTATTTCTCAAAAGCACTTCAAAAACAACAGTCATGGACAGAGAGAAAGAGAGTGAGAAAAATAAGTTTAACTGTAATGGCAGGTGTGATCTCCAGGGTATTTAGCAGGCCCAGTCATACTATTTATTGCAATGAACTATATGTATCACAGTATGGTTATTCAGGATGGGAGTAGGTGGCACTGCAGGCAGAACTGATTTAATTCCTTCTTTACCCTTTGTGAGATATATATATATATATAAATAAATAAGAAAAGCATCCGACAGTCTGGCGAGGCCTTGCTGACAGGCATACAGTGATGTCTGATCAGAGACATTAGCATGCATTAACCTAGCAAAGTATGCCGTAATGTCATTTCATCTAAGCTTGTTCTTCAGCGAGTCAAAAATGAGATCCGATTCCCTCCCCTCCATCCCATTACTGCCCTGTAATAAGAGATCAGGCCCAATTGGTGGGAAGGGCTAAGGAAGAAAATCAAATCGAATCCAATCAGATTAGATCAAATCAGTCAAATAAATGGTGTTCTGGAGCGTGTATCACCTGAGGGATTAAAGAAAGGGGAGTGAATCAGTTCTCGTGTGTTCAACTGCTCCTCAAGTCAACGAACAATCACCACAGAACCAGTGCTGGAATCTCCAGACTGATGGAGGTGTAAAATTAAGTACCAGTACTGTTAAGCCTTATCAACCACTTATGCTAACAATACAAGAAGCATTCAACATAGTTGGGTTATACACAGGAGAGAGGGGGGATTTAAAAATTTACTTGTGTACAAGGAGGAGCAGCCAGTCGTTAATCATAAAATACTTCATGGCACCAGAAAGTCATGGTTGCAGACATAACAGCCTTTGGCAGAGACCAACACTTCTTATTCTTGTGAAAATTTTGCCCTACAACTTTAAAGGGTGCGTTAGGGAGTAGCAGTTGTCTTCATAGCAGTGTTTCTCAAACTTTGGTAAGTGGAGTGCCCCCAGGTGGTACACAGAAAAATAACTAAACAAACAAACACAAACTTTTTTTTCTTTTTTTTTTTATTTATAAAATAAGCATGTTTTATTTCTAAGTTTAAGTTTAATAAGTTTAATAATAGCTTTGTGCATCTAAGACTATTGCACAACCCACACCATTACTTAATAGGTCTTGTGTTGTCAAGCAGTGCGGTGACACTGGTGTGCTGACTGTGCACTGTAATTTCAACCCATGTTCAAAGTTACTCATCAAAGTTGATTTCCTGAAGGATCCTTAACACTACAAAACAAAACAAAAACACACAAACACGCACGCACACACACAAACACAATCACACACACACACACACAAACACACACACACAAACACACACACACACACACACACACACACAATAACACTGTATGAAAGATGTATTGCTTTTATTTTGTTTTTACATTTTTATTCTAAATATTCACAAACTTGCTTACCATGTCATCTGATATTCCGATTCTGTAATAAGTATAAGTGAATGTGTTTTGTCAATTAAAAACCTTTCTAAGGATGTATTCACACAAGGAAAGTTCACTAGTTCACTTGCTTTGGTCCGGACCAAATGCAATGTTTATTTTAAATTTTTAATTTTTTGGTGCAGTTCACTTTCACGCTGCTCTTTTTGCAAGTGAAACAGAATTTTTTAACAAAACTAAACATGTGCTAAAGTCATCCATTTATTGGACAGAAATTCTCAAGCAGGGAAAACAGGAAGTGCAAAAGCATGCTAATGATGGAGATCTTACGTAGTGCAATTTTTATTCTTTTACCGATTTGATGTTTCAGATACTAACGCAATATGAAGACACTTATGAGCATCATGTGAGACAATATCATAAGATGTTGTAATTACGGCTTGCCGAAAATAAAATCTATAGATATAAAATACTTCAAGCATATCACAGTGTTAGTTTAAACATTTAACCTAGATAATTGTTTTTGTGGAGAGTGGTAGCTGAAGCGCGCTTCAGGACATCAGTGGAAACAAATTAAATACGCCATCATTTTTGCTTATAAAGGTAAGAATAATACATCATTCGGAACTGTAAAGGGTCTATTTTATTTGTGTGCACTCACAATATCAACAGAATGTTGTGCTTTTGTAAAATAAAGAAAACAAACAGGATGCTTGCCGCCTTGGTCTTGAGCAGGAGTGCTTCACAAAAATGAACCAAAAATCAACAAATATTTTCCTTACAGACATGATGAATATATCTATAAAAAACTTTAAATGACTACAAAATGAAATTATTCAAATCCAAAACAAAAACTCTTTCATTATGTAATCCAAGATGCATTTCGTTCTAAAGGTGCGTCCAATGATGAGATGGCAGGTCAGAATCATAAATTTTATCTTTGCGACACTGATTCAGAAAACACTAGTTTATTAATAAATAATTAAAATATCTCCTTACTATTTCCCCCCAAAACATACATGGTAACTTTTGCAGCAAGTTTTAGCTTATTTAGCACACACACGTCACATTGGTGTACGCCATGGTCTTGAAAACTCCTCATTTGCATGCATTTTTAAGCATAGTGGTTTTAAAACAAATGATTGAAACGCAAAAAACAGCACTACATGTGCAAGCTGTCTGTTTCTGAGCGTGATTTCTGCAATTGGGTCGGATCGAGGTCAGGTCATATTCACACCTTAAACAAACCATACCAGAGTTTGTTTGGAAGCGGACCGAGAACACCTCTTCAGCTGGGTCTCGGTGCGGTTGTTTGGTCCGCACTAAAAGCGTGCTTGACGTGCGAGAACAACATGAGAGTGAGTTAACAGACAGAATTAACATTTTTGGATGAGTCAAGTCAAGTCACTTATTTATATATCACTTTTAACTAAGCAGATTGTGACAAAGCAGCTTTATGCTATCAATAGTGTGTCAATGCAAAAGGACAATAGTAACCACTCAATTTTCAGTTAAAGGCAGTTCATTATTGAATTCAGTGATGTCATCGTCCAGCTCAGTTCAGTTTAAATAGTATCTGTGCAATCAAGTCGACGATAACACTGGAAATTAAGTGAGCTGATGTCATTTTGTCATGCTTTGCGATTACTATGGCAATGTCCACTTTGAGTTCATGACATGAGCACAGCCTTGACTGTACAAAATGCATTAAAATGTGAGAAAGCTGCAGCCGTGCAGTGATTTCACCACTTGCCGTGTCCTGTATAAAAGGGGCTTTAAAACTGGGATTGATTGCATTGCTCATCTGAAGCACATGCAAGTAAAGTGCAAACATCATTTAAAACTACACTGGAAGTGTACCATTGACTCTGCTAAACTATAATTACTAAAACTAAAACTGAAACTAAAATATATAAAAACTAAATAGAAATGTGTTCACAAAATAAAACCTAAACTAAAACTAACAAAACCATTAATGAAGCTAACTAAAACAAAACTAAAATTATAGGAAATTTGAAAACAATATTAAAATAAAAACTAATTAAAACATTTAAAACTATGATTTACTTGGTGCGAACATATCGTTCAAAAGACTAATGAGAACCTATTATGCAAAATCAACTTTTACAAGGTGTTTGGACAAAAAAATGTGTGTTGAAATTGTGTGTACACCGCCATCTTAGAATGATAAAAATCCATCCAGTTTTTTTTTTTTTTTTTAAATCTTCAAAAAAGAAGCGGCTTGGATCCTGTCCACAATATGACGTCATATTGCGGTAGCCCTGCCCACTGCTACTGACTGACAGGTGCATAATACCATATCCTAAGCTCTCAGTATGTTGTGCCATGTCCACCAATTTGTCTGCGTGCAATCGGCTGTGCCCAAAAATGAGACTTTTCAATACGTTATAATAAACGATCTGTATGGTATTTTGAGCTGAAACTTCACAGGGACATTCATGAGAGCCATAAGATTAATATTACATCTTGTAAAAAGGGGCATAATAGGCGCCCTTTAAAAATCTGCCCTCTTTTGACTGACAAACACAGGATTAAACACTTCATTTGGAGAATTGTAGCCTAATATAATATTATAATAATGTAACCAGGGCTGTTTTAAAAGACTAGCTACATTACATCATATTACAATATATATTTCATTATTGATGTGTTTGAATTGGCTAGCCAAACCAGCATATTAGCTTGTGTGAGTTCATTTTCATCTTGTCTAAAATACCAGTCAACAGACTTTTTTTTTTGTTTGTTTTCTCTCATCTTCCACACTTTTTCCAATCATAATTTGTTGCATTTGAAATGTTCACATTGCAGCAAAAGACACTCTTCAGTCTTGTTATAAGACAGCAAACAAACTCATCAACATGCAGGCCAAACAGCTCAAGCTATGTACACTAGCTTTGCTAATTAAAAATTGAAGGCCACATCTCTCCACATGAGCAGTTTGTTCTTAATTGCAGTGAACGCAAGCATGAAGCCAAGGAGAGAAGTGCAGATAGAGGCGTGACACTAATTGCTAAACCCTGCAACTATAAACCAACAACAAATATATGGGTGAATGCTAAACATTCCGACAACACTCTTTCTGACAGCTCATCTTATTGGGATGTATGGGGAAACTAAAAGTAATAAGCTGATGGAAGACTTACTTTTAAATGAAATTATGTAGTTGTACATAATTAACTTTTCAATAAATCCAGTAGGGGTTTGCACAAATAGTCGAATATTCAATCTTTAATTATAAAAAAAAAAAAAAAAAAAAAAAAAAAAAAACACGATTCAAATTTTACTACGTTTTGCTTAGCTGGCCGTAAATGCAGGGAATCCATGATAAATCCTAAGCACCGCACACTAAAAGTCAGTTATAACTAAATGCACTGGGTGGTGGAGCGTGTCGTGGAGCGTGTTAACAAGTTGATTGTATTTGATCACAGAAGGTCATCGTTTGCCTTGCAAAATTTGGAATTACTTTGATCAAAATGATCTTACTAAATGAAATTACTTTCGATCAAATGAATCAGTGAAATGGAGTTATCATAATATCACCACCACAATGAGAAATCACATTAAACCCAGACACCAGTCGACGTCCATCACTGCAGACGACTGCAGGTAAGCGCAGCTGTGCCCCGAGTGAGCCGAGAAGAGAGCTTATCTGACAGACAAATGATCTTGAGATATATGCTTCCTTTAAATTTCCTTGAGGGAGAGTGGTTTAAGAACAGAAAACGTACTTGGTTACTAACGTAACTTCGGCTCCCTGAGATACGGAACGAGTACTGCATCTGCTAAGACGCTCTGGGAAAAACTCCTTTTCAATAACGCAGTGTACCTGCACGGCAATTTCTTCGTGCAGTGAATAAAATTTAATCAATGGCTCAGCAGCGGAGCTGCCACCAAAGCCCGCCAGAATGGGCGTGGTGATCTGGCTATATAATTGGGCATTCCGCCGTAGGATCCTCAGGTTACTTCGACTGAAGCGACGACTGAGTCGTGCAGCTACATAACACAGCAAACTACACAGTACTCATTCTGTATTTCAGGGAACGAAGGTTAGTAACCAAGTACGTTCCCTATCGATACTTCACTCGTACTGCGTCTGCTAAGATGCTTTGGGGAACCAGTATATGCTATGCTAGAGGAACGACAAATACTTGAAATTGCATTAAGCACCCAAGGGCCCCAGGGGGACCAAGTATTTTGCAGGGAAGCCCTGCAGGAGGCAGTAGGGCCAAAATCACAGTGGTCAGCCCAGACTTGCATAATTGTCCCAAGATAATTTAGTACAGCCTCGGAACTCAATGAGGGCCAAGAGTGTACATGAAGAAAGCTAATGCCAATTTTTGGGGTGAATAGAAGCAGCCGTCAAACTGGAGCACTTTGGCAGGAAGTGTCGCATTGCCTGGAATGACTTCTGTGCAAGCGTTTGGCGAAACTTCAGGTCCAAACAGGCCCATAGGGGAAACCGGGGAGTCGAGCAAATTGACCATATCTGCATCCTTGGTCTCCGTGAGGTTTAACCATAGATGGCACTCAAGCACCACTAGGCTGGCTGTGCCTTGCCTGCGCTGTCATCTTGGTGGCACATAGAGCCAGGTCGGTCGCACTGCACAGCTCCTTAAAAGCTGCAGGTTCTGGGCAGGACTTGTCTATGCAATGGAGGAGCTTGGCCTGGAAGACCTGGAAGACCGCCATGGAATGAAGCGCCGAGGCCGCTTGTCCAGCAGACAAGTATGCTCGACCGGCAAAAGCTAAAGTCACCCTACACAGCTTGGATGGGTGGGCGGACTTTGCCTTCCAGCCGATGGCCGTGGGTGGGCAGAGATGCATTGCCACTGACTCATTCAGGGGAGGCAGTCTGTCATAGCCTTTTTCTTCGGCGCCGTCGACAGACATGAGGGCGGACGAAGATGAGGCATGAAGGCGGGCCAAGTAGGGGGCGTGCCAAGACCTGGTGATCTCATCGTAGACCTCGTTGTTAAGAGGCCTGACTGCACCCCGGCAAGAACCACTCATCCAATCGGCTGTGGGTGGGCTCCTCTGGCGGAGAGCACACCAAACCCAGCTCCTCTACAGCTTTAGACAGGATGCAAAATAGTTCGCCATCCATGCCCGTGCTGGCTGCGCTCTGCTCTGCACATTGCAAATGTCAAGGGTCCACATACCAACATAACAGCCCCACACCCACTCTGCATCTGAAGCTTCCAACAACATGCTGTTGTCCATGGCATCACACTCGCTTCCCCCAAACGAAACAAGATCGGTCGCAGCTGCAGAGGGACACTGGTCCGGAAGGAAGAAGTGGACAGGTGAAACCTCTCTAAGTGGAGAGAGTGAAGAACACGGGGGCTCAGCCTCATTTGTCACCGAGCACCAAGTTCCCCTCTGACCCACTGCTTTTTCCTCACAGGCTCCTGGGAGGAAGAAAGTGGGAGGGCGCGAGGGGCAGAGTCACTCTCTGAAAAGTAAGCTTTCCACGAACACAGAGAGTAATATCATCGCAATGAGGAAATTCCGTCTCAATTAGTGCTGCTTCAGCGTGGGCGGCGGCCAAGCAAGAAACACACTCACCATGACCATCAGAATCCATGGTGGAATGCCCGATTATATATCCAGATGACCCCGCCCATTCTAGCGGGCTTTGTCACCATAGGCTTGTGCAAGTAGTTTTCTCAGTACGAGTGAAGTATCGGTAGGGAACACAAAGCGCTGTAAAACTTTTCTTTGCACACTGTTATATTTTATCTGGAACATCTGTGTCAGCACGCGTTCTTATTGTTATCAGACTGAGGAGCCAACTTTCACACGAGCATGTGGATATTATTGTTTTTCTTAACATTAATATGTGAAACAATATTAACACGATAAACATAAATGGCCATCCCTAAAATCCAGGAGCTATCGAGTGGCTCCCCATAGAAACGGATGGATTAAACATGGAAAAACAAAAGTAATACTTTGTACTGAGAAAAACAAGAAATCAAGCATAGAGATTTAAAGAGCAAAAGGAAATAAAGAGAGACAAAGAAAGAAAGAACAGATCAGTAAAGTGCTGGTTTGGAGCACGACTTGACTGTACCATGTGGGAGGAAACTGTGAGGCCATTCTGCAACAAACTGACTCTCCATCAACACAGCTCAGCTGGGATATGTGTGTTTGTGTGTGTGTGTGTGTGTGTGTGTGTGTGTGTGTGTGTGTGTGTGTCTGTCTGTCTATCTGTATGCACCTCGCAGTGCCTCTTTGTAGCTTGGCTCTGTTTATGTCCCAGCACTTTCTTCTGTTCATTTGGAGGACTGTGTTGAGATGTCACAACATCACCCAGGACACTTCTGCAGGGAAATAAACTACACAGGATGGTGCTCTAGGTAGCAAAGGTGACTTCAGATCATTATTTATTTATTTATTTTTATTTTGCCTTCTGTTTCAAAAATAAAGAGAGAAAAGTTTGGTCTTAAAGGGGTCAAATGATGTTGCTAAAAGAACATTATTTTGTGTATTTGGTGTAATGCAATGTTTTTGCGGTTCAAAAACACATTATTTTCCACATAGTGTACATTATTGTTTCTCCTCTATGCCCTGCCTTTCTGAAAATAATTTTTTACAAAGCTCATTGGTCTGAAAAGCGAGGTGTGCTCTGATTGGCCAGCTATCCAGTGCGTTATGATTGGCCGAATACCTCAAGCGTGTGACGGAAATGTTACCCTCCTTGCCATACTGTGATGCGTGTCCCAGTCAGAACACCAGCATGACAAGACAAAAATAACAAAACCCATTACAAACGAGCCATTTGTTGCATCCAGTGGGGACATAATTATGGATTATAATGACTTACTGTCTTTTTACGCATTACGTTGTATGCATTTGTGATTGGAGAAACGAAAAACAACAAGCGCTACTCTACACTGCTCAAAACTCGTGTTGGAATCGTGGCAAATCCTTTAAATATTTAAATGTACTTACAGACTGTGAGTTAGAACAGCCGGCATTGTAGTCTTCTCTCCCAGGATCAGGAAAACAATCCTCCATAAAATGTGCTGCACACTTCTGTATATTTTGGTTGAACTGTTCTGGAACAGTGTTGCAAATACAACTTAACCACTGATTTCTAGTTGTGTCCTCTTTTGGAAGGCCAAACAAGATATTTTCGCTTTCACAATGAAACAGTGTCTCCACATGGTGCCGGTGGCAACAGCGAGAATTAAAGTTATGCCTTCTTTCTTTGAGAGAACATTTGGGTGGTGTTATGCAAATCTTCCCACATCATGATGTAGACGTGTGGAGGCCTGTTTAAACGAGGCGTATTAGGAGGGCGTAGTAGAGTTTGAGACTTTAGTCTTTGCAACTTTAGGTATCTATTCATCAGCTTGTAACACTCCAAAGAGAAAGGAAAACGTGAAATCACATTATATGACCCCTTTAAAGTTTAATATACAATAAATTACTTATGTTTATTACTACAATTTTACTATTAAAACAAAAAGACTCCAAAGTAAAATTGCAAAAATTGCACTTTGCACTTTAAGGAAATTATATCTTCGTAATGGATTATCCAAATCTTCAAAATCCCATAAACCTAAATTAAAAGATTTACTTCCATCTGATGCTCTAGAAAGTAAATGTATAAGCAGAGGGCAACTAAATGGTTAACAATTACAAATAAACTTATTGTATATCAGAGGGGGAAAAAAGGCAAAATAATTACTAAAACAATCTCTACACTGCAGGACAGTGCTTTATGTGATGATGAACACCAACAATTGGTCCTCACTTGCACTCAGTTACAACTAACTCCCCTTTAGAGGACACCCTTCTTCCTCTATTCCCTCCCACTCACCCCAACGACAGCCTCTTATGGCGGACAACAGTCCTGCTGAGAGCTCCTATGCCATAACATTAATAAAATCCAAAAAGGTCTGCTAATTGTAATGAGCCTTTAATGTGAGCCTTTGATTAAAGGCCTGTTTACCTAATCCTGTGCCCTCAGCATTGCCTGCAGTGCTGCAAAATCTTATTAGGCATGTTGATGAGACTGCATTTGCTGAATAAATCATTGTAAGTAAGGGAGGATAACCTAAAGAGGTAAATCCTGTTCCAGGCCTCTGCATGTCCCCACACACATGCACATGGCTTGGTCTGTAAAGGTGAAATGAGTACTTAATGACAAAATTTCCTTCTGTTGTATTTAAAGCAAGAGCTCAAATTTCCCTGTCATTTTAGTAGAATAGCACTCTCTCGCTACAACACAAGCTAAAAATAATATGATTAACAATTGACTCTGAAAACAACTCCAGGCAACCAGCAGCTAAGTCATTTTGTATTTGCAAAATCATTTTCTATGTGTTAATCGCCCAGATAAACCCAATCTTTAGGGCTTGAGTTGAGACTGGAACATATTGTATGTATATATGTACCTGTTGAAGACGGTGACCTGACTCATATGTCTGGTGTCATGTTTCATATGTTTTACATGTTCAGAAGCAGAACAGGGTTACATCAGGCAATATATTTATATTTCTATTCATATTCTCGCCACAACATTATGCTAATTTCTCTTAATAACGCGAAGGCTAAGGGGGGAAATATGATTAGGGTAACTAAGACAAACACAGGCGTCTGAGGTTAAGGACTATAATGACGGTGCCATGCTGTGTGTGTGTGGGTATGAGTGTGTGTGAGAGATATTGTGATGGATGAAGATGATAATGACAACTGGCGGCCATACCCTGCGATGCTTGCAGGTTAATCCACTGAATGAGAGGTACAGACTGAAAAAAGGCTGCCACTTGTGGCTAAGTTACAGTTTAACAATGTAGTCAATATAAACTGCTCCAGATACCCGAGGTGATGAAAACTGTGGCTGTGATGTTGATCCACCCATGAAATGAAACAACAACAATATAATAATAATAATAATAATAATAATACATTTAAAATATATAGTTATAAATAAGGTTGCTTTACAAAATGCTATCCAAATAAATGCATCAATAATAGTAGTAATAATAATAATAATAATAATAATAATAATAATAATAATAATAATAATAATAATAATAATAATAATAATAATAATAATAATAAGCAGCCCCAGAATGGCACCAAAAATGATGGGACTGCTGTTTCTTGATTTCTAAGAGCTATCTCCTGGATGATTTCCCAGCTCAGTGTGCTTCAGATGAAATGTGATTTTGGAAATGAGCGGGGCGCTAATAAAATGGCCTCTGTGATGAGACGGATACTGTTATCGGCCCTGCCTTCAAGCATACACATGCTAACAGTGAGGCAACTGTGCTTTGATCTCATGGATTGATGAAGCTCTGCGCTTGAGAAAAGGCAGGGAGGAAGGGAGGATTACACAAAGAAAACAGGGATATGACATATTGGTGGCAGAGAGAGCAGGTGATTACATGAGCTTAACACTGGCAGATACAGTGACATTAGCTGCTGATGTTATCTAGTTGAAAAAAGCAAAACAGCAATGCAATATATTAATAAAGCTAAAACCACAACTACAAATTAAAATAATTATAACAGTCACAAAGTTCTATTAGCCTAATTTTTAAAAATCTGAAAATAATTATAACAGTCACGAAGTTCTATTAGCCTAATCTATTAGCCTAGAGTTGTTACCTGAAAGGTTGTTGGTTCAAACAGTGATAAAGTGCTGTGTTATGTTACTGTAGGTGTGTAGGCATGTACTGCAGGTTACAGATACTAATTTCCAATTTTCAGAAAGGAAAAAATAGCATGCTGCTCACTGCATGTGTAATGTGCAAGTATAAATATTTCAAATATGCGGCATTGTCACCACGTTGCATGTTTAATTCAGCAATTGGAGTCCAGTTATCATCTCATTTACATTTATTAATTTAGCAGATATAAATATGGTTATGTTGCGGGCATTTCTAATCCAAGTAAAAATGTCTCCTGGCATTTATGATAATAATTTAAATAGGCAGTTAAAAAAATGAATTAAGAAAAAGTTGTTAATATAGCTTCAAGTTCTTTCATTACACTTGAAGTGGAAGGTTGAGTCAAGTGCATTGCATTGTGGGATACTGTACCAAATCAAGTGTGCTGTTGTATTTTGCACAATTTTTTTTTTTTTTTCAAATAAAATATGGCATCCGGGAATTCTGGGTAATGTTACAAAAGATTTATATTCCAAATAAGTTGTAAACTTATATTTATTAAATAATCCTGGATGGACGAACACACACACACACACACACACACACACACACACACACACACACACACACACACACACACACACACACACACACACGTCTAAATGGGGACGTTCTAATGGTTTTTATACTGTACAAACTGTATATTTTATTGCCCTACACCAACCCTAAACCTAAACCTACCCCTTACAGGAAACGTTCTGCTTTTTAACAATTAAAAAAAAAAAAAAAAAAACTTTTTTTTATATCAGTTTTACAAATGAGGACATCCACAAAGCGAGGTTTTTGATATTTTGTCAGGTTTAGCTTATTTTGGGTACAAATTTGTCCCCAAAGTATGGTTAAGTACACACACACACACACACACACACACACACACACACACACACACACACACACACAACTGCATTAATTGCTTTAATGATGTTGTATATACTGCTGATATAGAGTAGCATGAAAGTATCTCATTCTGAAGTTTCTTAAACCTCCTCATTTCATGCATGCATAAAAAAAAGCTATTACTTATTCCAATTTCATATGCACAAAAACAGAACAAAAGATCTATTGTTTAATTCAAAGCAAATTTAATCCAAGTGAGCAAAAGCTATTTTACAAACTGGCAAACAAAGTTCAATGACCCAAAGCAAAAAGCACATTTTTACTGACCTAGACAGAATCTGACCATACAGCCTGAGGGTTTCTGATACGAGTAAGAAAGAGTTAGACAAGGAAAAAGAAAGAAATACATAAAGATGTAGAGGGGGTATGGCGAATGAAGGGTAGGGTGTTTTGGCCTTAGGGTGTACAAGCATTTCCAAACTCTCACCACAGGCCTCTCAGAATGCCATTCATGTTGTTTCTGCAGAATCTATTAATTACATGTTGATGCCTTTAATGATGGGCCGCCAGCAAACCATCAGCCTCCCTCAATTAGCTGTCATTTCTCTGCCCCTGTCATTCTGGAGCATTTTATCATTTTTGTTTCTTCCCTCTGGAGTTTGAGATGATGACTAGCATGGCCTCAATCTGACCTCTGAATCAGCTGGGATTCTGTTCTGTCAAACACATATACTGATGCATCAGTTGCCCTTCTGCCATCTGTGTGGAGGAAGCTGAGGTGAACGTTTACATACATGTGGTATGATTTTCTCTCTGTTGCTGGAGAATATGACTGGTTCCCACTAGACCTCATATGAACTGATGTATGCTATGATTAAATGGACAGGAAGAGAGGTAGAGCTAAACATAGAAAACGGGTATAAGTTATTGCTAGCATGTGCTTGCATGTACAGTATATGTGTATTCAAAGTGCAGGATTTTCTCATGGGCTTGCAAAAAAATGGGGCAGATACATTGGCTCAGCCCTGGGACGTGTGTAACACTTATGAAACTAACAAATGAGTAACAGAGTGCAGAAGGGAAAATAAAATGTCAGTAGAAAAAGATAAAGAAAGCATGGAAAGGGGGGAAATGAATAATAAAAAAAAAAGTTTCAGTTTCAACTAGGGATTCAAATCGTAAGGAATTAAAAAAATATATGGTTCCAGTGCTTTAATGATGTCATTAATGATTATTTTAGCACTTTGGAGGAAGAAATATTTCTTCTATTTTTTTTTTTTTTTTCTTGTTGCATTTACTGCCCTTGGCAATCAGTGTGTTAATGATGAGATCATTTCATAATTCAACAGAACAAGATGTATATTATATTATATTATTCACCAAATTGGAATTTATTTTAATCAATTATATAATTATATTAATAAATAATTAATAAAATTTATATACTATAATAATTGTAAAAAGACTGCTCTCTCTCTCTCTCTCTCTCGCTCCCTCTCTCTTCGTCTCTCTCTCTCTCTCTCTCTTCTCTCGCGTCTCTCTCTCTCCTCTCTCTCTCTCTCTCTATATATATATATATATATATATATATATATAAAGCAGTTATTTTACAATACACATATTCCAATCTTCAGTACCATTCATTACATGGTGCCATATAATCAGTTACAAATTACACTGATTTAAATCTCACAAGTCCTAAGTATACAATACCCAATCTTCTCAGACATAAAACAATGGTTATCATCAAGAAAGTTAGTCAGTAAGCACTCTGACTGATCCGTGAGTGTTTTTATTCATTGAAAAGGACCAGGTCATAAGAGTCATTTGTTCAGGAATCAGTACACTGTTCAACACACTGTTTACTGGGTGTTCTGTGCTGTAGATTGAGTATATAGTATTTTTTACTCAGAAAACAGCATGTCAAAAAGACAGAATGAACTGAGGGAAGCGAACCAAAGCTGAGATACAAACAAGTATCTAAAAGTGTCTCTAATAGGCCAAGGAGGGCTGCCTATAGGCCAGATCATGGTGCCGTGAGGCAGTTGGACCCCCGGAAGAGGTCTTATCTTCATTCCAACACCTGTAGACGAGCAAAGGGTGGAACAAATTCTCCCTGTTCAGTCATACAAGACCTAAAGTTACTCTCAAAAACAGGCAACAGCTGAATTGATTTTCTGATCCTTTTTGACAATGCGCGGCTAGCCACACATATTCATCCACTATCCAGGAAAAGCACAGCAGATATAAATGCCAGCCTGTATTTCAGTTTGTGGAGCATGAATACAAGTCCGACACTTTAAACCAATAAAAGAGGCTCTTAGCTGAAGTAGAGTAAAAACATTATTGGTGGTGACACAGACTGTAGAATGCTTGATGTCAACAATTTAACCCACAAATATCAAACACTTTTTATTTTTATTTTTTAATTCTCCATTCCCTACAGTCATTCTCAAAAAACTTTTCCCAACTAAAAACTTGTTTTGTTCATAAAAATCATTGGCAGGGTGAATCTATCTGCTGGATAAATGTTTTTATCCCTGCATGGTCCTCTATGTTTATTCTGCTCCTACCAAAATAGAGAATGGATTTAAATCCCATGTTTCTTATTTCACACAATGACAGGCTCCCCTGGTCTTGGCAAATAAATGGTGATTTTCAAAGGTTAGACGAAAACAGAGGAGAATAGCGAATCGGTCTGCTTCTTTTTCTCGCCTCCTAACTTTTCCCTGCTTTAATTTATTGTCTGCTTCGCTGGAGCGTTGGACTGCACTTTTTATGTCTGACTGTGAAGGTGAGGGGAGATAGGAGACAGTTCCTCTCCATTTGAACTTATATCTCTATATTTGTTTCACCATTTCTTTCTTTATATATATATACATATATATATTCATATTTTTCCCACTTACAGCCCAACAGCGAGAAGGTTAATGCACCATTGCACCATGTACTAGCATGCCTACACACTCGCCAAAAGCTCCACACATGAGTAGTTCACTTCACACAGACACTTTACAAAGTCAAAAGGGAGTTAACAAATTGCAGGGAGCGGTGAGCAGGTCGTGTGAATTTGTAACTGAATTTGCTGATGCAGATCAACATGGAACCTTCCTTCTCCAGTCAGCAAAGTGTTTTAACTCTCTCTCTTTCCACAGCAGAGCAATTCTGTTTGAGATGAGAGAGGCACAGCAGGTATAAGAGAGGCAGACTTTTCATGCTCTGTAATTAACCCCAGGGTGCTAATGATCGTTAGCTTATATAAAGCTAATGTAGCACAGGTAAAAATAAAGTCAATTAAGAGAGAGTGTTATTCAAATAGGCCTTGAAGGTTAGACATTCCATCACTGATGGACAGATCATGGGCAGCCATTTTGCATCTCAGTAGCAAAACTTATTACACAGCCAGAAGTTACTGTGAAGATCTGAAACCCTAAAGAACCTTGTCCTGTCAACCAAAGTTTTAAAAATTATTTATAAGTAAATAAATAAATAAATTTGTTTTATGCCATAATTGCCAATGGTGTGGGAACTGGTCAGATTTACCAGTCATAAATACATCCTGCCTGCAAAAATATTTAGCATGATTGTTTTTTTTACGAAAAAAAAATAAAAAAAATAATAATAAATAAATACATGCATAATAGTAGAAAGTAAAATAAATAAATAGTATGTTAGTTAGTTAGTTAGCCAATGTTGGTCCCTGCACATAAACATGTTTTAATTCAACGGCCAACATATCTTTTCCATATGGTTGTGAATCATTTTGGCTGTCAACCCTGTCATACCAGATCTTATCCATAAACTAGCTGAAGTCATCATTTACTCTCACACCTACTATCAAATCTCTGAGGTCCTAACAGAGAAGCAGCAGATGGTCTGGCAAGGCCCGGAACACATGGCCCCCCTAGTCATTAACACAGGTGCCCCTCTGGGCTTAACACTGTCTCCTGTCTTAATCATAAAACATACACAAACAACCGTACTGCCAGCAACCTCTACATCAAGTTGCTTAAAGGTGCTGCAATTTCTGTGCCACTAACATCAAGGTGGACAATGGGTCGCTGAAAAGAATAGTGAGTTCAATGGCAATCAAGGTTTTCTGACCTGCTGTGAGGCTATGCATGACAATGCTTTGCCTTGCTTAGCTTAGAACTGCATTAGGAAGGAACCGATTTGTTCTTTTTTTTTTTTTTACTGAGCCACCCAAAATTGCATCCCAAAACTAGAACATCTCCCCAGTGCACAACAAACTCAACATGAAAACTGACACTATTGCCATTCTCTGCTTTCTTTTGTTTTGTTGTCATTTTATAAAATCATTGTCTTGGTTTTGTTCAACTCATAATAGTGCAAGTGATAAACAAACAGATACAATGATATACAGGGACATGACGGCGACTCCCACATGATTCAGTATGAGTCAACGTTGCATGCCCATCAAAACTCAACTCATTCTTAATGGGGTTTGAGAGACACAAACATCCCTGGAACAGCCAGCTTACCAATGGGAGATATCAGAAATAGTGACAGAAAGCTCAACGCTGCCACCGCAGGGGGCTTTGGAAATGTTCTTTTCTGATCAACTGCACTGCAAAGTTCTTCCTATTTTGGTGAGCTGAATGAAATGATGCTTCTCATTATGAACGGATCTATAATTTAATCAAAAAAGCTGGAAAGTCAATCTCAGCCGAAATTCTGTCTCTTAGGATTTAAGCTTATATCCTTCATGCAGTCAGTCTCCGCAGACCTAATTTTCTCTGACAGACCTATTAATGGAATTAACCGTCATCTATCATTAGTGTGCTTGGGATTTCTGAAAACACATTATCCAAAAACCTTTGGCACCCAAAAAGGGATGACTGTTCAGTTGCCTCGGGCTCCGACTGAGAAGGGTCATCACAGAGATTCCAATGACTAACGCTTGGCGAATGATGAAAGCTTGGGAAAGTTGCTCTTGATATAAGCTTGCTGTAAATCAAGTATGCAGAATGCTAACAGAGATTTCAACCGCTTCTGTGTGCCAAAGACTATAAGCAACAGGTGTTTATGAACAAAGCCTATCCGGTGCACTGGAAGCAAATGCAGGATCTTGAAAACTAAGCTTGTCAAGAGGCATTTGAAGATGCTTTTGTCTGTTGTCTTGTTTCATGACCCTGGCTTCCAAAAGAAACTCAAACTCTCTTAAAGCCAGAAAATAAGAACGCAAGGCCATATTAGAGTAGGAGACAGATCAAATGAGCTTGCGTCATGAACATGGAAGCTAATAAACTGGACATGACATCTGTTATGACATCTAATGTTTCCCTAATGTGAAAGACGGCAGTTTAGCTGAGGGAATCTGAGGGGAGCTGTTACGCTGGAAAGGTTCAAATGCTTTTTAGATTGTGAAATTATTTAATCACCTTTGTAGGATGACCTATCAAACTGTGGCGTCACAGCTGTTATTTATTTATTTACTTATAAATGAATTTACATTTATGCATTTCACAGGCACTTTTATGCAAAACAACTTAAAGTGCATTCAACAAATACATTATCTGCCTGTGTGTTTTCTGGGAATGAACCCATGACCTTGGCATTGCTTGAGTAGTGCTCTACAAGCAATAGTTAAATGTCAAGAGGTTGGAGTCATTCGGTCTGTGAGCAGTGGGGGGAATGAAGTAAGCAATTCACTGTCAAATCTATCAAACCGTGAAGAGAAGTATGTCACTTTGTTATTAGTCTCAGCCCCGGATGTCACGCCCACAGAGTGTTGGCTGATCATCTGATGCATGTGGCAAACAAAAGTGGAAACACTTCAGGAGTTTCGAAGTCGTCATTGGATTGGTTGAATTATACAGGATTTCCGGGAGATGTGTGTGTAGCATTCTTCAACATCCTGCCTGGAAACAAAGATACTGTGGCGCCAAACCCCCTCATGAAAGAAGATAGCCATCGTGTTTACAACTGTGACGACAAGCGCTTACCAGGATCAATCTAAAAGCTGGATTCTCAAAAGTATGTGAAATATTTAAAGTTTGCAGCATAGAATCTTTAAAATACATCCAAGAGTTTTACACACCGGTCTGTTATCGTGGCGACATTTCCACGCACCGAAACATGATGCTGAAACGAAACAAACTACGATTGATTGTTTGACATGTCGGTCAAACAGCCTTATGCATGGGCGGGCCTTGGCCAATGAAAGCTGCCATGGATTCCAGACCTTCAGCCGTCAGTCTGAAGGTCAGGCTACGCGAGACTACTTTGCTATGAACATAATATTCTGGGATACCAATTGTATACTGTTCTCATAATACAAAATTATACAATGCCATCTTTATACTCACAGGCAGGATAGGACCAAAATTTCACAACAGGTTCAAGTTGGTCAAGTGAATTTGCTGTTGACCAACAGAAAGCTACTTCTTTTGAAAGTAACTTCTGTGTGAGCTGTGCCTCATACATCACTACACTATTGACAACGGACTTTAGCAGAAATTTTGCTATAAATTCTATAAATAACACAAGGCAAAATAGCTGTCTGAAGTCTTGTGTTTAGTACATGTGTGTTAACATATTGAGCCATATCGAATACAGCTTGCACTGTATTTCAATTCAGCCTCGTCTCAGCTACATGAGGTTATCAGCACTCATATTCCAACATATTGAGCTTTAATATAGACATAATATGAGTTTATGAGACCACATCATCCATTGTCCTTTCTCCTCTCCCACTGAAGAAATAAAGGCAAAAATCATGTTGTCCTCTACAATGGAGAGGGTGATTGTTTTAAGTAAAGAGTCTAAATGAATGTGGCTTTAGAGCAAGGCAGAAATCACTCAAACTTGTCCAGCTCAAGGAGGAAGGATGCTAATATATGCAATTAATGCTGCAAGGATGCTTAAACAGAGGCATACAACTTACAAGGACAAAGTCAAATGGCCAAACCTGATGGGAACTTATGAGCATGCTTTTAAAAAACTTCAATAAGAGCAAAAGAAAAAAGGCAGACATAAGGATATTTTTGGCTCTTTTCTGATTAATGTTTCATTAATTCTCAAAGGACCACATGCTCACGATACAATTGAAAATGTGCATTCATTTGCATCTTTTTGAACAAGTACTTTTTTCAATAGGCAACCAAGAATTGAGTACACTACACAAGAAAATAGAAAAAGACATAATCCAGCTTAAACAAACCACATAATTAAGGCAATAGGGCTCCATTCTTTTAGAAACATCATGTTAAAATTGATCAAACATTATAGATAAGGCTTTGGAGGAACGTTTATTTGTACATCTCTCAATCATCATTGAATTTCACTGCATTATATGTTTTCCTAGAATAAAAACTACAGAGATTTAATCATAAAACTAAGCATTTAAATATACTAAAACATTATTGAGAGAACAATATGTTAAAATGTCCCCACGAGGATAGTAATACCAGGACATTTTTTTTATTTGTATTAAAAAAAAACTGCTTATAAATCATACAGAATGTATGATTATATTCAATATTCAATAAACTGTTCCATTTCAAAACATTAGACTAGACTGACTAGACAATTGTATCTTTACAGGATTAATGGTAAAAATATAAAAATCATAATGCTCTTAATACTGAGGATACTCTGAAAAACTAACATACAATTAAGATTAAGCGTGAAAGAATCAGTGCAAAACACACACTTCAGGTTGGATTTAATGGGTCTTAAGTGAGGAAATAAAGCAGGAGTGCAGTGTGTGTATCATGCTTTAGATTAGCAGAAGCTCATGTGTCGCCTGCTATCTTTCCATTTTGTCACCAGAACGCTAGCTATGAGAAACCTCTATCACCGCGCTCACAGCTGCCGCATGTGAGCACAGAACCCAGGGATCAGATGCGAAAGACAAAAGCAGAAAGCGTTTTCACTTTCTTTTTTCTCAGCCCCACGTACACTTCCTTTGCTCCAAGATGTATTTTTGGCCTGTGAGATGAACACAAGCCCCGACCGTTCTCTTCTCGCTTTAATCATCGTTTCAATGGGAGGCGCCGCCTGCTTTGTGACAAACTTGGGCGTCGCGGCCTGTTTGGCTCCTCATCTGCGCGGCTCCTGAAGTGGAGTAATGCGCCTGGCTTTGCTCCGTCGCTCTGTGATTTTAGGGGAATTTTGAGATTAATGGGAAGGATCAAGCTGTGCCGCAGGCATGATCACAGCCTACATTTCAAGTGTGGAACTCTTAGCGGAACGGGGAAACTTCTGCAAGCGATGTTTGTTATTGGATGAATAAGTGAAAACATACACAAATACTCAGGCAAGGTTTCTTATTGAGGGTGAGAAGAACAGTGAGGTAAGCAGGTGGGTGGGGGACTCCTGCGGTGCTGGAGTGCTTCGTAGTGTGTGTGTGTGTGTGTGTGTGTGTGTGTGTGTGTGTGTGTGTGTGTGTGTGTGTGTGTGTAGGTAAAAGACTCGGGCACTACATCATTAAAAGACAATTCCAGCAGACTGCATCACATGGGTCACGGAGCGCTGTGTGAAGACAGAACAGGAACAGATGCTCAGCAAGCTCTGGAGGCCTTCCTGATCTTAAGACAAGACTCACTGACACACACACACACACACACACACACACACACACACACACACAACCTTACATCATCACTGTCTCATCTTACTGCCTGTGTACCCTTGATATATACAATACCGTTTAAAAGTTTGAGGTCAGTACAATTTTTTTTTGTTTTGTTTGCACTTTCCATTCAAACTTAAGTCCAAAGACTTACAACTAGAGTAATGTAATTCAACTTTTTCATTAAATGAATAAATTGCATTTTAAAATGTATTAAAACTGAACAGTTATATAACATTGTAATATTTTTTCACAATACTACTGTTTTTACATAATTTTTCAAACAATAATTTTACTGACCCTGCCTTTTGAGTAGTCTTGTCTGAAACCACACTAAATTTAATCCTAAAGAAAACTAAGCTAACTGAAACCAGTCAATGAACAACAAGTGGGAGAAATCAAACCATAATGAGTCCAGGGACAGAATTGTGGGGAATGTAGTTCATAAAGGGAGAACAACAGAATCAGAAGAAGTGCCCTCTGGAGGAGTTCATGGGCACTCCAGCTGGTAACTGACAATCACAAATACATATTTAAGATTCTGCACAGATTTCTAGGTCCCTGGAATTTGTGAACTACTTTGTAGAGATTGACAAATGTTGTTTGCATCAAAGCTCAAGATCAAAACATGATCATCATTTAGAAATTTAGCAAATTTTCAAACACATTGAATTAAACATACAATTTTGAACAATTTTTTTCCTCCTCAGTATAGCAGACTCAGAATTCTAGACCACACTGCAACTACAAAAAACAGCCTGTAAATATTGTGCAGAACTAAAAACAAGTAGCATGAACTGGTTGTCTTCAGCAACTGAGGAAAAAACAAAAAGGGAAAAGGAGGTAGTTCAAAAGAGAAAAAAAGGAAAGAGAGAAACTGAGTGAGAGTCTCCCTCAAGGGACACTTCATTAAGGCACCCGGGGCTAATACATTAGACAGGAAAATAAATGTTAACAGCCTCTAAAGCCGAAAAGTGGCAATGAAAGCTAACTCAATTAAATGCGGCATGATGGGTTAGGATGCATTGTATTTAATAGCAGCCGCCCGTGGAAGATAGAGCAAGAGAAGGAGCAAATGAGGGGGAATAAAAAGAACAAGCTCTAGCTGAGGGGCACAGTGTGCAGGTATGTCCTCGTATGACAGCGCTGTAACTCTGTATGGACGACTGTAGCGTCCCCATTAAGCACAGGAAGTTGATCTCTGTGTGTGTGCGGACACAGGAGATGCTCTTCAGACTGTGAAAACTCTCTTTCAGTTCCTGTCGCCTCTGGAGAGGGCCTCAGCTTTAGTTAGCATTTAGTATGTGTGTCCCAGCACTCAAAGGTTACCGCAGAGGTAGCATGAAAAAGGCAGTTTGTGCTTGCTGTGAGGAAAGAAAGAGGCACAGCATTGCTGGATGGTGGCTGTCAGAGAGAACTGACTCACCTTAAATGCATTTCTACTAGGAGATAAGAAAAAACAGAACCACCAAAAAATATGTAAATCACATCATTATTGTAGAAAAATATGATCATAATTGTATTATATTATTATAATAATTGTATAATATTATCATAAATTATCATAAGTGCTTTATATATATATATATATATATATATATATATATATATATATATATATATATATATATATATATATATATATATATATATATTTCTGAAGGGTCATGTGACGTTGAAGACTGGAGAAATGACTGCTGAAAATTCAGCTTTGCCATCACAGAAATAAATTACATTGTAAATAGACTGCAATAATATATATATATATATATATATATATATATATATATATATATATATATATATATATATATATATATATATATATTTTTTTTTTTTTTTTTTTTTTTTTTTTTTACATTAATAGTAGTAGTGGTAACCAGCCAACAATATACATGTGTTTGTGAGTACACGTGCCTGATTGTGCATGCATTTTTGATTTGTGTTAACTTGTTTACCATGAATATAGAGCTATTAAATGTACTAAATTAAATCTACTTTAATTTATGTATTAATTTATGTGTTGTTGTTATATGTACATAACATACCTAAATTTACATTATGTAAACGCACATTTGAAAAAAATAAAATAAAAAATTCCTCCACAATTTTCGCACAAAGATTGATAATAAGAAAAGTACATAAGAAAAATCCAAAATCAGCATATCAGAATGATTTCTGACAGATCTATAAATAAATTGTACTAACCCCAAACTTTTGAATTGTAATTTATATACACATGACAAATAGGTGAAATATGGCTAAAATAAATAAACGAATAAATGCTTCTATGCATTTAGCCACAAACATAAGAATATTTCTTTTGCTGATTCAGTGTTGCAAATCATCACCATGATAGTCATCGCTCTTTAAAGGACACGACAAGCATCTGCTGATATCTATGTAATTGCTTTCTTCGGTCCAAAAAATTGACTGATGGAGTTTTATTTCAAATCTGTGCCCTCTTAACTCGCACCCTGATGGAATATCATCTCATAAACAAATACAACCCTGTCGGCGGCCCTAAAAAAGAATGACGGCATACCTCTCTTAATGGCTGACCACTTTGTGCTGAGCTAATGCTTCTACAATTACAACATCAGATAATTCATGCTAATAGAAAATGGGAAGCTGGTGGAAGATGAAGGCTGGAGGAGAAAGAATCGATAGTTTGTGAAACCGTTATTCATGCTCAAGGCCACATACACAATCACACACACAGACTGATACACATGTGTGTGCAGCTTCTGTCTGCAGAGACTGCATAATAAGGCCCGTTGGGGCCAGAGCAGTGTGTGTTTGTCTAGGGCTGGAAGACACTTACTGTGGCCCCAGTACAACATGCTTCAACCAATACTGGCATTTTTATGTTTGAGGGTTCAGTTTAGGGGATTTGCAGCCTACATATAATAAGGCATGGAGTTCTGGAAGAGGTTGGGTCATATTAGACACAGACCAATCAATCACAAATAAGAGTAGGTTTAATGCGACCATAAGCTTGCTACAGGATTCAACAGCAGCGTGTGTGGAGAATGTCAATTGTAAAAAGATCTATATGATGGTATAGATCTTGACTAGGGGTAAGAATGCTTACTGTGGTGAAGATCTGTTCATATCTCAGACACATCATTGCAGGAAAGCTACTTGTCAAGAGCTAATAGAGAATTTCAGAGAATACTATAGATCTGTGTTTTCTGTAGAGTGCTGCGATGAGACAAAGTAATGGTGTTAGTGCATTTGGTAAAAATGTCAAGGCCTCCATCACTAGCAGTTTTTAAGTGCCCATACAATCCATGCAAATGAATTTCAAAAATGCAATCTGAATATATAAATCTACAACAGAGTCAAAATGTTAAAGTGTAAACTCAAATGAAATATTCTGACAAAAATGTAAGAAATAATATGCATCTACTGTATCTATCTATCCATCCATCCACCCAAGTCAATGGGATCCTTTTTGGATCCCAATATTCTTCTTACTTTGAGTTCCACAAAAGCAATGTTTTATGACAAAAGTTTTATGTTTTTTTTTTAATTATTATTATTATTATTATCAATTTAATGGCAGGAGCGTAAATAACACACTACACATTAAAAAAAAGTGTGTTAAAAAAAGAGAAAAAATAAAATAAACACTGTTAATTGCCAATGATGGAATGCAATAAACCATTTTTTTTTTTTTTAAGGTCAAGTTGAGGCGTGAACAAGCATTCTACCCTCTATTACGCAGAATAATTGAGCTTTGTTTCTCTGTGAAACTGTACAGCTATTGTGCTATTAAATTGCCTGTTCAGTGGTCTGAAACATACTAAACCAATGAAGGCTTTGATGAAATGCTGCCTGAAAACAGTTTCAATGAGGAAATAAAGTAGTACATTAGAGCTTTGTCAATATCTGTTTAAAAAATGGTACATTTTAAATGTGTATATTCTTGTACAATCAGATTGCCTCATTCGAAATAACTGACTGTTGCAGCCGCAAAGCTAAACTGCCATGACAAGACTGACTCTATTCATCCCAAGGTAGACAAAGAAGGCACTGCAACATATAATCCCAGCAAACACAGAAACAACCCCAGCACCCTGTGGACTCCTGTATTTGAGTTTTACAGCAATGCTACCATCTATCTTTCAGTCTGTCTGTCTTTTTTTTCACCACATGAGAACAGTTAATCTAGAAGATCAACATTCCACCTGTGCTGTATCAGCTAGAAGAGCTCACATCATCTCAAGGCCTTCATATCAAAATCTCTACAAAGGAATGTGGCTATGGTCTTAAAATCAGTCTCAAATTTAATCTGGACATCTCGATCTGAGATTAAAAGATTGACGTGGATCATATTCCCCATTAAGGATGTGAATTTTGGTAAATTGGTCATCTTAAGCACTCGGAAGATAAATTGGATACGTATTTTGTGGGATGTACATTATTTAACGTTTCAAAGTTATTTATACAGTGTTAAGTTAAGAGGAAGTCGTGGCCTAATGGTAAGATACTCTGACTCACAATCCAAAAGTTGCGAGTTCGAGTCTCGTACTGGCAGGAATTGTAGGTGGGGGGAGTGAATGTACAGCGCTTTCTCCACCCTCAATACCACGACTGAGGTGCCCTTGAGCGAGGCACCAAACTCCCAACTGCTCCCTGGGCGCCACAGCATAAATGGCTGCCCACTGCCATATATAATAATTACTTTTTAATTATTAATTAATTTAAATTAAATCATATAATTAAATGTTTAAAAATATAAGTGCATAAACCTAATGTTACATTTACAGCCCTATTTTTTTTTCATCACTTCCCCTGCCTTCAAGCTTTGCCATAATGTGTCCTGAAGGGATCCATTAAGAATGGAATATAGATAACAAGAATAAAACACAAAAATAAGTGCTGACGTGAAACGCAGCAGCAAACTTAACACTGCCTGTGGGTGTTAGCTTTGCACTTGGAGTCTTAATGGATTTTAATCATGGATATGAATGAATGGATGACTGCAGCAGGGACATCGCTGAGAATTGAGCGCTGCATTAGTAAAACTGTGGCCCTCATCTCAAGCACAACACGTTAGTCAACTGATCGCAAGTTTTTCCTAAATTCTCTCTCTCTCTTTCTTTCCCTCCCTCATCATCTTTCTGCCACACTCCTCACATTTGATATTCATTCTTGTGACAGAATGTGTAATTTCTATGCATGATATAGTATCTCAGGCTGTATACCTCAACAAGCTGTGCCAAGTAATTCATGAGGTGCTGAGCACAGGCTTATGAATTATGAAGACTGAGAGATTACAGATTCAAGGTACACTTTGTCCAGCGTTTGGCAAACAGGCTGTAACTGCAGATAAATGAGTAGAAATTATGGGGGAGGGATAGAGAGAGCAGGCTAGCCATTGATTTAGTGGCCTCCTATATGATGAACTGAAAAAAGTCTGGATATAAACAACAAGAGCTCAGCTAGGAGTGTCTACTGAGGGTTCATATAGGAGAGAGCCTCTGTTATGAGAGTTGTGTGCTCTCTTTATGGCACGGTCCATCTGGATGGACTGTTCTCTCAGCAGGGTCTCTTTCCACTGAGATACAGCACCCCAGGCAGGGTCCGAGCAGTTCGCCTACTCTCTCGGTCTGGAATTTGATATTAAGCATGTAATGTTGCATTACCAAACACCCAAACAACTAAGAGATAAACTTCTGAGTTTGCAAATGGCTGCAGTTGCCAATTTAACATGTTAAATGTGTGATTTATATATGTATGTATATAAATAAATACATTTTAATAAAATAAATAATACAATTAATGAATAAATAAAAATAAAAACTCTTTTAATTATAATAATATTTCACAGAAAAATACTGCTTTTAATGCCTTGGTGAACATAAGTATCTTATTTGAGAAACATCTTACCGATCCAAAACTTTTGAACAGTAGTGCATATATAAATGCAATTTGTCTATTCAAAAACAAAATTTTCAATCAATAGACAACATCTCAAACATCTCAAATGGACCACAAACTTCTGCATTCAAGCATTCAATACATTTTTATTTTTTGATGTTGTCTCTACTGATCTCCCTTTTTCTTTTTCAAATGCCCTGATGCACACTTTTATCAATCACCTTGGAGGGGGGCACTTTAATGATATTCTGACAGCAGGCTCAAACCAATATATAAACACCAGCTGTGAACCTGAAGAAGGGGCAAATAAAAGCCGGGTGTCAGCAAATGCACTGTGTAAATTTAAACACACCACATAATGGGGTTGTCACAAACCACCAATCTTTGAGATTTCTTGTGTGTGTGTGTGTGTGTGTGTGTGTGTGTGTGTGTGTGTGTGTGTGTGAGAGAGAGTGAGAGAGAGAGAGAGAGAGAGAGAGAGATCAAAGAAACTGCAGTGATATGGCTTGTTGGAAAGGTCCCTAATTCAATAAAACAGGACGACTTTCATCCTAGCCACTGCAGCTATTCATTCATTCAGAGCCATTAAAAAGACACAGGCATGCAGGACTATAGTGTTTCATTAAGTTTTTTTTTTTTTTTTTTTCTATGAAGCAGAATGGACTTGTGTCCCATGAAGAGCATCTGTGTGTCACATATATGTACCACTATGCATGGCTCTGACAATATGAACATATTTAAAAGCTTCATTAGAGTTCAGAGTCAGGTATGACTCACAGGCTGAAACTGTCACTTATGATTTCAAAGGAAAATCTGTGGAATAGGCTCAAACATGGCGAAATGTGTTCAGAATGTGTACAGAAGCTGGTTCTAGTTCAGGTGATACACGTGTTGGCCCTACAAGTAATGCTTTGTTTTGAGGATAGTGCAGTGGTGGGCCTTCTAATCTGATGATCTGCCATGTTAAACTTTGAGCTAGATGAATAAGTCATGTCCTCCTCATTCTGTCTTACAGGGTGGAGATCAGAAGAAGGAAGAAAAATCAAAAAACAAACAAAAAAACATCCGCATCACAATCTAAAGACATGCAGTTCAGGGGGATGTAAGCACGAGTAAGTGTAGTGCAATCCATAAAGGCTGAGCGGATTTGAAAGTGATCTGTATGAAATAAGGTGCAATAACTTGCAATGATCATGGGGGTGAGAGGTTCAAGGCGACAGGTCAGGTGCTGACGAGGAGGTTTGAGAAGGAGTGCTGGGACTAGAGGTCTTGAATCAGCAGTCTGAGCCCAGACAGATGGTGTCATTTACAGAAAGCGATGGGAGACACGTTTTCACCTGACTCCAGAGAAAGAAAGAACACACACATGCAGGTGTCCACACACATACACAGCCGCACTTTACCAACCCTCATGTCCTCAAACCATAATACATCAACATGAATCCACAGTTATCAGTTATGTATGCTAGATTAGCCTATAGACTCCACCTCTGGGGTTTGTATTATATTTGTATTATATATTTATATATATATATATATATATATATATATATATATATATATATATATATATATATATATATATAAAGCAAAGTAGAGCAAAATAAGACAAAACTAAATGAAGCAAAATAAATAAATAAATAAATAAAGCAATGCAAGTTTGGTTTGAATATGCAACATTAAGCCAGCCATGGTGGAAATGATGTGTAATATAATGTACATTTTAATAATACCTCCATTCATCCATTCATTCTCCAAACCACGTGTCCTATCTAGGGCCAAAGGCCTCAAATCAAATATATCTATCAGTACAGTCTAATAAACCACAGAAAAAAAATATGAGATCTAGACCGCAGACAACATACAATATTAATACTCAATGCAATGCGGAGATGGGCAAACATAAATATATGAAGAAAAAGTATTATTATTATTTGTGTCTAGCCTTTATGAACCTTTTTTTTTATTTATTTATTTTTTTTATTCAGTTTTCAGTTTGAATACAACTACTAGATCAAATGAGGACACAAGTTAATGCTACAGTAGATTTCAGTGTTTTTTGCCCCTTGCAGGGTTGCCCATGGTGGAATATTCTAGGTAGAGACACTGAGCAGTCCTGAGTTAGACATACTTTTTTGAGATTATTTGAGGCCCTAGAAGCATTTCACATGGATGAACTGACCATCAGCAGACTAAAGGTCACCCCATGGCTCAGACCTTGTCAAAAGCAATTACTTCTGTGTCTCATTCAATGCAATAGAGAGCTGAGAGTGAAAGGTCATGAAGAGCATGGCAGTTCAACTGAAATGTACGTCAACAAGACTCCTGTTATAATGCTGGTTTGGGATGTTCGGATGTCAGACTTTGGAAAGTTTATGCAACTTAGGTAAAAGAACATTTTAGCACTAGTTTTCAGTGTGTTTTAAAATAGTTGTGGCCGTTTGTTTTGTTTTGTTTTTTTTGGACAAGAGCAGCCTTATATAGGTTGATCTAGAAATTTTTAAAAATCCATCTTTTCTTTGTTTTTTCTCCCACTTTTTCAAGAAAGCCATAACTGGAATTTATGTTGTTCATTTATTATTTGATTGGACCTATTACAGACATCAGATGGTGATGAAGACGACTTTGGTAGAGGAGAACATTCTAATTTTGTGTCACAGCTTTGGCTTCTTGATGGCTCAGAAAGGCCCAAATTTACAGCTGTGGCCTTCACTGGTAAGTGGGTGGCGGGGGACTGTAACTCTGAACTGAGTTACAGTCTAAGAACAGAGTTTATGACTCATACTTTGAGTCTCTGGATGTGTGTGTGTGTGTTCATAAAAGAAAGCGAAATAAAGATAAGGAGAGAGAGAGAGAGAGAGAGAGAAAGACAGAAAAAAAAGTCAGGGCTGATCAATAAGAAAGGGCCTATAGCCCCAGGACATACTTTTGGGCGTGAACAGATTGGTCCACTGTATTGCCACATCATCTCAAAATTTTGATTATTTGCATGTGTTTTATGCCTTGTAACTTTGCATTTTGTGTGATGTACTGAATATTACTGTTGCAAATTCTACTGAAAAAAAAAAAGGTTAAAGGGGTCAAATCACGTTGCTAAAAAATAATATTATTTTGTTTATTTGGTGTAATGAAATGTGTTAATGTGGTTTAAGGTTAAAAAACACATTTTCCAAATACTGTACATTATTGTTTCTCCTCTATGCCCCGTCTTTCTGAAATGCGTAGATTTGTACAAAACTCATCGTTCTGAAAAGTGAGGTGTGATCTGGTTGGCCAGCTATCCAGTGTGTTGTGATTGACCGAATACCTCAAGCGTGTGACGGAAATGTTACACCCCTTACCATTCTGTGATGCCGTGTCCCAGTGCGACGAGACAAAAACAATAAACCGATTATAAAAGAGGCATTTGTTGCATCCAGTGGGGACATAATTACTGATTATAATGACTTGTACTGTCTTTTTACGTGTTGCATTAGGTATCGTGCCACGTAAACATAAAATCATGGATGCATTTGTGATTGGAAAAACGACAAACAACAAGCGCTATTCTACACTCCTCAAAACTCCCGTTTCAGTGGCAAATTATTTAAATATGAAAACGTACTTACAGGCTGTGATTCAGAACAGCCAGCATTGTAGTCTTCTTTCCCAGGATCAGGAAACAGTCCTCCGTAAAATGTGTTGCACACACACAAATATTTAGTTTGAACTGTTCTGGAACAGTGTTGTAAATACATCATAACTACTGATTTCTAGTTGTGTCCTCTTTTGGAAGGCCAAACAAAGTAATTTTGCTTTCACAACAAAACACACTGCATCTGCACGACATGGCGGCGTATATAATTTAAAAATATGTATTGAGACCATAGGAAATGTAGATTTACTTCAATTAATGAATTAACTGAAATTCAGCTCTATCTATTGAACTGCCACCATACATTAATCATATTCACAGAGCTGTAACCTTTTTTTCTTTTTTATTCTTCTTTCTACACATAAAAATAGATTGCTAAAAAATAAAAGCTATATTTTTTGGCGGTGGAGCCTGTGAAATGTACTAATCAGAACTGCTGGGCCAACTGAGCCAGCAGAGAGGGAGAAAAAAAATGCATCTTATTTTTAAACCCTGCAGATAATGAAAAAAAAAGAAGATAAATGAAAAAGATTGAAGAAAGAATTGCAAAGAAAGACAAATGTCTAAACACTTGGCACTACACTTTCTGCTCAGTCCCCTCAGTTCATTCCTACTACCGAAAGACTCCCATGCTGCTTTGCTTTGTTTCCCTCCATCAATGAGCAGATGAGATTAGCATAGCGTTGGCCATTCTACATAATATGAAATCTATTTGAGTTATGAGCCTCCATTCAGCCACCCCCATTCAGCATAATCAACCAATTTAAGGGTGCAAATTGACTTGCTATTGGAGTACTGCAGCGTTCGGCAGTGCTTGATGGGCAAAGGGCCCACCGAGACTCTAGCCCACCCTTCTTCTGTGCAGCAAATCCATTACTCACCCACAGTACATCAATACACAGACAATAAATTAATAAAAGAGCCAAACAAATAAAACCTGAGAGATGAGGGACTCCTGTTGATTGATCAGTGAAAATTGTGGGGAGGTGGTCGACAGGTGCCAGAATGCTGCATGCTAAAACACTTGCACAAAAGTGCCTTTAATTAACAAGCACCTCAGAGCAATAAGCACCTTATGAATATGTGATTAGGGCATAATGTTTATTAATGTGTTTACTCCCCTCTGCATTAGTGCAAGTCATGCTGGTTGATTAGAAGCTCAAACAAGGACAGAACGTTGGAAGATTTGGTAATATGACAGTGTGTAGAGAGCATGTGTACTGCAGAAAGGAGGAATTAGATGCACGTGAACTTGTGACGCATTTGCACAAAAAGCCCTCAGAAGGCTGGAGCAGATGAACTGTGAGGAACACAATGGAGAACAATCTGAATGGAGGTGATATTAATTTTGTTAAGTCTTAATTGCTGAGACAAAAAAAAAAGTGAAAAACGCTGCAAAATAAAATAAAATAAAATAAAATAAAATAAAATAAAATAGATTCAATGAAAATAAAATAAAATAAAATAAAATAAAATAGATTCAATGCAAGAATAAGGCGTTGTATTAAAAAATATGAAAATGTGCAGTTACAGGATGGATTAATCCATCTATCCATCTTTCCATCCATCCTACAATGTAAGTTTTGCTGTTTGAATGACACTGAAGAATTATCAGCCAACAAATAATTTAATAATACAGTGCATAACTTAATGACTACTCTAAGGAAATCTTTTAAACAGAATCACCATCTGATCCATGCGTTTTAGAATGCAGCATTCTGGCACCTGTTGACCACCTCCCCACAATTTTCACTGATCAATCAATTGTCTCAATAGACTAGCATGCAAGACTATTTGCAAAACACAGTGAACCCTGCCCTACTAATATAAAATTAAATTTCACATCTGTTGTACTTGGTTTTGTGTCTAACGGACTAGAATTAGTGGTTTTAATGGTCAGAGCCTGCAGGGAAATGACAGAGGGAGTTCATGAGTGTTATTAGTCTTGTTGCTGAAAGAGAAATGAAACCCCCTTAAAAGAGTATAAATATATTAAATGGCTACATGCATTAAGATCAAGATTGTGCCCTACTTATCAGCTATGGAGAACAAATCACACGTGAACTGTCTGTAGATGCCTGGAATAGTTAATTCAGACTTATTTTCTTCTGTAGAAAATTCCAAACACTTTGCTAGTTGTACTCTTCCAAGTGATTACAATAAACGGGCACTGAAGCTTTTAAGCTTCTAAAACATCTGGTTTTAGGAACCAGATCAACTGATTCACTGAGGAGATTCACAGTTGTTTCAGTAGCTCTGCTTTTGAGTTGCATATAAGTTTGAACAACTTGAAAATGACAATTTTGTACAGACACATACATGCCCCAGAGCATGAATCTCAGCCTTATTTTCCCAGAGATTATGTAGCAGTTTAGCCTAATGTTTGTCAATGCAGACATTATGGCCAAGTTTAACAATAAAACATTGCCTTTTGTCTGGCATTCACAGCCAGGCATCTACATCACCAGAGACTCTTAATGCTTAATGCTGCTATTAATGACACTCAGCAAAAACCAACAGGCGGGAAAATCACAGATTTACTGCTAATTAGCACCATTAGCCAAACGTGAAAATGTTTGTTTCCAAGAAGACCACCTTCCGACATAGTATGAAAAGTGTGTTCAGAAACCAAGACATGGATATAATGAACATGGCCACATTCATTATAATGCTAAAGTGTTCTTATTCTCTGGGCTCCTGAAACTAGAGGAAATGCACAGAAAATCTTTCAGAGTTCAGATAGACTTTTGCATGTTAAACATGTATTTATTAAGCAACCAATGGAGTATGTCTGCATGTGTCTGAATGATGGATGTGTAGTTTTCAACGCTCTCATGGCCAATGTGTGCGTATTTTACAGGGTGGCTAATTAGTACCAATTCGTACGACCTCACTCGTATGAATTTGTACGATCTAGTTAAGTTTAGGGGCGGGGTTAGGTGTGGTCATTCGTACAAATTCCTACAAATTTGCCACCTCGTACAATACGTATGTTTTTTTTTTCACAAATCCTATGAATTTGTGCAGGGACAGGGACAGGGACGGAAAGGAAAGGAAAGGAAAGGAAAAAGGAAAAAAAGGAAAGGGAAAGGAAAGGAAAGGAAAGGAAAGGAAAGGAAAGGAAAGGAAAGGAAAGGAAAGGAAAGGAAAGGAGATCAGTTGCTGTGTGTTGGGCAGTCAGGGGTCAAGAGCAATCTTGTTAAGTGACAATATGAGGTGCAGCCAGGCCTTCACTCTGTCTCCATTAACACAGGTCATACAATGCATTAGCAACACGGGCCATGAACCAGCATTACAGCAGAACACCTCAGTCTACTGGCCTGATAGCCATTCAATTCTGTATCTATGCCAACCAAGTTACCACATATTCAGGACTGGGGAGACCAAATGTAATAAATGAAAAATAGCTGGAAAACACATTTTTGCAGAGTACTAATATGTGCCATCATCAATATCTATGATGGTCCGGCACCATGCGAAACAGATCAATGGCTTCACATGCAAGAAGCAGCGTTAATTGATTCTGTAGATAGAATGTCAGTTTTAGACATATCAAAGTCTCTCTTTATACACAAGTGTGAACATAGACACACAACCAAATTCAGAAATGCAGCCCAGATTGCATTTATGCCTAACCCGAGTGGACTCCTAAACAAGACAGAGTGCCTCCAGCCTTTTATTTATTTACTTTTTAATGTTTTATCTTGTTATGTTGTATGTTGCCTTGGTCTAACAATATTGGAGTTGTAAATTGGTTCTGCACACCATCTCAGCAAGACACACTTCTCCTAACTGTGTTTGAACTGGGAGGAGTTTGCTGCAGTATTGATTTCAAAATATTACATACGTCAAATCTGTAATGGGCGACCACTCAATAAGTGGCACCCAGCAAACTCAAAGAGAGATTTTCATTACAACTGACAATTCATCTTTAATGAGCTAAAGTATTTACTCAGATGTTGTATAAATCTAATAACCACTGCTTGAGATGAAGCAGATACTACATGAGGTGATCTTAAACTGGCAAAGTCTTATTTGACACAACCTGCTTTGCTGTGTTACAGGCAACCTGTTGAGGTCAAATTCACTATACTAAGTAAGAAAATGTCTACATTTGTATAATTAGCCTAATTTATGTTCCAACAGAATGAAAAATGGACAGTAATGAGGTGTAGAATGTGCCAAGAGTAAACACCTGCCCCTTTGACTGTAATGACATCTCAAATGAAGAAGAAAGAAAAAAAAACAAAAAAAAAAAACAGTTCTGACCTTTAGACCAGGACAACAGAAAAAGAACAGGCACGGGAATGACAGCAGACCATTGTATGTCTTTTATGTGTTTGTTTTTAAAAAAAGCTATTTTTCTGTGTGTAAGGTCACAGCTCCATTGACTTTTGGTAAGCAACAAAAGCTAATATGGCTTAAAACCTCCATTTTAATAGGCTTATTACTCCCTCATTTATATCAAATATATCTATATATCTGTCTGTTGATAAGTTACTCATGAATTTCTTGGAATTTCAATTAAGAGTCAATACTACATCATTCTACATAATATTCTTACTGTAGATATACACCCTGTTTGCTGCATACTGAATTCAAATGGAATTTTAATTTAAGAAGCCATTCTCAATTCGATTCTGAACAAAAGACAATTCTGATGTAAACACACTTTGACAAAGAATGTGAACTTGAAATTCCCTGCCAAATCTTGTTAATATTATACCTTAAAAAAAATAAAAAAATAAAATAAATTCTGTAGTGCACTTTCAATAATAAGTCGTATAAACAATTATTTCAGCACACATATTTCATTAGCATAACTATAGGCTGTTTGTAATTGCCAAGCCATTTGGAACATTAATATAGAATGTGCAGTCACAGGAACATTTCATTTGGAACTTCTTTTGTTGGCAGAGAACACTAAATAAAAGTATAACATTTTATATAAAAGCTTATTGCTACGTGCATGCAGCCAGTTTGATTAAATATATGATGAAAACAAGTAAAAGGGTAGATAAGTAAATACATTAATGACAAAATGATGACATTTTAAAGGCACTTACCTGATTTGTGATTGCAGGAAAGGAACAGCACATAGAAAAAGAGAAAGAGAGAGAAAAGAGATATTAAAATTGACGGCAACACATTTCACAGAGCACCAAAATCCTATGCAAGCAAGATGATAGTGCATCAGTGCCAATCAACAGAAATGGCAATAACAGCTCTTATGGGTAAACACACTCATACATCCATTTCACACTCTGCGAGAGTGGTGTGTGTATCCCTGACCAATCGTATGAGAAGTCAGATGTCACTATCCAAACCTCATGCAGACAAATTGATATAATCATCTGCCCAAACTCATCTGGATTCAGCAAACGGGAAGTGTAAGCTGTGTTTGTCTGAACTGGAAGCGAATCGGCCTCTGTTTGTGAGATTTCGACTCACAATACCTGTGAGTGTGCTAAAGAATCAGTCTCCTGTTAAATTGTGCACAGGTGAAAAGAATCCACCACTCCCTCTCTCTTGCTTCCCCTCCCTCTCGTATTTCCATGTGCCACATTGTGCGATGGCCATCATTAAACATACCATGCCAAAACCCCCTAAGATAACTGGTGGGCATACAGTAGTAGCATGATTAGCACATGTGTTCGCTTCCTGTAAGCGCTGAATGATGAACCCATGGCCTCCTCGCTAATGGGCGTTTTAATCCACAGCTTGAGCAATGAGTGTTTATAGTCTCCTAGAGGGCCCTCATTCCACATTAATATTTATCCACTGCTTTTAGCCATTTTGTTCCTGCTTAGCATAAGCATCCGGGCTTGAGATATATCACCTCAGAAAACGTTCTCCCTTTCTCCTCCTTCTTCAACTTCATTTTCTCTCTATGGTCTAATTTTGTGTGTCTGCTGCTGGGTGAGTAATGGCCATTGTTTCTGTGCAGAAGCGAGCCGTTCACCTTGAGTGGGTACCATGTGCAAGTCCAGGTTGGCTTTATTCTTTGCTGTTCGTCTTTCCTTTTTCTGCTTCCCACACACCTAACCCTGGGCGCCTTCATTTGCACCTGGTTTTCTTTCTTTTTTGTGTTCATACTTCAAAGCTGTAACTAAATGAGGTCTGCCCTCTTTGAAACATACAAGATAGGAGGCCACAAGGACCTTGGAGCTGTTGCAGCTGTAAAAAAAAAAAAAAAAAAAAAAAAAAAAAAAAATAATATATATATTTGATTTGAAGGGTCACATTTTACATTGTAGTACATTTAAGTATACTGAGTGGGCTGAGACTAAATGTGCAACAGATAAAATAATAATAATAATTTATTTATTTACTTACAAAAGAGGACGTTCTCAAAATTTGTCAGTTTTGGGTTCAAATTTGTAACAGTAACACACGCAGTATGGCTACAAGGGCGCTGAAATGTATAGTACTTTTACCATTCATTGTACTGTGGCAAATCTAAAGCTTGCCCTTTAACTGTATGCACTGATCATGCATTAGAAATGTTATTTTGTATGTATGGTCTCAGCATAAGGTCTTCCCTTAGGAGACACCACACCACAAACAATCAGATCTGAGCCACATTACCTGAGCGCCACTCTAGGACAAAATCAAAAGGGACAAACTCTTTGAACACCATTTTAACAGTCTACACTTTCAAATAAACAGAACTTTGACTTTTTACCCCTTTAGCCAACAAAATAACATTTTCATTCCTTCTCCATGTTTTTGACTTTACTTGATTTCCCATTTCTCTGAGGTAAACAATCCTAAATTGCAGAGGAAATGGGGGCCAGAAAACCTGACGCCTCTCTCCATTCATTACTGAAATTTTCATTAAATTACAAGCTGCTTCAAATCTGATACATGTACTTTCAAGGCCTTCGTCCACAAATTATGTGGAAGATGCTGGGGATATTTAACAAGGTGGTGCACAAACACACACACTCACAGACAATCTTATTGGTCAAATGAATGCAGAGTCTAGGCAGATTTGCTTTGGGTCATAAACCTCAGTATACAATGCCAATTAAGGTTGTGGTTACTCAGAGACAGAAAGAGAGAGAGAGTTTACAACCCTAATGAAGCAGGGATAAGAGGGGATGTTTGCCATCAGGAGGTTAATTACCTCAGCACACAGGTTTCTTTCATAAGTCATGCTTCTGAGGTTGTTTGAATCCATAATTCTGTATTTCTCATAGCCTCTATTAAGTTTTTGGTAATTTCGTGTTTCTATGGTTTCTTATCATTCTGAACCTATCCTCAGGTGTGAGTTAATACAGGAAGAACTTCAATCGTTGATTCTGAAGGTCTGGGTACAGGAATTAAAAAGTTAACCAAAGTTTATGTGCGTGAGAGCATTTCCAGTCGCTCTCTGCATGAGCCGAATTTCTGACCCAATCCCTTCCTTATCTTGAAGACACACTTGGGCAAAAAAGAGAGCACATCAGCAACTGGTAGAGTCATGGGTCAGAAGTTATTGACGACTGCTTTAAAAAGAGCATAGGAGCGCAGACAAAGACCCTGCTCTGTCATCTATCCAGAGCTTGAGGTTGGAATTGAATGGCCCCAGGTCAAACTTGCTCAGGTGTAAGTGTGTGCGCTTAGAGCTAAAAAAGTGAGTGGAGTCGACTGTAACCTCCAGAATAAATTATCAGACCCCAGAAATAGGAGCAGACCCCAAACTTTCCCTTGACACAGGAGGTCTTGGTCTAACATTATTCACTCTTTTTTGAACCAAGCAAATACATGCAGGGGACAACACCATACCAAGAGCTATGCAACTTTTGTTCCATCAGAGAGATATTTATTGTCACAAGGGATAGTTCACCCAAAATTAAAAATTTGCTGCTAATTTAGTCACCCTCAGGATATAGATAACTTTTTAATTAATTGTATTTTATTTTATTTTCCTTGAGCAGAACAGTATAGATGATTTGTATGGATTACAGGTAATAATGTGGGGGATTTTCGAAACTAAACTTGTAAAACATAGCCAAGGGTATTACATTTTATTGGCAGCAGAAAGCATTATCAAATTCCAAATACTATTATTCCATTCTTAAAAAGCAGTGAACATATGGGTTTTCCCTCAGGCTCTGCCTTTCAGTTTAAGAGGACACTTATTTACATATGATAAGATCCACCCACAGGCTGCCAGTCACCTAAACGCACACAACAGGAGTCGCAAGGCACCATCGGCAAACAAACAGCATTTCATCTGGCATTACACACGCTCATATTTAAGCATGTATTTATTATTATTTATCCCATATCAACAAAAAGCAACAAGTGTATGGAAAATTTATTTTTTTCTCTCTCTCTTACATCTTACAGCCCCTCTTAACAATTCACAAGGAATTCTGAGATGTTGGCAAGCATATACAAGCAGCCACGTACGTGCAAACTTGAATGATGTGATCGAAATGGAATAGTTTTACAGATCTTTTCATTCTGATGTAAGTACGCACTAGTATGAGGTACATGAAGTGAGCACTACAAGGATATGTATTCATCTGTAGATTTGAAGATCTAGTTTAGAGCGTGTAAAGAATGGAACGCAATTCTTTTTGAATCACCTTGCAAAATACGACAATGCACTGTGGATTTCTTTTGCCAAAGAGCAGAAGCAGTCTTGAAAGTCGTCCTTGTAAATGCCAGTGCTGTCATGCAGGAACTGACTCAAACAGACAAGCGGTCGCACGGGTCATCCTGCTAATTAGGATAAGCAGCACGTGAAATGACTTTCCGCGAGCAACCGTGCTATTTACATAAAAGCAAATTGTTGCTTTTGAACTTTGTGGCTTGGGCGTCATTAAAGATGTGTCAAACAATAATCTGTGGCGCATGCTGACAAGAGCAAGAGCAGGCTGCGGTGAATTTCAGAGAATGCCGGGAAAGGTCGAAGCGGCATATCTTTTCCTTGGCACACACAAACGGAGATGGGCCGCAGCTGCAATCTCTCTGTGTCTTAAAATGAAGTTTATATCTTAGAGGGGATGAGAGGGTGAGAGATGTGAAGAGACGGAGAGAATGAAGAAGAATGAGAGAGAGAGACGGCTGCATTGCTCTCCGCTGCACTTGCTTTGTTTTGGTGTTATTGAGCCTGTGACAAGTGTGAACTGCTCCCTATCAGACCCTGCCAATCTCAGGAGATGCCACTCAGCCAGACAGCCAATACAAGAGGAAATGATATCAGCCAGACTGAGAATCTGCTTTCTTTAACTCTCTCCCTTTCTTTCTTTTTTCCTGTTTGATCATACTGTTATTTTATTTGTTTGCTCGTTATCTCATGTTTGTTTGTTGTCTTTAATTGATTGTCTCTTCTCTATTTTCTTTTTATCATGTTTATTCATCATTGTTTATTCAGTTAGTTATTTTATTGTTCATTCCTCTTTTCCCAAACAAAATGAAAGTTTGTCTCTCTTGTTATTATTATTTTTTATTCTTTTGATCTCTGTCATGTATAGCTTTTTTTAGTATTTTTGTTCTGTCATTCACTGTTTTAATTATTTATTTATTTTTCAAACTCCTTTTAATTTTTTTTTTTTTTTCATTTTTAGTAGTCCTTTATTCTTTCTTTCGTTCTCACCCACTTTTGTGCACTCACTGTCTCTTTCTATCTTGCTTTCTTATTGTTTTATTCTGTAGATCTTTGTCACTTGTTCTTTCTTTTTCTTTGTTTATTTATTTATTGTTTTATTTCCTTCTGTTATTGTTTTTCATTCTTTTTGTCATTTGTTCTATCTTTGTCATTCTTGTTCCATCATTTATTACTTTGTCACAATCCAAACAATGTTTATACTTTCTATACTTCCCTTTCTTCTCTTTCTTCTCTCTTTCCTTCTTTCTTTTTTCTTTCTTTCTTTCTTTCTTTCTTTCTTTCTTTCTTTCTTTCTTTCCATGTGGGTCTCTGGTCTCCCTGAGCGCTGTGGAAGAAATGACTGGAAAAAAAAAAGTCTTATTTGTAGTGATACTCGGTACAGACATTACTGTGGCCTACTTTCACACCCTGTCCATTTGGAAGATGGGTTGAGTGTCTTTGAGCTCTCTTGGAGCCCATATCAGCCCCTAATAAAGGTCAGACCACCTCAAAGCTGCTGGGCTCCCTTATGGGGTCATTACAGGCAGGTCAGAGCGTGTGTGTGAGTGTGATATTTCTCCAAATTGTACAACTGCTTGAGTAAAAGTTATTCAGTACAGCACACACCTGCTTTTGGACTGCACTGTGTCTAAACGCAACAACCACACTAGCTGAGCACAAAATAATAAAATAAATAAAAAAAATAACCCTTAATTCACACAGAATAGCATGCACAACACTCAAACTGCATGTTTGCTGCACACTTTGGCTATTATGTGTTTCATGTTACATTAAAATACAGTTTTAATTTCAAACTGACAGTCACTGATCTGTAACCATGACTGCAAATGTCCACAGCCTTCTGGGTAAATTAATGAAACACACCTCTTATCCCTTGGAGAATATTTAAAGCAATTAATCAACACTGAATATCAAAAACTGAAAAGAAATGCATTCAGCATTAACTGCAGATGGTGTTTTTCACACCACAAAATTTGGTGATAAATAAAATGACTGCATCATTTATAATGAGCTATGATGAATAGTGTATAAATATATGGTATAATATATTGGGTAGTATAAATAATTAAGTCAAAGCAAGAAACCAGACACACAGTGGCCCTTAAAGTATTTGGACATTTAAGCCACACTTAATATATGTGAATGTCACCACATTAGATGAAATGTGAAACCAAGTGGGCTTTATTAAAAACAGTAACAAAATCATACTTTTTGAAAATGGATTTCATAAATTAAGTTTGCTGGACAGAAGTATAAAACAATTCTCTAAATATACTGTGTAGAAGTAAGCTGTTTAATTGTGACATAATTACAAAAAAAAAAAAAAGTCTAAAAGGTATTATATATATATCTATATATATATCATATTATATATATATATATATATATATATATATATATATATATATATATATATATATATATATATATATATATATATATACATATATAATATATATATAAAGACAGAGAGAGGGAGCTAAAATCAATAAATAACAGATAAAATAAACAGAGATTTAAGAAAAATCAAAGAATAAAGGAATCCCAGCATGAAAAGAACGGGACAAAAACTGATTTATAAAAAGGTGCAGGTTTGAAATGACTTATCAGTCAGGGCCAGAAGAGTCTATTACCCCCAAACTGTATATCAAGTGTGTTTTCATTTTCTGCTACACATGGTGTATCAGAGGCCATGGCCTCAATGGCCCGGGTTTCATTTCAAGGTTAATAAACCTTTACCAGACAGACGCTGGTGTTTCAACATGATTCTGGCACACTGGCGTAGTCACAAGCAGGTGAAAAATATCTCAAAACAAGAGTGCAAATTTCATCAAATGAGAGTTCTTCAGAAAAGTTTAAGGGCAAAAGATATGTCTACCATTTCAGTATGACTTAAATGATTGTAGTTCAATCAAGTGAGTCATTTGCTTCACCTACCTGCCAAGTGTAATATCTACCTGTGGATGAGCAAGGTAGAACATGTGACAGCAATACAGTGTGGGTGTGCGCTTAACTGCCAAGTGCAGACTCGATTGATTTGTCTGTATTTGTTTTTCTCTCTGTGGAGTACGGCACACATCAGTGTTTCTCGCTTCATCTCTGGTGTATTACAGTGGTGCCGCAGGCCATTAACATGACAACAGTCGAGAAAAATGCAGCCAGAGTTGGTGAGGTTTACACATACAGCTTGGATTTCCAACGTGTTTGGTTTTTGAAAGTTACAGTGAGAGCAAATTAATTCAACTGTGCACCACCGTCTGACACGAGGGAGCTAATCAACTGAGTCAAGCTGTGTGGAGCCAGCAGAGCGGGAACGTCTGCAGTATGAACTGTGCTGCATGCAGCATTTTTCAGCACTTTAAACATGCTAGAGAACTTTACGTTCCCATGACCACCATGGGAAAACAGTGTGAAGGTATGGAATACCACTTCGGAATGCTTACTGTATAACATTTACTATTTTATTTAACAATATGTGAACTGGTAGTAAACAATAATTAATATTAATTAACAAACAAACAAACACACACAAGTATGCTATTGTTGTCACAGTGAAAAAGGACACTCTTCCATAAGAAAAATTTAAATAAATAAAAATTTACTTCTTACATTTTACATGTTTCTATCACGTTTTCGAAAATCAACATTAAAATTTCATCATATTTTCAGGTTTTCCGCAACTAGTAAAGGAACATTTCCTGATTATTTGGCACATCACATTCAAGGTCTGCTGTGTTATAGGGATGGGTATCGAGTTCAATACTTTTTAGGCACCGACCAAGTTGCATCGATACCACTGAGTATCGAAAAATGTCTTGTCATTAGGTACCAAATTTTGATACCTAAGGGGTTAATCTCATCAAAGTCACTGAGCCAATAACCATGCAGCATGCTTAATGTGCCTAAACCAGTGATTGGCTCTGGCGAAGCATCAAGGAAAACACACAAAACTATAAAGATAAAAAAAAAAAAAAAAAAAGATTTGATAGGCAAAGGTCTGGCTTCGTTTGTACATAGCCTAAAAGCAATAAAGTGCTTCAGCACCATGGACAGCTACAGGTTTTTATTTATTTATTTATTTATTTATTTTTTTTTTTACCACCTCACTAACCTGCACCTGACAATGGTTCAGTCATACATATTGCCAAATGTTTATTTAAAACTTTCATTTGCCGTACATTTTGGACACTTGCTACAACTGCTATTGTAAATGTACTTCAACAAAGTCATTTATACACATGGGTGGTCAACATTTATCCATATGCCCACCAATGCAAATTTTAATATTTGCATATTTCTATTCAGCGTGATTGCCAGCTTTTTGAATCACTGAATATCCTCTTGATCCAGCAGGAATCTAAAACCCCGCTCCCAGAAAAAGCCAGTACTGTGCTGCAGCCAGCGGGACAGAGCCAAAGACACAGTAAGTGGCATTATCCACAAAAAAGTGGTGCAGATTTTCACTGTACCACAGGATTAATTGTTTAAAACATGACCCTGATCGACAGGATTAACAGAATGGGTAGTTGGCTACAACCATGCCAGTTAGAGCTTCAAACAAGACCACACTGGATAATGACCACTCGCCGCAGCCAACAAGCTCATCTACTCAGTTACCAAATGACTGATCCTATTCAGAGGACATACAGGCCACTGGCACCAACACAGTTGGATGACATCAGTTCAGCTTATATCCACTGGCACAAACTGTGATGTTTGAATACAGCGTCTAGTGTTTTAATGGATTGGCAAACTTGATAAATGATGACTGTTCGCGAAAAATAAATAAATAAATAAAACCTTAAAAAATATACCGATAACAGGAATGCATGGCTGTTGAAATGCAGAGGTGATTTGTGCTGTCACTGTAATAATAATAAAAAAAAAAAAAAAAAAAAAAAAAAAAAAAAAATAAAAAAAAAAAAAAAAAAACAGATAAAAATCTAGTTTTCTCACTACTGAAGGTGATGATAGACCTCTCAAGGCGGGTCTGCCTCAATTTTAATTTGGGCATGGGCAGCGGAACCATTGTATGTGGGTGGGACAAGACCCACCAACCTTTTAAAACCAAAGATATTGGACCCCCTCACTTTTACTGTCTCTAATTCAGCGCATATGTCTGATCACTTTTCAGAGTGTCGTTAGTCAAATCCACTCCACTTGAGTAATGCCCTAATAAATTAAACTCCATTACATGTTTTAGCTACAGCCTTGACTTCCTTGCTGCAGCTTCCTTAAATCCATTCCACTTGGCTCATTCAGAGTGCATATAAATTAAACTCCATTCCGTGTTTTCACTACTCAAGACTGCTGCATCCCCGTGACACAGCAAGGTAAACAAAGCATCTTGGCATCTCTGCTGCTCAGGTGGGTCTGGCTGTGTGCTCACATACTGTCACTAAACAAGCTGCTATTCAAGTAAAAGTCCATCATTTGTTTGCATGCTGCTTTTAAAGGAATCATGTAGTCTTTGTTGCAGCATTGAATTACAGTTACACTTACACTATGCTGTTATAACACTAACAATTATCTGACATTTTTGCTAGGCTAGCTAGCTAGCTAGCTACATTACATCAATCAATCAGTATTAGCAGCTCTATGAATCATGGTGAATGAGAGAAGCTAATTTTGTACCAGTGCTGTGTTGATATTGGAGCCAAGGTGCTATTTTATGGTTATCCTCACTGACTATCTACACTGAAACTCATTATAGAATGATAGAAGATAACAGATGATAGAACAAACTTGCTTTGATAATTTTTGGGAAACCTTGCCAGATACAGTATTTAGTAATTGTTTTAGGCTATAAAAGCAATTGTTTAATTAAAAGGCACCAGAATACAGGAAATAGCATGCACAATGCTCATTGTAAATCAGGTTTAAAAAAATAAATAAAATGAAATAAAAATTAAAGAAAATTTAAAGGTACAAGCTGCTTAATGTATCCCCCCCAACCCCCACCCCAGAATCAGGTTCATTTCTGTCACACTATCATTGTGTTGTATTTGAGTTTGTGAATAAACTATTCTATCAGAAGCTGACAGACCACAGATCTTACAGCACAGTGGTAACAGAAAACAAGTGATTGCCACAAACGTCTCATGAGACAAGTGGGCCAGCACTTTGCATTCTCTGAGTCACACCCCAATTCCTACTTCTCAACTACATCTTTCATAATATGCATATGTCTGTACCTTCAAAACATTCAGTTTTTCAATGGAGTCAGCACAAACTGAGGTCAGATGACCTACAGTACACACAGCTGGTGATCATTTACTCTTGACCAATTACCTGTGTTGACTGGAGGTTAATAACAAACTGACCTCTGAACACATTTGACATGACCTGCTGACATGCTGAAACCTCAGCATTCCTTCACTGATCATAGATTCTTTTGATGGATGGATGTGCTGCTCACACAATTTCTTTCATCTGAACGTCCTATAACACAACAGATAAAGTGGCTTAATATAATATCTGAACAAACCTTTATTATATTATATTATATTATTTTATATTATATTATATTATATTATATTATATTATATTATATTATATTATATTATATTATATTATATTATACAAATGTTATGTTACTTGGTTGTTTGGTTTTCAGTTTTATTAAATTTCTTCTGTTATTTTAGGGTTAAAATTATAAACTTTTTAAAATGATGAATAGTGCCTCTGCAAATGTACGGATGTTGTTTTTTCTAAAAGTGATCACTAATTCCATTTATTTGATTACATTTATTTGACAACTGGGCATCTCAGGCAAATTGAATTTGAGTCAAGCTCAGATTCAATACAATTATCAGGATAGCATAATACAACTAATAAGGCTCTTGCTAATCGAGCAACTTACCTCTAATGAAAACCTAATCAGCAACAGAAGCAGACCATTGTTATCAATAACAAAGTTATTCTAAAGGGACACTTCACGTCAATGTTTGTGGCAAAATGCAGTGCTAAACAATTTGAGGAGGGAAAACAGAAAAAAAAAGAAGAAAAAAAACGAAAGAAATAAAATAAAAGAAAAGAAAACTTTAGCCCTGAGTACCTTTGCAGGCACAAAGTTATGTTTAGCTATATTTAGAATGCGACGCAAAGTGTGTTGAATGCAATTCCCCCTGTTTACGCTTTCTCTATCCCCCTGATTCCCAGCTTTACTTTTGTGTCTTATCCGCCCGTCCCTGAGAAACCTATTACTGGCCTTCCCTTAGACGCCTGCAGCAAACAATAGCAGAATGTATTCAGTTCAAGTCATGTGAATGTGAGTGAGCATGAGAAACCCAGAAGAGGTTTTAGCATAAGACTGCAAATTCTGAGAAATACGTAGCACTGCAAAGCATTCCTCAGCAAATGTCCATTAGCACGTTCTTTGCAGCACAGTTTTATGTACCACCTTTTATTACACCTCTGTGTTTAACGGATAATGTCATATACCTCTCCTTCCAGCAGCTGTTTCTAAAGTGACTTTTAGCAAATCTGTCACTAACAGCAACATGCTAATAAGATGTTTCAGACCTAGATCTAGCCAGCTGTTTGCCATAATCATAAATTGCTTGATACATTTCACTGTGCCAACACCCACGGTTTCTATTTTCAAACCTATCTCTCTAATATGTATTTGGAAGAACAGGCTTTATGTAAGTGTTAGTCAAAGATGTGGTAAACAAACAGCATTTTTTTTATCATTATCATCATCATTATTATTAGTGCAATGCAAAAAAAAATTTCATTCATAAAGTACATTTGACTGAAAATCTTAGTCATTTTGGAAATTTTGTTTTATATAGAGATGTCATTTATTTATTTATTTGTTTGTTTGTTTGCTTGCTTACTTTCATTCATTCATTAGTTCATTTCATTCAAGTCCAAAAAGGTCTTCATTGCCTTTAAGGAAAATAAAAAATATAATTGATTTACTTCATTTTTAATCATAGGATGAAATACGACCAGGCAATGTTCATGAGATTCACCCAGACTGATTCTGTCAATCTTCCATCCCCTTGATGTTTTTCCAGCATACACAAATGCCTGCTCTCTATTAACAGAACAAAATGCAAATCTCACATGCACACACTGCCACATAAATAAACATGATCTTACACACACCACTACAGTGTGGATCAGAAAGCAGCTCTTATCTTCTTATGACCCTAGCACATATTTCACCTTAATGACAGGAGCAGATACCGTAAAGTTTCTGTCAGGATGTTAGCTGGCGGCACTGATGCATCCTGGGAGATGATGTACAATGTACCAAAGCCTGTGCTTCTTGGCTTCTGACGGCGGATGACGAAGAGCCCGAGGTGCTACACGTTAATGTGTGCTAGTAATTGCTAACGGGGGAGATTGGGCCGTGATTTATTTTCCAGTAATGAGCATCCATCCTTACTATCTGCTCCTTACATTTAGCTTGAATTTCATCACCTTGAACTCCTGCAAACAAAAACATTCTTTCCCCATCTTCTCTCACTCAATCCTGTCTCTATGATTTAATAATCAAACACTGAGTTTGTAAAGTGGCTGCCACAAGGTCCGTGGAGGGAGGGAGAAAAAAAATAAAAATAAACAAAAAATAAACTTTAATGAATTCCCTGGCACCCTTGTTCAGCGGTGCATCTGAGGCACTGTTAGCGTCGCATTTGTTTTCTAATCTCTGCCAGTGGGCTTCCAGAGGTACATGTGAAGACAAATTACGGGATCCACTCATGTTTAGAAACTCGTTCCACTAATGTTCGTGACCCTCAATTCGACAGCAAAAACACAAGGCTATTATTCTCAGATGTACCACACCCCCTTTTACAAAACGACTTAAGAGGACATCTAATTAATACCTCTAAAATCAAATGTTTTACAGCAAACGGCAGTTGACGTGGTTCTTTGAATAAAGGTCACATTTATTAATAGACGGTCATTAAACTCCACATGGTTTAAACCATGTGAGTTACTCATTCTGCTCTAAGCAAGATGGCTGAATTCTGTTATTAATTTTGAGAAAATAAATAATTTAATAAAGAATGGAAAAAAAAAAGAGATAAAGGGGAGAAAGCATGCTTCATTTCCCAGTTGCCTGGATTTATTGCTTAATAGCACTAATGAAGCTAACATGGTAATTAATGCAATCAGGCACAGGGGTTTTAGAGTTGCCCCTCCCTGCCACTTTCAGAACAATAGCACATAATGGGAGCCATTTTATTTGCTTGTCTTATTCTGGCATGAACATGTGCAGATGGGAAATGCAGAGTCGTAGAGAGAGGACAGGAAGTGATATTTCAGGTTAAGGCCTCTGAAATTGGTTAGTTGAGGTTAGCTGAACATCCCATGACACAGAACCAGGTGTCTGCCAAATGATCGCTCTTACACTAATTACTCCTAGCACTGGCAAGACCATTGAGATGAACATTTCAAAAATTCTCAGTTGAGGCATCAGATGAGAAATAGGTTGATTTAATTTCTATTAACTGATAACCACAGTGACTCATCTCATGATCAAAAACTGTACACAATGTATTGTGGTGTGTGTGGTGCCTTTTAAAGTTTTAGTTTTTAATAAAATGGTTGATATAAGCATCTGTGTCTACATCACAAAAATGCAACAAAACATTTATCAAGCGATGCAAAAGAAAGAAAAAAGTTTCATATTTGTTAAATCTATATTTACTCAACTGGGAGATATGACTGATGCAGAATTAGACTAGGGACTTTTATTAAGTACATAAAGTCAATTTTGATTTTATTCATTGTCTAAATGCTGGGCTTCTGATTAATGCGCCCTACCTGATGATTTATGATTAGAAAACCCAAACCATGTCTCTTTTTCTAACCCTCCATCCCCATGCTCTACTCATATTCTTCATCTCAGTTCACTCCTCACAGAGTTTATCAGATAAGAAATTTGCACATTACAGTTGCCAAGTTGAGTGTAATGGTGCATAAAGCGGCAAAGGCCACTTTCTGTTTAGATAGCACATATGCGCTTAAGCCCTCTGCACTGTCAAACACAGTGAATGCTGACATAAAACACAGACAATTAAACAGCAAAGCAGAGGGCCATCGATCGGTCACTGTAGAAGCTTCTTTCGATTCATTAGTGCTTCTTAAAAGACAATTACCCCTGCAGTGGCCCTCCTATGGCACAGATTAGGGCCACAGTAAAGAGTCAAGATCCCTTTATGATCAAGGACTGAGTCTGGGAATTAAGCCTCTGGGTGCTTTAATGAGATGACCATGCTTACAATTACGTAATTCAGCCCAAACCACTTTACATAAAACATTAATACAAAATGTTGTAAATAAATATAACCTTCTGGTGACATTATTATAATTTATTTACATTACCATAACATTTCAACCAAAATAAAGAAATACATGCATGCATAATGCATAAATAAATAAATGCATATAGTGTGTGGTTTTGCATTTTGTCTATATAAATATGAACTAGACAGACACCTACATCACAGGAACTGTCAAGCTACAATAAGTATTTTTTTTTTTTTACAATAAGTCCTTTTTTTCTGTTCCATTCACAAATTCACAATTCTCATGAAGTAGAGTTCTACAACCCATAATGCCCTGCTTTTAGCACTATACATTGACTCTTTTCACTACAATAACAATTTACAATAATTACAACAATTTACAATAGCAAGAAAGCAGCGACTCATCTGTGAGAGAACTTTTCAGAAGTACTTTGCTTCCAAAGGCATTCTGCCTTTTGCTCCACTGGCTCAAAGATGAGCGTGATTTCAAGTGGAAAAAGACAACGATACGGGGCTGCTGCGCTGTTTACAGTGGGTATTAGGGTGTAAAAGAAGCTAAAGAATTAGGCAGAAGGGGATGAGTGGATGGGGATCTATTCATTTTTCAAGGCGTTTTAACTTCTACGGGTGAACAATCGAAAAAGAGGAGGAGAACACAGCACACGCCAACCGAAGGCAACTTATCACTGGCTTTTTATTCCATGCATACCTGTCGAACAGCTGGGGATAACATTAATATTTATAGAAACCAAAGACCAGGGAGGATTTGCCATACTTTTAAAATCCATTCTCCCCACTTAATGCCCTTATCTGGCTCCCACTTCCCGCTTTCTTTTAGAAGCATTTATATCAGTTACTTACTGCTGAACTGAACCAAAAGGTTTGGAGGCTGGTAGCTGAAGGAGAACAAGGGAGCATACAGATACCCTCCTTTTCGTGTTCCATTTCAAGTGGAAAAAAAATGAAGAAAAAAATAATAAATTGTGCAGGGGAGCAAACACAGGTCAATTCCAAGTTTTCAAATGCATTCAACAGGGGGCCCACTGCAGTACTGCAGGCAGTCCGTCAATTATTGATTAATCTCAAACTATTGAAATATATCTACACACACACACACTATATAAAACTTCAACCACAATTAAAAGTTAAAGAATGTAAAGTTTAGCTAAATATTTTCCCTCCAGTTTCGCAATATATAACTCTGTGCAGCAATATTAATTATATAATAGGTTTTCAATGTACCATCATTAAAGTATGTGCATACATTTATATGGTACTGTAAGAACACACTAATATGCAAGGGTTGTGTGTGCAAGTCAGCACTGTGTTAAAGTACAGAGTAGGGGTGTGACGAAGTGAAAAGCTCTTGCTATATCACCTTGATGGAGTGTGAGGCTGAAATTAGAGAAAGATGCCATTGCCATTGTCAGAGTTTTTTATTTATTTTTTTTTTTTTTTTACAAAAAACACTTAATTCAGTTTAATAAAACATTACAAAATACACTAGCAGAATAATTTTCCTGTCATGTATTTTGTCATCGAGGATTTCTTAAAAATACTGTGTAAAAAACTTCTTGTCTCTTTCTCATGAACAAATCTTGTGTCTGGTCTTGTCTCGTCACACCCCGGTACAGAGTACAAAATAATAATAATAATAATAATAATAATAATAATAATAATAATAATAATAATAATAATAATAATAATAGAAAAAACAATAATAATATGACAATACTAATCATATTACAGGCTTACAACCATTAAAAATAATAACAAAAAAAAAAACATCAGTAATAATAATAATAATAATAATAATAATAATAATAATAATAATAATAATAATAATAATAATAATAATAATAATAATAATACTTTGTTATTATGTATTGTTGTTTCATAGTTTACTTGACAGTTACTCCTGGAAATGCAAATCTATATCCAATATTGCATAGCTTTAAAAGCTTTTGTTAGTTTCACATTTGCAATGCTCTGTTGCACACAACACATGCTACTGGATATTTCACAAGGTATTCCTGTGATGATCAAAAATGCATTCAGTGAACATGCAAATAAGGCCACAACCATATAACCATGTGATCAATTAAAAGAGCAGTGACACATTCATGCTTGCCATAAATAAATGCCAGATACAGGGAGAAGGAAGTGTAGAGAGGGGAGGAGGAGATATATAAATTGCAATCTGCATGGCAGTTGCCAGTATTGATGTAGTTTGTCAAACAGGCTGGCTAGTTGAACAGCACAGAAAAGTAATTGACTTCAGTCCTGCTGTGGTCAGTAGAATAATAATGAAATGCAGTCCACCAATTGAAACGATTACCATACCTTTCCAGTTCAACATGTGTGTGTTGTCGCAATCTTATGCTGACGATTATGTCAGCGTATCTGACGTCAAATGCACTCTAATAAGCCATTTACAGAATTCCCTATTAAATGCTCCCCAACTGGGGCTCCGGTCTCCTGTAGATATTCCCACTGGGCTTAGTGATGGCTTCCTAATTTCTCACTGTAGCTTAACTAAGACTGGAGTCCAAAGAGCACATAAAGACCCTAGCTGCTAACAAGATGTTTCCCTCTCTACTGTTTAATTACACATCTTACAAACAATTAATGAGATCAATAAAGGGGCTGATGTGAAAACTGCCACTAGAGCTTAGAGTAGGGAGGGTTAGAAAGAAAGAAAGAAAGAAAGAAAGAAAGAAAGAAAGAAAGAAAGAAAGAAAGAAAGAAAGAAAGAAAGAAAGAAAGAGATAACATTTAAAGGGACACTAATGGCATTTCTTGAGGCTAAAGACGCTTTAATAGATCTCACAAGCTGCTGAATAATTTGAGGTCAGTTCTCTAGAGAGCAATATGCAATTTAGCCATGAGCCTATCTAGCCTTCACAGGTTTTAAGTGGCTGATAACGGGATCCATTTGTGTATATGTGAGTGCATGTGAAATTAAAGCAAAAATATTTGTCCTTTGAGCCACCTAAAATCTCCCACTCTGTTCCAGCAACTTGATTTGCACAACAGAAAAAGAGACCATCAACCCAACCCCCCCCCCCCACCCAACACACAGACACACATAAAGCATAACTACTATCTCCATCACTTCATCACGTTTTCAGACTCCAATTTCCTCCTGCCAGATAACAATCATATTTTGTTTGTTTGTTTTTTTGCTTTCCTCCTTTCTGTAGAAAAAAAAATGCTGCCTAAAACATTAAAATACACACAAATCATTCCAACAATATCAACTTACACAAAAATAAAATTACAAAAAAAAATTGAGAGACACCATTACAACTTATTTAAAAAAATAAATAAATAAAAAAAACTTATTTTGATGCATTAATGTAAAAAATATGTTATCATTATATTATATTATAATATAATATAATATACAAAAATTATACGCTATATATCATATCATATCATATCATATCATATCATATCATATTATATTATATTATATTATTGTACGCTTTTTTTTTATTTTTATTTTTGTCAGCTGAAGTTTAAGCTGAAGATCAGGGATGCTGAGACAACATCTCAGTCGTAACACACTCATAATAATGTCACAAGACAAGGGGGGTTGCAAAACTAGTCTAATGAGCATTTTCTTGTCTAATCGTGAAGCTAGTTTAATGGTATGCTCTTTAGAAGATGTAATGGCCAAATAAAAAGCACATTAACATCAATCACCGTGTTCCTTAATTTTATATTGCCAGCAAAACAGGCTCGGCTCCAGCTCTGCGTACAAAATCCAACAAAACACACTGTGCTGTGGAGGGCCTGAAGCACAATCAATCTGAATATATTAATATATCACCCAATATACTGAAACATCATAAAATATTAAATGAAAACAATATATATAACATATCACCCAATCCTAATCTACCGTAAATCCCATTCACTGTGCCATGAAATACTGTGTGTGTTTCAATATGGCCAGAACAACAGTATTCCAGACAGGCTATATTTAAAATCAGAGCATAATTTAATTTGTAACAGTACAGTTTGTTTAACCCAAAGGAATTCCAGATGTCTTTAGATTCAACATGAGACACATTATAAGGGTGACACACTTCAATGTTGTCATGGCATGCCACAGCTTCAATGTGTTTGTGTGTGTGTGTGTGTGTGTGGTGTTATCCATCTGATCCAGATTCTGTGTGTGTGTGTGTGTGTGTGTGTGTGTGTGTGTGTTTCAACGAATGTGTTTCATTAGTCAATGTCACACACAGTAATGGGACTATTCGCCTGTGCTTGACTTCCTGAATAGACACACACACAAAGAGAGAGAGAGAGGGAGAAAAAAAAAAAAAAAAAACCTTTGCTATTAAACACCACTCTGGCCTTCAAGCCTGAGGGACATCCTCTTTCCATAGAAAGAGAAGAGAAATACGTCTCGTGTCTTTTTTTCACACACACCAAGTGCCGCTACATTTTTTTTTTTTTATCCACCACAATGTGCACAGTGCCTCTGGGAATAAAATACCACTGGGTTCACAAAGTATTCTTTTTTTTAGTTGTTGCATTGCTCTTTCAAAACCGAAACCGACATGTACGTATACACACCTTGCAGCATTCCTGTGGCTTCACACTGCCACTCTCTTTCTCAGTCTCTCACATCACATGCCCGGCTCTCTGATGCTGCCCCACTATGTGCTGAACTTTTTAAAACTAGGCCACTTTCAAAAATAAAGCAAAGGGAGAAAGAGAGATCCTATCTGATCCTATAAGCTATAATCTTATCTAGCCGAGCATGAAAAATGCTTATTCTCACATCCCTCTAGTCTTACGTGCAGGGATGCTTGATTACGCCATTAATCATGTACAGAGAAAAAAGTAAGAAAATGTGCAACAGAGAAAACGGGGCACTTCGTAAGCTGGGCATCATGGTTCCAATGAATTTACTCACCTTTATTTGCTCACCCTACATATTATTTTCTCTCCCTAGTGTCACTCCAAAACATTGGTATTTAATTTATCTTTACTACTATCTTTACAGTTTTAGTCTTAACAATTTTAATACTCTTTTTAATTCAGTGCCAGGAAAACATTCTAATTTAAGTGTCATCTAAGTTATATTTAATTTCAACTTTATATCAACAAAGCCAAATTTTACTTTTTTTTTTTTTTTTTTTTTTTTTGATGAAAATGAACAGGGACTAGAGATTTTAAATGTCAAAAAGCATGCTAGTCAAACAATAGGTTTGTGTGGAGAACACACCTAAATTTAAGTCGTTATTCATTGAAAACTGTCTACTGAGCTTATAACCTTATAAGTTCATCAAGTCAGTGTGTTGAAACCAAGAACGGCTTTGATCTGATTTTTTAAAAGAATGAATCATCCAGACAGGTTATGTGGACCAACTCAACAATTCAATGAAAAGATTGCAACTCAAAGGAGTGATTCATTCACAAATCAGGCATTGCTTCTTCTCTGATAAACTCTCACGAACTTGCTAAGGAAAGCTAAGGTGAGACTCAAGAACTTCATTCAATTGCTACTCATTTAACTTGTCTTAAACAAGTGAGATGAATTTAGATTACTTTAATTAAAAAGATGATGTCAAACTTTACATTCCAGCTTCCACCATCTGAAGACACATTTGTAAATACAAGGAAAGAGCAAAATAATAATAATAATTACTGAGAGATATGGGGGTGTGAATGATGGATGTAGAAAGAGAGATGGTCTGTTGCTATGACAAAAAAAGAAGAAGAGATTTTTACACTGGAGGGCTGACTGAAACCAGGCATGGCTGTGTGCAGTCGCCTGATTCTAATAACCTCTTTAATTATTCTGCTTTAACTGGGGGGCAATTACTTTCTCACACACAGGGACTATTAGTGTCGGATAACTGTGGTCATTAAATAAATTAAATGTGCACAAAATGGATGGAATGATAGATAGACAGAGTCAGATGTATTTCGAAAGTTGAAGTTTCGAAGTGAACATAATGGAAACCTGATCACTTCATTACATTTTTTTTTTTTTTTAAATGTCAAATGCTGTAATTACAGCAGCCACTGCATATATTTATAATGTAGCCTGCCAGCAATGGAAAATATGGACATTACAATTAGACATCTAATGGAAATTGTAGAGGAACAAAACCATCGACTGGATTTGTTTGGCCTTGAGACGGGTCATGTGGGATCAACAGGTGTCCATTGCAAAACCTTGTAATCTCTCTCTCTCTCTCTCTCTCTCTCTCTCTCTCTCTCTCTCTCTCTCTCTCTCTCTCTCTCTCTCTCTCTCTCTCTCTGATTGATTGGTTCACTGCAACTGTGTCCTAATGAAAAGATTTTTGCTTGGATATTACAGCCATTGGATAAAGTCTGAGGTGATAATCCCAGATCAATTTTAACTAAGTAACTAAATAGGCAAACAAGTAAATAAATAAACAAACAGATATCAGTATTGAGAATATACTTAACTAAATTAAGAATTTGAAAAGACAACATGACATTGAAAATATGACACTGAAGTGTTTAAAAAATTATTAGGGAATGAATGAATTAATTAATTAATTAATTGATAGACTTAACTAAAGAATGTAATGGATATATGACACTATTTATTTATTATTATTTTTTTCATTAAATTATTATGGAAATAGATCACAGACTGCTAATGTGCACAAAACAGAGTGAGACAAACTGCACTGTACAAAATCAAGCTTCTCTTTAGTCTAATTAATTTACGCAGGGACCATTCACCGCAATGGCTAATCAAGCTCTGTGCAATTAAATAAGTGCGCTAAAATACCATGACTTGCCCCCCTCAATGATCCCTGACGATAATTGAGTCTCGGAGGGTGGCTGGTCCCTGCAAGGTTGCAAGCGAGTACAGAAACACAGAACACGCGGTGAACCTAAATGACTCTCTGAGTCAAGTTAACACTAGCAGGTGTTCTCTGTAACTGTCTACTAGCGGAACAATATCAAACAGGGCTCGGGAAAACTTAAGTTACCGCAGAGAGAGCATCCAGCCAAATCTCTTTAGTCAAACATCTGTCAAAACAGATGTGCCAGGGCAAGGCCAGGGAATCGGAGAGGATGAGTAAGAGATGAAGTGGGAGAAAAAGGATGTGAAAACTGTAAGGTCTCATTTCTGGCACAATCAAGAAGGGTAATGGTAGAATCTGTTGCTTTATTGAGGACTGTCTGCACCAGCCAGTTTGTTTCCAGTAGGATTTCATTAGTGCTAGAGAGACTGGTCCAGGTACCTTAGCAAAACCCACGTGGTCTTTTGAGTCTCATATTGAAAGAGACTCGTATTCATTAAGCCTTGCCAAAACGGAAAAGCGATTCCTTCACTGGGCTTATTACAGATAGTCCCATCTGCCAGCAGGAGATACAATAATTCAGACATAACCAAATTAACATTGTCATTGCATTTCTGGGTCCATGGCTTCGACATTTTCGCTATCTTTGGACTCCCGTTTGCAGAGTAATAACGGAGAAAGTCCGTCCTTTGCCATTAAGCTGAAATAGAATAAATCTGTTTTCTCGACATTGGCGTGTTTAAGGAGTTATATGCTGGATGAACCACCTGTTGTAGTTGGCTTTACTAAAAGTCTTTAGTTAGCTTTAGCCTGCATTAGAAAACAAGTAGTCAGTCACATTTTCTATTCTGTTTTCTATTCTACACAAGTCCATTGTCCATTGGTTTTGCTGTTTCAGACACCAAATATGCTGCTGTTGTAATATTAGCTATAGTAAGAGATGATTCTATTAGTCGCTGCCTGTTGCATAGTGTGTTTGTGAATTTGGGGGTGGAGCAATGAAGGGAGGGGTGCGTTTCTTTAGGGGAGGGATGCGTTTGTTTGGGTATTGATTTCGAAATGTCAACAGTGCTTCTCAGAAATCGCTTACTGCACCACTAAGGCGTATAACACATTTAATGATTCTATTCTTTAAAAATCTATACACTAATTGGCCAGGTACATGGTGTGTACATTTGATCGCACACTAGTCTGGGAAAAAAATTACAAAACAAATAATGTCAAATTTCATGTGACATATGAGACAGGTGTAAGGAGGGAAAAAAAAAACAAGTTCAAATTAAGCTAAGCTGACCTGAAACATGGTAACATGAATAAGTCATTAATAAGAACATCATGCACCAGCATTATAGCAGGAACACGTCCACTATTCCTACTATTAAACAGCTGTTATTAGACTCTGCAACTCCAATTTAGACAGTATATATCACATGTAATAATTGCTCAAGTAATAATTATATTATTGTCTTAATTATTATTATTATTATTATTATTATTGTTATTATTTAATTGATTTCATTTATTTTTTTTTTTTAATAGGCCTACAAATCGGAAAACTGTCTAATCAGAAACACACTTTGTCTGTGAATTAGATGAGGTTTTGGAGAGTGGCCGTGTGGTTGAAGCTAACAAAATGTTGGAAGTTAGCACCATGACTGAAATTGTTTCCAACACCTTTAAGATGTTGTTTATGTGTGGGTTCACTTTGGAAACTCAAAACAATCAATAACAATTTTGACTGCACCCTGCTCTGGCAAAACCAACAAAAGTTCTAAGTTCCAAGTCTATGACACTGACCGTCTATTCATTGGCAATGGCTAAAAAGGCAGTGCTAGAGGTACTCGAATATATTGTAGTGCAGGTATCAAGCCAACGACTTTTTTTTTTATTTAGTTTTTTTTTTTTTTTTTTATCATAAGCGCTGGGGATCAATCCATAAATCATTACTATGTGTGGGTCAGTGTAGCTTGACTTAATGTGGTCTGTTTCCAATGCAATATATTTCTAGAAAAGGTCATTTTCATATTAGCTACACCCAGGCACCGTATCGCTCAACATCTCACTCCCTCTAGAAGGCTCACCCACCCATATGGCATGTTTTTCAGTTCCACACATTGCCCTCTCTGTGATAATATGTGTTATGCCCTATTTCCAGCAGAACTATTGTCTTTATTACCAAACGCATAAATGGGTTGGTTATCATAGTTTCAGTGGTCTATTTATATATATATATATATATATATATATATTATATATATATATAATATATATATATATATATATATATATATATATATATATACACACAACCCGATTCCAAAAAAGTTGGGACACTGTACAAGTTGTGAGTAAAACAGCAATGGAATAATTTACAAATTTCATAAACTTATATTTTATTCACAATAGAATATAGATAACATATCAAATGTTGAAAATGAGACATTTTGAAATGTCATGCCAAATATTGGCTACACATTCCAAAAAAGTTGGGACAGGTAGCAATAAGAGGCCGGAAAAGTTAAATGTACATATAAGGAACAGCTGGAGGACCAATTTGCAACTTATTAGGTCAATTGGCAACATGATTGGGTATAAAAAGAGCCTCTCAGAGTGGCAGTGTCTCTCAGAAGTCAAGATGGGCAGAGGATCACCAATTCCCCCAATGCTGCGGTGAAAAATAGTGGAGAAATATCAGAAAGGAGTTTCACAGAGAAAAATTGCAAAGAGTTTGAAGTTGTCATCATCTACAGTGCATAATATCATCCAAAGATTCAGAGAATCTGGAACAATCTCTGTGCGTAAGGGTCAAGGCCGGAAAACTATAATGGATGCCCATGATTTTCGGCCCTTAGACGGCACTGCATCATATACAGGAATGCTGCTGTAATGGAAATCACAACATGGGCTCAGGAATACTTCCAGAAAACATTATCGGTGAACACAATCCACTGTGACATTCGCCGCTGCCGGCTAAAACTCTATAGGTCAAAAAAGAAGCCATATCTAAACATGATCCAGAAGCAGAGGCCTTTTCTCTGGGACAAGGCACATTTAAAATGGACTGTGGCAAAGTGGAAAACTGTTCTGTGGTCAGACGAATCAAAATTTGAAGTTTTTTTTGGAAAACTGGGACGCCATGTCATCCGGACTAAAGAGGACAAGGACAACCCAAGTTGTTATCAGCGCTCAGTTCAGAAGCCTGCATCTCTGATGGTATGGGTTTGCATGAGTGTGTGTGGCATGGGAAGCTTACACATCTGGAAAGGCACCATCAATACTGAAAGGTATATCCAAGTTCTAGAACAACATATGCTCCCATCCAGACGTCGTCTCTTTCAGGGAAGACCTTGCATTTTCCAACATGACAATGCCAGACCACATACTGCATCAATTACAACATCATGGCTGCGTAGAAGAAGGATCCGGGTAATGAAATGGCCAGCCTGCAGTCCAGATCTTACACCCATAGAAAACATTTGGTGCATCATGAAGAGGAAGATGCGACAAAGAAAACCTAATACAGTTGAGCAACTAGAAGCCTGTATTAGACAAGAATGGGACAACATTCCTATTCCTAAACTTGAGCAACCTGTCTCCTCAGTCCCCAGACGTTTGTAGACTGTTATAAAAAGAAGAGGGGATGCCACACAGTGGTAAACATGGCCTTGTCCCAACTTTTTTGAGATATGTTGATGCAATGGAATTTAAAATCAACGAATTTTTCCCTTAAAATTATACATTTTCTCAGTTTAAACATTTGATATGTCATCTATGTTGTATTCTGAATAAAATATTAAAATCTGAAACTTCCACATCATTGCATTCTGTTTTTATTCACAATATGTACAGTGTCCCAACTTTTTTGGAATCGGGTTTGTATTTAGAGCAAAAGAATTTGCCTAACTCAATAAAAGGCACTGTTTATACCAAAACATCGATGTGTTTGCTTGGAAAGAAACCGTATGATCAAATGTCTGCTGCTTAGATAAGCTCACTCCGAATCAGCATTTGAAAGCTAATCATACACATAATTACTGTTGCTACCGCAGCAGGTCGTCATCTACTAGAAAGATTGAACATTTTCTGGAGACCACAGGCCAATCAGAAAGATCTCCAGCTAAGATGGCAAGAAGCATTTAGACAGATTGAACAGATGTCAGCTTCCATATTGGCTTTCAAAGATACATCAGATTTAAGATGAAATTATAATCGCAAGAGCCGACACAGATGGCATTCAGATGACAAACCTACAAACTGAGTTTCAAACTTAGAAATGCATTTTTCTGGAAAAAAAAAAAAAAAAAAAAAAAGCCAACAGACAAACACCAGATCTTCATCAAATAGACCATATTATTACAAATCACACAAATGTTAACAAACAAACAAACAAACAAAACATTGGTGTGGATTTTATCTTATTGCTGTTACAGAAAAAAAAAAAAAAAAAGTGTTAATTGCATTATTTTACTACAGTTAAGATGATTTAAATTACCCATCTTAAAAACAACAACAGCCTCGAGAGACTTATTAGTTTAATTAATCACAGACAAACCCTTTCAAATTCTTCCCCAAAATGTCACATTACTTTATATGAGCTTCACAGAACACCGTCATGTTCTATATATTTATGAATATTGCATTTGCTCCATGGTTGTCAAACATTCCCCCCCTTATATTGTCCGTATGACTAACTAGCTACATGCAGTATTTTATTTTTATTTTATTTTTATTTTTTTCTTCAGGATTATTAACATTATGAACATTCTGACAGGGCAAGAACAATGACTACTACAAACAAACAAACAAACAAACAAATATAAATATATATATTTTTTATTAATAATAAATTATTAATGTGCTATATTTCCCTGCTATACTATGTTGTGTTTCTTTATCTCTGAGCATTAATAAGTCATATCTAGGTCTTTTCTACTGCCATGTCTTCCAGCTCCCCTTCCGTACGGCTGTAGTGAGACCAAACCATCAGCAATGGACCATCAACGCCACCACGCTAATGTACATTAGCCTCTATGGGTTGAATTGTTTGTGCTCTGTGTCAGAGACAGCCATCTGAACAGCTAGCACCTCCTCCCCTGCTTATTTGCTTGACTCATTTCTGGAGCAGTCTGGGATAAATGTGCCTGATAGGCACCTGGTGAACTCTTCCCTAACAGTCCAACCTGAAGACGAAGCCATTGAGCAGTTCTTACAGGAAACAGAGGAGCATTAATATGATAAGGCCAAGGTCAGAGAGTGAGAGAAAGGTAGGCAAAGAGATGCAAATTGAAAGAAAGACAGTAAGATATACCAATTTTCTCGAGATTTGAAAGGAGAAGAGGGTGATAGGCTGGCAGTCCCCAAGGTTGTGCTATTTGGCAAGTGACTTCAAAAAAAAAAAAAAAAAACATTGCGAATGAGTAGAAGAATAGCAGTACACTCAAATGATGTTTTGGTTTGAAACATAATAATAACCTCACGCTATGATACTGTCATGATACAAAGCCACAAAGTGTAATATATATATATATATATATATATATATATATATATATATATGCACACACAGCAAATTCATGTTCATTCTTAGTTAAAAATACAAAATAATGAAGACAGATATGCTAACACTCAGTGAAAGTTTTAAATGTTGTGTTTTACTAAAATTATATCAGATTTATTAACAATGTACACAACACATTTTGTCGCTATCAACGATACATGTTGCATCTCTGTATTGAAATATATATTGTTGTCCCCCCCTACAAATGAAATCAATTTGTTGTGTTTAATAATTGTGGCTGATTTTTTTTTTTTTTAATCAGTTCCAAAAAATTGGTGGTTATGAAGAGGTTTTGGGCACTTGTCAGCTGGTTAGTCTGGGAGTCCAACAGGCCCATCAGCTCAACCAATTAACTACTTAAACTATCTTTAACTATCTTAAACCAGCTAAATACCAGCCAGTTACTAGACAAGTTTTAGAAATTTTAATTAATTTAAGAATAGCAAACCAAATGAGGACATTATTTTATTAATTTAATTTTCCCACAGCAGGTAAATTTGAAAAAAGAGAGGGAGAGGAAAGTGTGAGTACAGTATATGTGAGACACACACTACCCCCCCCCCCACCCCCCCCCCCCCCCCCCCCAATTGTGCATTAACAGACAACAAACACTTAATCAGATTAGCCCTGATGCCACTGACATTTCTTAAAGCTAGCGGCTGAAATCAGCAGTGTGCAAATGTTTTGGCTAATGTGCAACGCTTTTCTCTGTTTAAATTAATTGTCTTAATTATGGCTTTGCCGTCCTGCTGTGCACACACAAAAAGGCCCTCTGCTGATGCTAAGGCAACACACACACACACACACACACACACACACACACACACTCCCCTTAGAAGACAGTGATGTCAGCCTGCTGGGAAAATAAAGATAGAAGTGTTATGGTTTGTAACGATAGAAATGTATCAAACTCTCTACTTAGCATTTTAAGGCACACTTCCAAATACCTACAGAAAGATCAATTTTATTGAGCAGTTAAAGGGTAAAACAATTTACTTTTGATAAACTAAAAGCACAGGTCATGTAAAGCAAATGCACAAATACAGAGCTTTTTCACTCTTTATTTATTTTTATTTTTTTAATACCAACATGTTACATTGAATTTGTTCTACCAAAAAAAAAAAAAAAAAAAAAAAAAAAAATATATATATATATATATATATATATATATATATATATATATATATATCAAAAATGTATTTATTTTTTCATTTAACATTTCTGCAACTTACCATGGTTTCATTTTCAGTTTCAGTTTTAGTTAAGTATAATAACCTCGATGCAGTGAGACACAGTTAGGTAAGGTGATGGCTTCAGAGATGGCTGGCGAAACAGTTCCTCTAATAAATGGGTATCTTGGAGACAGATCCCTGGTACTACAGTTTGGAACCCCTGCAGCAAGACTGAAAAAAGTCTGCCTTCTCTCTCACACCTACATGGACACACACATACACTCACACTTTCTCACCTATGCCCACTCAAGCTAGTCTCATTAATAAACTCTCCTGGGGCTTGGCAGGGTGCAGTGCAGCCACAGGTTCGCCGTGCCAACAGTGGGCAATGCTGGGCCAGACATTATTGATGACCCGCTGTGCCAGCCCGGGAGCGGCTGACAGACCATGAAGAATTAAGGTCAAAGCCTCACCTATCTAATGGTGTAGGAGGAGAACAGCGGTGGAGGAAAAGGAGAGAAGCCAATGTCATGGGGTGCAAAATGCACAACTGCTATGAGAAATCGGTTTGATGCAATAAATGATCCAATCTTTTTTTCTAAACAGCCTCGTTTACACAACTGTTTTTAAACTTGCATTCAAAACAAAGAAAAAAAAGAAATTTTATTATATATATATAAGCCTAAATTTAAGATATATGTATTTGAATAGCATATAAAAATCCACTAATTTTGGATGACCTGGCTTTAGCAAACTGATAAAGTTATTGCTATGCATATTTGTATGCGATTCAAATACATAAATCTTAAACTTGGGTCTAATATTACAGTGTGTTGTGATTATTTAGTCCATACCAGAGTTTGATTACAGTTTCACACCAACCAAACTCTGATGACAAATGGACTCTGGTTCCACACCAAAAGCTCTAGTGACCTCCTCTCCCTATATTGTTTTCATATTAACCATCAGCAAAGCAGTTTCAAATTTGTCAAGGTTAAAATGCATTCAACTATATACCACCACACAGGAGATCAGCTCTTCTGATCAAAAGATCTACTATAACAACCATTTTTCTGTTGGCTTGTGTAAACAGCCTGTCGAGCTTCTATAAATTGGACTCAGTGGCCCGCGTTACCCTTGTGTTTACAGGATAGGCCGTAAAATCCAGAAAGACTAATAGCAACAGCTCGTATCAGATAATTGATGAGCAGTCGCTCTGATCTGTGGGTTGAGGAGGAAGGGATGGTCTTATTGGTCCGATAAGAACAATCAACCACAATTACCACAACATTGCAGAACATATATGTCCTCTTAAATGGTTAGTTAAAACTAAAATACAAAAGAAAATACTAATGAAAATTAAACTGAAAAAAAAAACGAATGAATAAACAAATATGTATGTACAATAAATATGAATGAATAAACGAATGTGTATGTATGGTATGTATGTACGTACTATATAGATATATATATATATATATATATATATATATATATATATATATATACACACTAACACACACACACACACACACACACATAGAATCAATAAACACAAAATAATAATAAAAAGCAATAATAATAATAATAATAATAATAATAATAATAAAAAAAAAAAAAAAAAAAAAAAAAAAAAAAATAATAATAATAAACAATGCCAATTACCTTAAGTTTCAAACAATAAAATTCAATCTTCTGAGATGAAAATGAAGCAGATAATTTATTATTCTTTTCTGCAGATTTTGTAATTTCTTAAATTACACTCCATCTTCAAATGCTTTCAAGTCATTTGTATTATTTGTATTACTTTTAGGTGAAGAATGGACTTCAGTGCTAGCCATTTATTGGGATTGTGGGTGTTTAATGGAGGAAGTAACTATATATATATAAAGTAACTCTGCCTACAAAGTGGGCTTACAGATAACATGCATTCAGTCATTTAAGTAATTTTCTTTTTTAATCAGATGCTCATAAAAGACTTCTGTCCCAGTAATTAGTGAAAATAAAATTATTTTGACAAAATGCCTAAAAATTGCTCCCCTAAGTTGACAATGTCTAAGGTTATTCAAATTCACGCAGGATTTAGTATGAGACATTGTTATTGTAAATGCCCTAAATGTCAAATCAAATTCTTTGCTTAACGAATCACTAAGTATGTGACTAAGTATGTGTTAAACATACTGATTCTGTCTCAGAGACACAAACACACACAGTCATTCCACATCTGTCTGTACTGTGTGAAATATAAAAGACACAGAATAAGGATGGATAATCTAATGCATCATACATGACCCTAATGCCTTGGTTGTCACACCTGTATTTATATTTCATGTTTTAATGTAGTAAACAAGGGGGGGACAATAAACTGGGGTGAGACGGACATTAATTTTCACCTGTCGAAGGGGTATGCAATATACAATATGACTTATTTATAAATGTTTGCATGTTGACAGAAAATATTTATGGAGCTCTGAGCTCCAAACAGAAAAGGGATTAAAACTACTCGTTTTGTGCTACTGATGGGATAAAGACCTAAGGAACATTAACAAAGACTTGGGAAGGATTCTCACATGTCAGGCAGCCATGTCGTCATGCTCAATAGATTCATTAAGTGTGGCCTTGTAGCCACATATACTGAGTTATGGTAAATGTGTACTAAATATACAAGATCAATTAAAGGAAATCTGAAAGATCTCTGTAATACAGACAAGTGTTTCCCAACCTTTCAGCACCATCAGTAAGGCTCATCATCACCGAACAAGATATGTGTTTTTTTTTTTTTTTTTTTTTTTACTCATGTTAATTTCACTTAGCAGTCTCTTTAATATAATTGAAATTGTCATCAGTACAATGACTCACTTCTATACTAAAACAATCAATACTGTGGGTATTTTCTGTGTTATTAGTTTTTATCTTGTTTTGTTAAAACAAAACTTGACATAACAAAACACAATCCAATATCCAATACAGTAAAAAAAAATATATATATAAAAATATCCAAACTCTTACATATATTGTTGTTTCAACACTTTTAACCTAATAATAAAAAACGGGCTCTTTTAAATCAAAATGTCTGTTGTATAGGTTTAACATAGCTGACTCCAAATCCAATGATTGGTAATCACTGATGCAGACAAATTATTTTAGTCTGACAATAAAAAAGCTCACGTGGGTGAGTAAAAGCATGTAAGTGACTGTAATTAAGTCAAATGACATGTCAACTCAGTTTATGTGTGCATTATCATTACTAACAAAAAAACAAAAACAAAAAAAAACAGCAACAACAACAACAGACAACAATGAAGATTATTGACAGCAGCAATAAACCCAAATGATTTGATTCTTGTTTAAAAGCAAACGGCAAGCCCATAGTCAGAGTTCTTTAAACATCTCCTTTATTCTCCATGTTCTCCACATTCCTCCTGCTCTTTCACTCTGATTCCTGATTGAACAGTTCCACATGGTTTACCCTACAGCTCAGCATGCATTTCTCCACCCGTCTCCTTTACTCAGGCTGCATGATGTACTGCATGCTCCATCACCCAGCCGAGTTCACCCCTGCATTCATAACTCTAACATATGTAGCGTAATAACGTTGTTAGAGCCCTGCTCCTCAGATCCATGTCTGCCCGTTTAACGAAATTACACTCGATTCCACAGCTCCATCCACCTATCAATGTCAATCGCATTAGCCGCTCTCACCACAGATGGCTCTTAAGGGTGGGGGCCGTGGTCAAGTTGAATCTCGGCGGGCTGAATGGGGAAGTGCCATTGCAGCTAATGCGGTGGGCATGTAGCTCTGAGAGCTTTTATTACATTAATTTGTCTCTTGTTAATTCCATCTCTTCCCCTTAATATGAAATAGCCTAAAAAGCCAATTAAATCACGGATGGCTGCATCACCTCGGCGGAGAATGCCGTGGCCTTGCGGCACGGACACGCATTCACATACAGTACATTGACGTGAGTGACTTGGGACCCACTGGAGTGGCGGGTGTTATGATTCATGGCACGATGCCTCTGAAACATCCTTAATTGAAAGCGAACATGACTGTTGGTAGACAGCAGTTTCCTGACTTTATTAAAGGAAGCACGCAATGAGGATGCCGAGGGAATGTTGACGTCAAGCCAGAGCAGAAAGCTAATTCACTAGATGGATGCTGAGAATTTTTCGAGAGAGGCTGATGTTTTTTCACACGAGTGATTATTTAAAGAGCTGAATGTGTATGACCTGTCATGCGTCATCACACTGTGGTTCTGTGCATCTACCTGTTCAAATGACACTCGGGCACATTGACCGATCTGACAAAAGTCAAATTCTGAAAAGGGTAAGTAAAAATATATACGATAAAAATACAATAGACAGAAATCCCCTTTTAGAATGGAATTCAGACTTTTTTTGACTTATGACTTCACATTCTCAGCATACTGATACTGGCACCAAGAAAACAGCTGAATGACCAGCGAGTCATTCAGAGGAAGAAAATAGACAAAGAAGGGCACCATAGCAAGATTGATTTTGCCCTGTCTGGATTCACAGTCAGGCCTTTAAACCCTGCTAACCCCACTGATACACAACCAGATGCAGAAACACACGGACAGGCTGAAACCAAAACAAACAAACCCAAAATGAAATGAGTGAGGTGCTTGTTCAGCCTGGAGCAAACAAATATAACAGAAAAAAAAAAAAAAAGTGGAACAAAAGAGAGAAAATAAGAAGACCTCCATGTGCTAACACATGCTCACCCACACAAAACATTTTCAATGCACACAGACAGAGAGAAAAACTCAAAAATTTTAAGTAGACATGAGTGCATGTTTGCTCAAAACACACAGACAGAAAAATGACAGCTGGTAAGAGGGTAGAAAATGACACATCTCCCACACACACACATACACACACTAAATTCAGCCTCCCCTGACTCACAAAGCAATGTGAAGACTATTTTCACTCTCATCACCATTCAGCAATGAAGCAGCACTGCAGAAAACATGGCCACCGAGTGATTTATCATCATTCTGAGCCTTATTTCATTCCCCTGATTACTGCAGGCAGCAAACATGAGGAGCAAATTAATGAAAAGGTTGGGGAATTATAAACTCCTACCCTGCCTGAATTATCTTGCATAGCGGTGTTGAATTAAGCCCTTTGACTATATATGGGGAGCAATTATGTTTTCTAACCTGCAAACCTCTCTTTTTGGAGAGGGAGGGACAGGAGTCGCTGGCAGTGCAATTCTAGTTTAACACTGATAGAGCCAGAGCTTGGGAAAAACGTGAGGAGAGAAGATAAAGTAAAAGAAATGCCCCTTGTCCCTGCATCCTTCTCTCTTTGCATTACCAGAGCAAGGCCAAGGGCCAGCATGCAGGCAAGAGTCCTTGTAAAGGAAATTGGGAGATAAAAGGTCCTTCCTTGAGTGTTTGCAACTGTGTCGTCTTATTTTTTCTCATTACTAGTTTCAGATGCCTTTGTGAAGGTGCGATGGATCTACAAAAGTCAAAAGTTATTTTTGTCCCCACAGTTATGGCACTTTTGAGTAAGAAAGTATCTTATATCAAATTTGATGAAATTTATATGTATTAATTAAAAAATAATTGAAAAAAATAATATATATATATATATATATATATATATATATATATATATATATATATATATGAAAAACTAATAAGAAAAGAAAGAATTAAATAATTATTTAAAATAAACCAAAAACTAGAATCACGTTTTAAAATTTTGAGTGAATTTAGGCATTGTAATGTGCAGTATAATAATAAAAAAATCATTTTGACGTTTGCCAAAAATTAAGCTTAACAGTGTAATAAATTGTTAGTATTTCAAAAAATTATTGAGTTAAATGACAGCAGTGGGATACAATTAAAAAATCTATATCGACCAATACAGAAAAAAAATAATACACATACGAAATACATAAACTGCTGTTCAAAAAGATTAATTAAAACTATCAAAAATGATAGTAAAGAATTTTATATCATTACAAATATCACAAAATTTATCAAGAAAATTAATAACATTTTGGGGAATAGAATGTCTTCTGATCATGTGACACTGAAGATAATTCAGCTTTACAGAAATAAATTACATTTCAGCAATCACAGGAATAAATTACACTCAAAAACAACTATATATATATATACATATATATATATATATATATATATATATATATATATATATATATATATATATAAAAATGTTATTTTAAATTGTGTCCTTATTTTAAAAAATGCAGCCTTGGTGAGCATAAGAGACTTTTCAAAAATCCCCCACTCCAAACTTTTGAATGTAGTTTATATCTAATATTGTCTGTTAACAAACATTATACCAATACATCAGGCATCCCTACTATTGTGCACTAAAACAACACAGATAGCATGTTTTGTAAATTACTCTCCGAGTCTGTGCTTTGTATTTGGAATGGGGCTGTACATGAAGTAAGTGTCTCTCATTGGTAGTGCAAAACAAGCCAGGGGCCTTAAGGCCCGACAGATGGAGGGGAGGGTACAAGTCGTTATGGGAAAAGGCTGATGGATCGCTTCATGCAGGCCGCTTAATACGGCGTAAGTGTGGAATATGGCTAGAAAGAGGCTCTCGATGAGAAAGTGGGTGAAGAAATCTGCAAAAACAATCCTGAAATGCCTACAGGGGTCTTTGATTTGTGATGACCTCAGAAAGGTCTAGTCTAGTGAGAATGTTTTTTTTTTTTTTATAAGCAAAAAAGACATCTAGCACAAGAGCACCATTGATTTAGAGGCTGAGCCACTAACCAAAATATTTATTCTAATCTGGCATTCATAAGAAAGAGCTAGGCCTAGTTGGGAGCATTTCAAAAATAGTGATCTGATAACAATCCAGTATGAGTCTTGACATTAAATTAGCTTGACATGCGGGGAGACAAAACTTAATTGTGAGAAATGCTTGTGGCTCGATCGCTTGACATTAATTAGGTCTCTCTGTCTGCTACCTGTGACAATGTCAGCTTTCCCTGCCTGAGGGATGGTTATGAAGAACATGAGAGTTAACCAAATGAGGCCAAATGCGAACAAATGCATTCTTGAAGGAACAGTTCATTCAAAAATGAAAACTGTCATAATTTATTCAAACTTTTGTCACTCCAAACCTCAATGCACTTCTTTCTCTTGCAGAACACAAAACATGCTATTTTAAAAACTGTATATTGACTTGTATTGCATATTACTATTATTTTACAGAACAAAACTGCAATACTAATATTTATGGCCGATAGATCTCAATCTTCAGATAGGCTAGAAAAGAGCTAAGATGACTCAACATTCTTGCAGCCGGGCTAATAGAACTGCACAAGTCGTGCTAGCAAAAGTAGAGAGAGCAAATCACAGGAGATGTTTCAGGAGACTTTGCTTGAAAGCTTAAAGGGGAATGTGTATTTTTGTTTGTGTCTTTGGGGGCAGGTTTTGCACTGATGCAGACAGAGTGAGACGGATGGTGAGAGCGAAAGAAAGGCTTGTTTCTTGTGCATGCTGTGGGTTATTTCTCTGAAATGACTGGTCTTGTCCAATGAGATGGTGTCTAGCACTTGCCAAATCAAGGCATCAAAGCACTTGCGTGGCTGGGAGGACACTGTGCAGAGGCACAAGCAGTCACATGACATTATTGTATCATGTCACGACAGCTTGTTATTAGCTATCCTAGGGAGATGGGCAGGAAATCACAACATTATGTAGCTTTTGTACACCATTCTAAAACTCTAGACCTTTTATTTAAATAATAATAAAACAAAAGTTCTGGAACATTCTGAACTATAAAGTCGAAGACTGAAACTGAGCTACAATATCAACTCTTTTCACACATAATATAATATAATATAATATAATATAATATAATATAATATAATATAATATAATATAATATACAACAGTTACTCTGCGTTACTCCTGGAGATTTTCCAGTGAGTCATTCAAACGATTCCTTAAAAATTGCTGATTCAATTTAGGAATTAATTCAATTGGACTGCATGCAGAAGCAGTAAGAGTAGTTGACTAGTTGCTATTCCAAACTGAGCTTGTCTTTATAAATGAGTCACTTGTTTATTAACTTAATTGATTTGCTCAAAGACACTTCAAAACAATTAATTCAAGAAACGATGCTACTCTGATTTTCAATACAATTTAACAGCTTCTAGTCTTGATATCATGTTAGCTTTGAAGCTATTGATATGCTGGTGTTCTCCTAAAAGTGAGAGTAATTTAGTTTTGCATTTACTGTAATGATCAAGACTGTAGAAACTAAATTAATCTTGCATGTTTTTCCTCCAATCAAATTCTCTCTAGACTAAGAATGGCCCTCCCCACAAAAAAACACTTAAAAATAAAAAAATATCTCACATTTAAAATATAACAAAAAACCATAACAACAAAAAAAACAAAAAAAAAAAAAAAAACAATATTTAATAATGGGAAAGGAATGAAAATTGACACTGTCAGGCAATTTGTCAGGGAATTTAATTTGCATAAAGTGCTGGTGACCCAACTTTTCAAAGTAAGTCACAAAATAGCATCTTCATCCGCCCCCAGTGCAGTGGGTGTTGACACCAAATCTCATATGTGCTTCTAATCTATCCATCCCACCATTTCTATTTCCTTCACTATAGTTCTTCTTAAGTAATCCTTTGGGTTGCAAAGGCTCTGTGCTTGTGTGGCAGGTAGCAGCGCTGTTAGGCTGATGGAGTGTTCGGAGACCCTGCCTCTTGATCAAGTCTTTCTGTGTAGCCCCCTGGAGAGCTGAAGAACATAGGCATCCATCTTCTTTTAACGCAGTGTGACCGCCAGAGTGCCTCGTCCTGCAAAGTGCAAGATTAAGCTCTGCTAACCAACTCCCTAAATCCTCTTTAGTGGAATGCAGGCTAGGCTAGTGAGGTGAACCACCACACCCACAAACCCCTGGACCCCTCCACCTCTAGCCACAAGCCTGAGCTCCCTTGACCCAGGTAAGCAATGCATCATCCAGCCGATCAATTGATAAATTGGCCTGTCTGGGCTGCCGTAACTAAATCAGCCAATTCCGATGATTCAGCAGTGGTTTGGGAGCCTGGGCGGGTGTCACCAATCAACAGTCACTACCAGCCAGGACAAGTATGGACATTCTCCTGTCACTTGAACTTAATTTATTGCAAACCAACACATTGATCAAGCCTGTGCTGTTTCACAAGTCATTCAGGCTTGTGCTTGACGAACGATGAGAGCAAAAGGTGAAAGGACAGTGGCAGAAGTCGAAAAGGTGTTAGAAGAAACACAACCAATGGTAGTTTTTCTGTACAGTGTAGAAATCAGACACCTCTTCTAGTTACCTGAGGTTTATTTGTATACTTTCTCTATTTTGTTCTACCTGAATACTGCTATATAAAATATACCACAGATCTGTTGGGATAAAATTAGTTTTTAGAGTTTGACATATAACAAAGAGATATCAAAACAAAACAAAAATAAATAATTTACTGTTTCAAGTTTTGCCATCTCTTTGGCCTTTGGTTTAGATCGCTGACACATTCTTCCATGCCTGCAGCTGTAGCTCTCTAGAAGAAACCACCAAAAATAATGAATCATCTCGAAGCGAGCTGAGAAACCACAGCAATTCAGCCTGAGGGACTGGGAAGTTGTTACAACAGAAGAACGCAAAACAGTACGATTCTCTAACAACTACACTCTACGTCAGGCATAAACGTGTGTTTTCTGTGATCAAATTATAATCGGAAAGTATTTTACCAAATTAAAAGCCAGGTATCAGAAATTAAAACAACCATCCTGTCCATCCTGGACAAACCATGTTATTGTAATATTTTTTATTGTTGTCTAATTGTTTTAGCTCTAATGTATGCAGGTTTTTTTTTTTTTTTTTTGTATGTTACCATTACACTGGTTTCTAAAGCTGTGCATGTAATATAGTAAGTAAATACAGTACTTTTTATGATTAAAATTTTTATAATTTGCCTCAGCATATATCCAAATGTATAAAATGTGTAAACATTATGTACAAAAGCCTATGAATACTAAAAGGACAGGCATGCAAAAATGAATATTCAGATTGTAATCACATGTGTAAAACATGTTAATGTCAGTATATGTAACAATTATACTATGAAAAAAGTATTTGTGTTAATGTAAATATTCATATGAACAAACCCACACAAAGATGCAAATATAAACATACAAAAAAAAAAAAAAAAATGCATAAGAAAATGAATATCTTAAGAGACTAAAATTCATATAAAACAAGCATCCTAGCCATGCAAACACATTTCCTCCCAGAGCAGGAGCTTGTATTTGGAGTGCTGATGTGATATTCATCTCCACTGGCGTAGTGATGTGACTAAAGGTGCATCGCTAATCAAATGAGAGGTTGTATTTAATATCCCTCTGTTCCCGTATGGTGCTTGAGCACAACAGCACTAAAAACATACACTAGATTAGAGCTGGGTAGAAGCCATTGATTACAGCATAGCGTCAAAGCCTGACAGCCCCCACTGATACCATAGTGCTCAATAGGCTATTACAGAACACTTGCCAAGGCTTTGAGACACCTGTTTCAAAATAATTGACATATACACACAAAAAGAAAGGGACAATAATAAATCCAGTTATATGCAAAGTAAGGAAACAGTAATGTCTTGTCTTTTTTTTTTTTTTTTTTTGGATTTGGCATTTACATACACTACATCTAAAGAAAATTTCAAAGAACATATCATCATACAAACTGAAATTTCTGACAGTGTAGCTTTGATATCGCTTTAGCCATGCTGGAAGTTTCATTCTGGAAGATTCCATGTAAAAAAAGCCATTTTAAACTTCAGAAATTTGCTTAACCTGATATAACCTCATACAGACTAAGTGCGCTATATGTGATGACGCTAATGCTTTCTATGCAGAAAGCATTTTATGTTCAATGTCAGTACAGATAAATAAATAACCATAAAAATAGTGTTTCGAAAAACATCACTTGAAAACCAGTCATCAAGCTACCTACAGTACATGGCAGAAAATGTTGTTCAGGACTTACATTGTTCATGTACTCGCTCAGCAGGTCTTGTAGGGCCTGGCGCACAGCGTTGCACTCTGCCACAATGCGTTCGCGGCGATCGTCACGTGTGCAGGAGGAGTCGGCCATGAGGGCAGCACCACTGATGATACTCTCCAGACGTTCCTCCAGTGACGGCCTGAAGCGAGCCTCACTGAATGTTAGCGGGTCCAAAATGATTTTATTCTGAAATTGAAAAAAAAATAAAAATAAATAAATAAATAAGGCCAGGGATATGAATTGAGTTTTAGATTAAAACACTAAATGCAATGAACAACTTTAGGAAGAATCACTTGTAGGCTGATTTTTAGCATTGTAATTTTTAGCATTGTGAGACATATCATTTATTTATTTATCATGATACCATTAAAATGTCTTATGACACCAGCTGAAGTATCATGATACCATGGAGTATTCTGTTAATTCATCATTCAAACATATTGAACAAAATTTTCATAAATCCTTATATGTAAATGAAAGCAGACCATATTTTCCTCTGAATATTTTGTTAATGAGGATGAATAACTGACTATTGTTATCAATCAATTGCAATCACTAACTAAACTAAACTAAATCCATCTTAGCACTGCACAGTAGCACAGAAGCTGCATGAAGTGACATTTATTAATGCATTAACACTACCATTACAAATGCATAAATAATTGTATGAGGTTAAGGCTTTACATGTAGAACTCTGAATGTAGAAATAATAATTCTCTGAAAAACCACAGATTCATTCAGAAACAACACAAAATGCTGATGTGTGTTGCTTGGGGAAGTGCAACAGCTCTGCTGTGATTAGAACAATTTTCTTTGGCAAAATAGAGTGAAAACATCAATATTTACCATGTTGTGTCTAAAATGTGCCTTCGTTTACTGAACTGTTTTATAAAATCGCATTTGCAATTGTGGTGATATTCAGAAAAACAGCATGATCGTGTCATACTGCTGAACTATCATGTTACAAATATAAAAAGAATTAATATGGGAGCATTTTTCCCTTTATATCTTGAAATGTCCAACTCTGACTGGGGGGCAGTATTGCAGTTTTTTTTTTTTTTTTTTTTTCTCTGAATTGCTAAAAATCATTTCCTGAAACCATCACTTATTTTCTCAAAACCTTAAACACAAATCCAAACCTTCAAACTAAATTCACAGAACCCCTGACACATCTGTCAAAATCAAACAATCACTTCAAAACCATTTCACCTGTACTCAAAATTAAACAAGGCTTTCAAATCACACACACAGTAGTCAATAATATACACAAATATCTCATATATATGCATATGGATAAATTTACATAATATACATAATACGGAAAAAGTTCAAAGCATTTTTCAACTCTTCACCTTTCGTTATGGAAAAGAACCATCACAGAAATTCACAAATGTATAAATTGTAAGAAATAAAAAGTTATAAAGCTCAACAGAAACATTACGTAACTGTAAGAGTAAAGAAACAAACTACGCACTTGTTTCTAAGGAAGGTTAGGAATTACTAACTAATATCTGTATCCAAAATGAACAAATCGTTCAAGAATGACCCATCACTACAAGAATGAATGTAGCAGAAACACTGGTGAATGTGTGTGTGTATATATACCCTAAAGTCAGTCATGAACTATTGATGTACTGTATAAAACAACCTTCCACAATCTTTAGATTATTGCCTTAAACGGTAAGCCTTAGTCTCACAACTGTGTTTGCCAAACAGTAGTTTCCATTAGCAACCCCTGAAGACAGTCGGTTGGAGCCCATTTCCAGAGGCTGCTAAGGTGACCTTAAAGGGGAGAGCCAGGGCCTCGGTTACAACCACATTGTGATTTAATGGGGCTTTTAAACACAGGATGCAGACTCAAGTACACCCTCCCTTTTTATTGATGAAAAGATGCTACCAAATACAGGCTTTATGATCTCTAGGGCTGAGATGGGAAAATTACCATATTGATAGTGGCGATATTATGTTTTATGGCTATATATGGATACGGCTTCGGCAGCAGTTTGCATTTTGTGGACTTTTGCCGGTGCAGATGAGGTGGAGGTGGTATTTAGAGGTAGCAGAGGTGGATAGTGACTGTGCCCTTTACTTTAGAGACTAATAATCAGAAAGCCACTTCAACAACTCAGACCTGGCGGTTAATAATAAGTTCACAGATCCATCACCATTTATATCTCAGCATGCACTTCCTGTTCTTTGGCATTACATTTACATTTAGTTATTTTGCAGACACTTTTATCCAAAGTGACTTACAATTGGGGAATACATAAAGCAATTCTTCTTAAAGAGGCAAACAGACAAAGGAAGTGCTTGTAATACCAAGTTTTAGGCATTGTTCAAATAAGTACAAGCTAGAAAGGGAAGGAATAAATAAAGAGAAAGAAACAGGTTTTTTTATTATTATTATTTATTTAGGATGAAGTCAAGTAGCATCGAAAGAGATAATTTTTTAGCTGTCGCTTGAAAATTGTCAGGGATTCAGAATTTCGGATAGGGGTGGGAAGATCCTCCCTGTGGCATATCCACAGGCAGGGAATGATGTTTGCGTCAATTGTACTGTATGTGCTAATCTAGCAGCAGTACTGCCAGCTAACAGCAGCACAATTAGAGAGAGAAAGACACAGAGACAGCTTTCCTATAATAGCCTGTTGCCATGGAGATCAGCTCTTAAGTAAAATCAGTAGCAGCAGTCTTGGCCATCTCAATGACTCAGTGATATGTGGATATTTATTGGTTTGTTTGAAATCTGTCGGCGTCAAGTTTCCGGCTCTATTACAGTCTGCCCTCTTCTGTCTGATTGATGGCCTAAAACAAAGACTCATGTGAAATATTTGATTGGAAATCAACAGGCAGAACTTTCAGATGCCGAAAGGCTGGACCAAAGCCATTGTAAAACAATTTGTACAGATTACTTAGATCTTGTGTGTCTCATATTCCGAGTACATATTCCAATTATGATTCGATTTAGTTAAATACTTGAAACAACTTCCTTTCCAACACATCTGACTTTTGTAATGCTGTGCAGACTTGAGTCAAACAATATTAAGCAGGAAGTAATGTAGGCCAAGACCTGATTTGATTAAACAGGACTTGACTGGATTGTGAAAATCAGGCTCATATTTGTGGTTAATATTCCTCCACCTGCATGGCCTTCAGCAGTCTTTTTCTTTACAATAGCATTGATTTAAAAGCACTGATGAATCATACACAATGAGACCAGGTACATTTATTACACAAATAAACAAGATCAATTTTGTTTTCACGTTGTCCTTAAAAGAAGCTTATTGCATTGCTTGTAGTATTATTCAAGAAACAAAAACTCATCAGTGCTTGTGGGATAGGCATCCGTCATCACGCCTGGATCTTGGCCTTATCACAAGACTTCTCTATATGATTTCCGAGGACAGCAGTGCATACAAATAGCCAACATTCACAACAATCCAAAAAAAAAAAAAAGAATCTGCTGTATTTTCTTTTAAAATTATAACACTTTATATATGTATATACACATGAAATATGGGTATGATTAATGTGGTTCTGATTTTATTCAGCAAGAAAATCTTAAATTTATCATAAATGATAATAACACATTCACATTTTAACAAAAAATGTTTTATCAGCATATAAACCACCATAGACAATCCTGTAAGTCTTGTCTGCCTCAGCGGTCTAACAGTGCTTGTTAATGTCAAAATGACTGAGCTGGCCAATCAAATCAAAGTAGGCCAGGTTTACTGTTCACAGAAGCAGAGTGAATATTCCAGCATGAAGCGTCAGTTTAACGTTGCAAGAGATAAAAATGTTAAACGGCCGACAACTTGCAAACTACTAAATTTTTTTTTTCTCAAATAAAAGTCGAGAGAGAGACATGGAAGTTGTATGTGTGAATTACCTGTGTCTGTGCATCTCTCTCTACAAACAATGAAGCTGTGAGTTTAGATATTTCAAAAACAGCAATTTTACCTCCTTGTTGCTAAGGAAAAACAATGTAACGATGCGTTGACAGTAAGTTTCTTTGTTCCTGGATGTTTCTATGTGTACACAGCAATCTCTGTGTGCAAGTGATGTGTTTGTGTGCAGCAATGAAAGTAGTGCATTAATATAGAACGATAATTAAACTGAACCACCTATGCATTAAACGGTTTTAATACACACATGCCAGCCAATCAAAATAAAGTATTCAGCAAGACCATGGTATATAAATTGGTCCCCCCCTCCATAATGTTTAAGACATGGTTACACCCTTTTATATCAGTAAATCAGAATCAAAAGGATCATGTGACACTGAAGACTGAAGTAAAAACGCTGAAAATTCAACTTTGTCATCACAACATACATAATACAAAATTTCTTTGGCGATAAACCTATATGAAAATATAAATTCTCTAATCTTTATGACCACACATTCCTGAATAAAGACACATAAAACATACAATATGAACTAAAAAGACAAATGAAGTGAAATGCAAAAAGTCATTCTGAAAGGGTGCCATCAATTTGTCAGCGCAAACATAATTAGTCCAGATTGATTGCTGAGGAGTACACAAACTCATCTGTAAAAATGATTCAATCAGTTATGTAGCATACTGTATGTGTGTGTGAGTGTGAGTGTGTGTGTGTGTGTGTGTGTGTGTGTGTGTGTGTGTGTGTGTGTGTGTGTATGTATGTGTTTTAGAAGTGGGTGGGATTGCCACTTACTCCTCTCACATAATGTGACAGGTTGTTTTTCAAGGACGGTATAATGAGGGAGCATACAGGAGAGCGGTGCATTGAACGCAACCTACTTTTACACAGTGACTAAAGTGCTTTGGAGCGAGAGAACGGGAAAGAGGAAAAAACATGGATGAGAGAGCGAGCGCGAAAAGGACAGAAAGAGTGTGACAAACAAAGTTGGCTAGGCTGGTGACTAGTCTGTGCGGGTTATTAATGACTAGTGTCTATCTAGGGTTTCTCTAATTCAGGCTGGAATCCAGCAAACCACTGTCCTACATTCAATGTGTATGTGTGTGTGTGTGTGCGGACATACAGCAAGGTTAAGAGGGCCGGTGCTCCATCTGACTGATTCATACAAACACCACCTGCTCCATCGCAGTGCCACCAACACTTCCCCCTTTGATCAGCTATTAAAACGTTTCTGTCATCACTGCAATGCAACTGCCCACATCAGAAGTCTGTCTCATGTGTTTCTGTTGTGTGTTGGCGAGCCTTCTGTCCACCACAATGGTTTATATACACCACCCGCATGCATACGCTTGCTTGTGTTCAACTTTGTGTCCTCACAGTCTGTAGGGTAAAAGAGTTGTTCTAAAACTGAGAAAGTATGAGTAGACACATAATTGTGTAATTTTTTTTTTTTTTTTTTTTTTTGTCTGGACAAGGTAATCTCATAGATGCCACATCATTCACAGCTGTTTTCCTCTTCTCTCCCTTATCCCCTACCCCTCTTAGATTCAGTAAAGTTATAATTTGCCTTATTAAATGGACATTTTCCACCCTTTCTCTCACTTTTAGAATTAAATGGCATTTATTTTGTGCTGCTCCTTTTATAAAAGCCTGCATTACACTGTGAAAAGTTTCACAAAACAAACCACACTGAAATATGCTGCAGTAACAATTCAGGTTTATCTGAAACGGTTATGGACATTATTAAAAATAAACCTTTTCTGATATTGCAAACATTCAGAAAGATATGCAGATCAGTATTGCCATTGTAGACTCTTTTTTTTTTTTTTTTTTTCATTCCTTGAAAGTTTTCTGGAAGATACGTGTTTTTATAATACAGTAAAAAAACTCAATTCTAAAGGTCAAGTGAAATATGAATGTCAAGTGATATATTTATTCATTTGTTAATTAATCAATTCATTAAATTATTTATTTACTTGACCCATTAAACAGAAGAATGTTTTAATTTGTACTGCGGTTTGTTTGCTCAAAATGTAAGCAGTTAAACACTTAGTTATAAATTCAAACCTTTTTTTTCTCTCAAAAATTCCAAAACCTGATATGAGAGGTTCAAGGATGTGTTTGCAGCCTATGGGTTCCACAAGTCAAAACAAACACATGGGGAAGTAAGCATAACCCTACTCTGATAGAACTAGACAGTGGGAAAAAAAGCATTGATGTCAGCTGTCTAACAGACACAAACAGAGAAGCAAAGAGATTGTGAGAAAGCTTCACAATGCCATCCAGGAGTTGCAACTCACTCACAACAGGAGAGCACCATCTCTCCAACCACCCTGTGGTGTGGAATTTTTTTTTTTTTTTTTTTTTTTTTTCTGGTAATTCTGTCTAAAAGTCACAAACCGCAAAACAATAGCCAGGTCATTCTTACTATGCAGTACATTTTCATGCATAAAGATAAAATATTGAAAAAAATATATTAATAAATATATTGGAAAACTAAAATACAATAAATAAAAAGTTCATAAAAAAATAAATTAATAAATCAAAAGTCAGAAAAACTCCTCAAAATCACATTTAAAGGGGTCATATGATGCTGCTAAAAAGAACATTATTTTGTGTATTTGGTGTAATGCAATGTTTTTAAAAAAAAAACTTTTTTCCATATAATGTACATTATTGTTTCTCCTCTATGCCCCGCCTTTATGAAACGCGTCGATTTTTACAAAGCTCATCGTTCTGAAAAAGCGAGGTGTGCTCTGATTGGCCAGCTGTCCAGTGTGTTGTGATTGGCCAGATGCCTCAAGTGTGTGAAGGAAATGTTATGCCCCTTAGCATACTATGCCGTCTCCCAGGCCAGCAGCACGAGACTCAATCCAGCTGCTCTGCTCATGCACATCCCATGATCAGTTCTCTTTTAGTAGTTCAGTCTTATGTACTGTTAGGAGTAACTGATAACTTAGGATATTGGTTTATTTCGCGTCAGAGGGAGTGTAAGGCGCGTTTTAAAACTTAAGTACTTTGTGGATTAGTGCGTACTGGAGACACGAACCGTTTCAAATGATTCAGTTAGATTTGGTGAGCTAGTTTGACTGGTTCACTAAGAAGATCCAATTAAATAGAAAGATTCTTTTGCAATCTGGACATCACTAGACAAGACAAAACCAATAAAACTCATTACAAACAAGGTATTTGTTGCATCCAGTGGGGACATAATAACTGATTTTAATGACTTATACTGTCTTTTTACGCGTTGCGTAAACATAAAACCATGTCTGCATTTGTGATCGGAGAAACAACAAACAACAGGCCTAAACTACTGCACAAAACTCTCGCTTGAATCATCATTGGCAAATTATTTAAATATAAAAAAACGTACTTACAGGCTGTGTGTAAGAAGCGCCAGACTGTCCTTGCAAAGTTTGAACTGCCCAACTTTATAGAAACAGCCATTGTGCCACAGAGCAATGCAGGCTACTGGTTCAGGAAACAGTCCTTATCCTCCATAAAATGTGCTGCACACATCTGAATATTTAGGTTGAACTGTTCTGGAACAGTGTTGAAATACAACTACTGATTTCTAGTCGTGCCCTCTTTTGGAAGGCCAAACAAAGTAGTTTAGCTTTCACAACGAAACACACAGCAACTCCACAACATGGCAGCGGCGGCAACAGAGAGCATAAACGTTACGCCTTCTTTCTTTGCATGAACATCTGGGCGGCGTTATGCAAATCTTCCCACATAGTGACGTAGACATGTGGAGGCGTGTTAGAACGAGCCATTTTAGGGGGGTGTGGTTGACTCTTAACTTTTCTAAAGAATATCTCTTTGTATTTGAGTCTCTGCAACTTTACAGATCTTCTTTATGCACCAAGAGCTTGTAACACTCCAAAGAGAAAGGAAAAATTTAAATCGCATCATATGACCCCTTTAAATTAACAGTGACATTTATATGAGGAATGGTATTGTTTTCTTTTATTATTAACTACTGGTTTAAATTTCCATCTTTTGATATGCATTTTATGCATACACATTTTATCTCTTGCTTTTATTATTATTATTATTATTATTATTATTATTATTATTATTATCATCATCATTATTATTACTATTATTATTATCATCGTTAGTAGTAGTAGTAGTAAAATTGACAAAGGAACTGATTGATTCATAATATGCTGGCAAAAATAGCTAGAAATGACAGGAAATGTAAGCACAGTGTCGAAAGTGTTTTAGATTCATTTGGTGTTGTAAGGATGAGGAATGACCATACAAAGATCTCCACTGCATCAGTAATTCACAGATAAAAAGAGTTGCTCATTAATCTGTTCCACTGTGGTTCGTAAATCGTTGCTTCATCATTTTAAGATAAGAAGCAACAGAAGAAACAAGAAACTAGTTTGCCAGAAAGTAGTACACAAGTAACACTGAGCACTATAATAAGTGAAATATGGGAAATTATGAAATTTCATATACTGTGTGTGTATGTGTGTACATAAAAGGCAGATGATGAAAACAGTGTAAGTTATTTCCCATCAGAGATTTTACTTCTCAATGTTCAGGGATTTATTTATTAAAATATCTATTTCATTAATTTATTTATTTATTTCTAAACAAGACAGAGTCAGCACAGAAGGATGTAGCAAGAATTCTTCATTCATAAAACATTTTATTAACTTTCACTCCAAATGGCAAGCTGATGGTAATCAACGAGTGTTGCTTAAGAAAAAAAAAATTAAAAAACTTAAGTCACGCAAATCAACCTCCAATCACAGAGACAGAGACAAAAGCTGACTTTTAAAATGGGTTTTAAAGGGCACAAAGGCTCATGGGAGCCTCTGGAAAACAGCTCGTTTGAATAGGAGAGAGAAAGAGCAGAGGAGAGAGCCTCTGGGGAATAGCCCCTTTTGTTATTCCATTTGGTGCTTATTGCAGGCACAGGGTCTGAGTGACAGTCTGAAACCACAGTGAAGGGGAGAGAGGAGTGAGTCTTATCCTTCACGGAGCCGATGCTTTAATTTGACTAGAAAAGACCAATTCATGAACAAATCATTTGTTCGAGCCAAATCTTTTTAGTGAATCAGTTGTAATGGTTCACAAAACCAAAACAACATATTCATGAATCGTTCTTGAGGCAACAACTCAGCAACTTATTGAACCAAGAACAGGTTTGTAAGGAAACCAAATAAATAAACTAATAAGTGATCTCAACATAGAGAATTCATAGAATTTTACTAAATGTACAGTCAACCAAAAAAATGAAAAATTAACACAGAAGACAATCTGAAGAATAATTAAACAATTTCGGTTCCCACTGACTTCCATTGTAAGGACAAAAACACAAGTAAAACAAACGATGGGAACCGGAACTGTCTGGTTACACACATTCTTTAAAATATCTTATTTTGTGTTCAGCAAATGAAAGAAATACAGTTGTGGTCAAAAGTTTACATACACTTTGCAGTATCTGAAAAATGTTAATTATTTTACCAAAATAAGAGGAATCATACAAAATGCATGTTATTTGTTATTTAGTACTGACCCTGAATAAGATATTTCACATAAAAGACATTTTACATATAGTCCACAAGAAAAAATAATAGTTGGATTGTTTACATACACTTGATTCTTTATACAGTGTTGTTACCTTGTAGTTGTTCATGAGTCCCTTGTTTGCATTTTGAATGATCCCTGTTGACCACAACTGCACAGGTTTAGAACAAATGAAGGGGAGTAAAGAATTATCATTTGGAGAACTATCACTTAAGGCGTTGAAAAGTGAATTTAGCGAAATAAAACATACTGGAAATATTATTACAATTTGATGACATGATAAATTTGTCAACACACATACAAAACCATTTTAATAAATAGCATTAGGCAGACAAGAGATGTAGATGAAACTGTATTGTTCATTGCAAATGCAAATTATATTAGAATCATTCACTTTGTTGCAGAATAAGCTACAATATACCAAAACTATAATAATGATACTGTTATTTAATCCCAAATTGGAACATAACTGCAGCTCTAAATGGATTTCATAGTGATAAACATAACCAGGCATGAAATCCTTTATTCTAAGTTGATATAAAAACATTTGGTGCTTCACTAAAAAACATTTGGGGCTTAAGATCTGAAAGCACACACCTTTATTGCTTTGGGAGAAAATTTACATTTATTCATTCTGCAGATGCTTTTATCCAAAGCAACAAATGAAAAGTAGTACAACATTAGCAATTAGCCATGTGTGCCTGGGGAGGCCCAGAACAAACATCTGAAGAGCCATATATATATCATGATAAAGTATATTTGCATAAATGTTTCAATGCACAGAAGCACTACAATTGTCCTTGCGCTATAATCCCAATCTTGGAAAACAAGGCCATTAAGCATGATTCCAGACCCATTTACATTTGTTTGTTTATTTATTTATTATTTTATGTTATTTATTTATTTTTATTCATTTAAATGAGGAGATATATGATTGTGCAAATCGCTGATTGCTCTGCCATACTTTGAAGGAGGATGTGACCTTGCTACATACACGGTGCATAGAAAAACTATTCCAGCAGACAGTTCCGGGAGGTCGAACCATCTGGACAAAATGGCCCAAATTAATTTGAGTTTCAATAATCACAGGTTTCGTAAGGACATAACAGCAAACTGGCTATAAAGTCTAACACCTGGGGGTGGACACTGTTTTAGTTGTTACTATAAGAAATAAAAGAAGATTTCAAAGTACTGCTGAGGACTGCAGTTCTCAAGAACAGTGGTGCAATCGGGGTCCTTAAAGGTCATCCGTGTGCATGCTTTTCAAGTGTGTCTTTGAACTACATTGTTATAAGACACAATGGAGACTTTAAAGGCTTCTTCTTGTGCATAAAAGATTGATACAGTGTGTTTTCATTGCCCATAGTGTTAGCCTGTCTTCCGTTCGGATCAGCGTTAAGCAGTGAGGTCATGTCTTAAAAGCATATAGGATATGCAGTATGTGTAAGTCAGGTCTGACTTAACGTGAAGCCACAACGAGGTGACAGCTGACAACTGAGCTTAACCTTAGATACTAACTAAGCTGAGCTGATCTGGATATTACTTTAAAGAGACCACTTTCAACCTCAAACAAGGGGAATTTCTGTGACAGACGGTTGTGAATGAGAAGACTGCAGGCACCATTGCCCATAAGGGTCAGCCTGTAGACACTAAATCAAAGAGACAGTCCATGATTGATCAGGCTCCTGAGAGCTAGCTGTGCTCCAAGTCAATGAGAAAGACCAGATGGAGACGACATGATTTTGATACAGTGAACGGAACTAAAAACAGGGGCCAGTCGTATAAACTTATTAAGACTGAGGGTAATCAGTCTTGCTTTTCAGATTCAAATGAGACCAGTCACAAGACTAAAACTAGACTAAGCAGTTTATGCAACTGGCCACTGATATACACTTAAAGAAATCAAAAAATTGGAAATTCTGTCATTATTTACTGACCTTCGTTTGCTTATTTATTTATTTATTCATTTATTTATTTTTGTTATTTATTAATTTACTTATTTAATATTTTCATTGATTTGCTTACATATTTGTATTTTTATCATATTTATTTATTTATGCACATATTTACTTATGTATTTATTTAATTATGCATTTACTTGTACTTATTTACTTACGTAGTTGTTTACTTATTTAGTTTCCTATTTGTGTGTTTAATAATTCATTTATGTGTTTATTTACTTATGTATTTGTTTATTTTCTTTTTGCTATGAGGGTGAGAAAGCAAGGTCCTTTTTTTGTGGGGGGGGGGGTGCTTGCATTAAAAACTCAAAAGGTGGTTCTGGCCCTCAACCCACCTCCTGGTTTCATTTTCAATTTTGTGTCTGTGCTGCTCTGTTATAGACTGAATGAAACACAGTCTTCCATCTGACTGCTTCCTTGATCAATTCTGAGCTGTTAGCCACACCTGTAATCCTGCTGCCTGCAAAAACTATACACTGACCAATCCGCTCTCTCTCTATTGCTCTACGGTGAGTGAACAAATGACTTAGCTGGCTTCAAATAGTCACGTCTCTCTCTTCTTCTTGGATGACTTTGTGCAAAAAGGTCACATCTCAAAACCAATATCACTCTACAAGAACAGTCTCTGTAACACTGATTCATTCATTTACATGAATTAAAGACCATGGACCATTGAAAATGCTGTGAAGGTAATTTACCTTGTGCAGCTGCAAATACAATTAAGTGGCCTCTTGGTGCTATTTGCCCACTGAATATTCTAAACTGTCTGATTGTAAAACAGTATATTTAGCTTTCTATCCATTTTAAAGCAAAGCATTTAACAAATTATTTTTTACGTTTGCAACAAACATGAAAAGACTGCATTTTATCAAAGTTTTTATACGGTACAAATAGTAATATTGTGGAAAATATTGTGAAATATTATACATTTTTTGTTCTATTTTATTCTTTTTTATTTTCAATTTATTTGTGTAATGGCAAAGCAGAATTTTTAACATTATTACTCCATTCTTCAGTGTCACATGATTCACACGTACACGGGTATTTTTATAAACAATTTTTCCTTCTTCCGTTTTTAAAAAAAATCTCTGTCCACATGAAAACGCAAACAAATGCTATGATGCCCTCTCAAGAGCATGCCAAACCAACAGGTGGTGATATAATCTCAACTCTAAAGCCATGTTGGCCAATCAGAAGGCTGAAAAAGTTTCCAGTAGGCAGAGATAACAGTGTAGGCTCGGACGTCAAAAGAAAAATCTCTGGTTTCGCTGTCTACACAAAAACACTGCAACCAGAGTTTTTGAAAATCTTCACCCTGGCAGGCGTTTTCAAAAATGTTCGGTTTTGCATGTGGACGAATGTCCAAACCCCATAGAAAAAGCTGTGGTTTTAAAAATAACTGCATTCGTGTGGACAGGGCCTAATATTCTGACATCTTAATAATGCAGCTTTTATTTGAAGTAATGTAGAAATGGTATGTAATATTTTTATAGCCTTGATGAATAAAAACATTAATTTCTTTCCAATAAATAAATAAATAAAAATTACTGACCGAAACTATATAATGGTCATGCATTTATATAACTGAGAAAGAAAGATCTAAAACAGTTTGTTAGCAAATGCAACTTAATATGCAGAAATACAATTAAAATCATCTATGTATGGTGGAAGAGTCTGAATATTTTTTGAGGCCACCTGTATATACTGTAGTCAAATTCAGTTAAAAATGGCCCTGCTAAGGTAGAACACATGTTGTTTCCCAAACCCACAGAGCAGCAGCTGGTTTCTGGTAATGTTCCTAACCTCCAGCGGACAGAATTGAGATCGTGAATACCCTTCAGCAGCACAGATATCTAAGTCACATGTGCTCACACACTAAGTGCCCCATTTATCACTCCAACAGCCCCAGAGTGCAACGAGAGCCAAGCAACGCAACACTGTAAAACCTGGATTCTACACCTCTCACATTTCTCCATGTGAGTATCTGGGTTTTACATTTTGCACAAGACTTTGCAGAATTTGTTATATAAAATCTCTGATATGAAGGGGGAAATATAGACTGAAATACTGTTTGCAAACAGTCACAGTTAGATAGTGTGACATAATGCTATGGGCAGCGGCATTTATTTCATCAGTGTAGAAGTGTCAGAAAGGGGTCACATGTTCTGACCCTACACTAATGTCATTGTCAGAGTTGTGCAACATTCCAAATTTTATCGAAAATGCTAGCAAAAATAATGCAGAACTTAAAGTCAATTCAAAGAAGCAGAATTTAATTTAATGAATTAGAAAAAAAATATAATCAGATACACTATATAAGGCACTTAAATATATAAAACTTTAAAAATGGTAAATATACTGTAAATAATAAAGTCATGAAGAAAAATTATTGGAGTACAATTTTACAATAAAATACTATTTCAGCATTTCTCCTGCAAAATTTCAGGTAACGTACTGTGTTTTTGATGGTTTGTTTTTACTAGCAATTTCTAAGTGAAAATTGTTTCTCCACATTTATATGGCCCTTCTTAATTGTTTTTATAATAGAATAGAATAGAATAGAATAGAATAGAATAGAATAGAATAGAATATAACAATGTTTTGTATTTATTTAGCTCCTTTTCAATAATTATTGAATTTTAAAACTTACATATCAATGTCATAATTTCACCTGTAACTTTTTTGAGCAGCCCACAGGATAAACTCTAAGGAGATGAGACCCTGGTCTTCACTGAGTAGCAAGCAGCTGGGTTGAGACCAGTTGAGAGAGCAGACAAATTGAGTTATCTGGTTTGATCAGACAGTGGAGTTGAGACTAGAGGCCTGCTTTGATGTAACATCTGGGTAATGCACAAAACAATGAGTCAGGCCTGCCTGCTGATGTTTATGACAAACACAAAAGGACTAGGCCTTGGGTACAGCCATCTGCTCATGTATAGCCGTATATGTGTGTACATATGAGTGTGTTTCTGACGGGCAAGTTTGCTATTACGATTCTCCTGCCTGCAGCCGGATGGAGAGGAAGCCGGTTACTCGCCGCCGTTCAGTCATAACATATTAAGGCTTTGTGCTAAAAAGACAGTGAGTCAGCTCTCAAGGCACAGTTTTAGGCCTCTGCTGTACAACCTAACCGCCTGTGTCGTCATCTCACTTCCCGTAAGGCTATGCATTACTGGGACAGTTATGAGTTTGGAGGCTTCTACAGTGACCTATAAAAGTGCATAACAGTGCCTTAGAGCAGGGGTCTTCAAAAATGGGGGCCCACGACCCCTAGGGGCCCCACAGTGATACTTCATGGCATCTGCAAATTATTATTTTATTTAAAACTAATATTCATGGGGGGGGAATGAAATATGCATTACACAAAAATATCTAATTTAACAAAGTTATGCTACATTTAATTGAACCTCTGACATTTAAATCCATTTACTGTAGTAAAGGCAACACTCAGTTGCTTGAACTAAAAAAAAAAAGATTCAAGAACGTAAAGAAAGTAAGAAAGATTTACATTTAGTAAAAGCAAAACTTAGGAAGGAAGTAAGGATAATTTATATCTTTCATAAGTCTTGACCAATACATAAATACATACAAACATTTTATTTTCTTTTGCACAAATTACACAGCTACAAATTTAACTGTTAAAAACAATTTCCTGGACAACAGCAGTTTATGGTGGTTTATAGTGATTATATGATTGGTTTATAATTTTTAGTTCGCACTGATGTTTCTAGGCCATTTTCTCAGTTCTGACAAAAATTCAGTTAGCCAATTAGATGATGCTTTTTTGTTGGATTGATTTTAATGAATACAATATGCAAAAACAATGTTCAGAGTATCAAAGAACTTTCCAAGCATACAAAGACAAGATAACAAATGCAATATGTAGTAACAATGGTGCACTGGTTAAATGGGGCAAGTGGCCAGAAACTCCAAGGACATCAGCTCTGTTATATAGCTTATATAAATATAGGTGACCTGGTAAAGTAATCAAAGAAGTCTCTGCAACATAATTAATAAAAGACACATGCACTGCAATTTATGGAACCAACAAACTATAAAGTGTATGAGGTTAAAATCACAGATGCGGAGTCAAAATTGTGAGAAAAGGGGCCAGGGCACCCATGCAAGAGCAACTTATTTCTTGCTTGTCACTTTTCATTAGGCAGCACAACAGAGAGAGCTGACTGAAGTGTTGCATCAAATTTGCAGGCCGGTAATTCTAGGCCACCAGTAGGCTGTGTAAATATTTCAAAGGGGGCTCCCCCAAGCACTGTGAGGTAATCAGTGCAGAGGATGAAGATGTGAAGAAGTGTCAGGAGGGGGTCACTTGCGCTGACCCTACGCTGAGGTCACTGCAGGTTGTATAGCACTCAAAATTGAGAATGATGAGAATGAGAAGTTAACACCAGAAAATAGTCTTTAATATTCCAACACACAGGGTAGCCAGGAAAAACACACACACACACACACACACACACACACACACACACACACACACACACACACACACAGAGCGTGGACGTTTAATACCGGACCAGGGAGAATGGAACAGGCTAGAACTCAAATAAGGGCAGATGAAGAGGGGCAGACAGGTGAGGAGGATGAACTAATAATGAGACACACCTGAAAACAATGAACACACAAGGGGTACAGGAACCGGAAAAAAACAAATATGGACATGTCTCATACAAGGGACAACACACACAGACAGTCCATATTTTGACAATTATATTACATTATATTGTATTATATTATATTATAAAATTGTATTAAATGGCGTAGAAAAAAAAAAATAACTCATAGATAAACCGTATTCAAATAAGACAACAAACTCTGATTATGTTAATGAGTAAAGATACTTTGAAATGCTGGTACAAAGGCAGTGGCTGACTGGGGACAAGAATTCAGTAAACATTCAATCAATCCTTTGGAGAACACTGGAGTCTGTTTGTGTGTGGGTTTTGGAAAAGCTCAGTACAGCTTTGTGCCTTTGAGCTCTAAACACAGGGCAATATGGCCATCCATACTCACTAATGACTGAATCTATGAAAAACAGGGATGGCACAACTACCAATGCTTTGGTACAAAGTCAACACTAAAAGTGAGGTGAAAAAAAAAGGAAAATGCAGCCACGTATGTCTTGAAAAAATAACAACTGAACATGAATTTGAAGAAAAGTGTATAACAGTATACAGCTGTTTTTCTAATTAGTTTCTCAGTAAACTCTGAAACAGTATTGCTGTATTATCTAAAAAGAATGCAATGAAGTCTACCAATTAAGATTTGCATTTATTCATTCAGCAGACACTTTTATCTAAAGCAACTTACAACTGAGCAGCTTTATTTCAAGCATAACTTGCACAGTTTGTATCTTTGTTCTGTTATTTTTTGTTATATTGCTTGTAATGTTCTCTTAATCTTTTATTACTGACTGTTTATTATTATTATTTTTTTTAATAACTTGAAAAACATAAAACAATGTTTGCTTATATGTAGTTTAAGTCCACATGGAATCTTTACATTTAATGTATTATATTTATATAAACATTTCAAATAAACAGTGTGTTCAACATATGCATTTTCCTTTGGTTTCAAAAATATAGACTATTGAAACTAATCTAGTGAAAACTCTAACTGAGGAGTTTATGGGCCAGATTTACTAACAGTTTGTGTCAGTGCAAACCATCTTTTGGCGTTACAAAAGTACTTTAGCTATGAAAAGGTGTGGATACAGTAATCTTTTTGGCTGACCTCATTGCATATGCATTTGTAGGAGTGTCCCTTTCAGACGTTATGTGAGGGGAGTATTTAAATTCATCAAGAATCATGATTTATTATGGGTTGCAGTAGTCACTTTACTGGTATTTGCGCTATGATTTACCGCCCCAGAAAAGCATGTCTTAACCCATTTTGCACTTGACATGGCTGCGATTATTGCTGCCAGGAGGAGGCACTGCAGAGAACTGAGAGTGTGTGGTATAAGGAAGAGAATTTTTTTCCACTTGTATTAATTTATTTGGAATGCCAGAGGATTAGCATTGGCTCTGCTTATTTGTGACCTTATGCTAATTTGCGCTGCTCTTGGTAGATTGCGTTGGTCATTATGGAAATGAGATGTTGCGTCTGTGTTCTTTAATTTGCACATTGTCAGGAGATCATCCGCAGAATTTTCCCTTCCCATCAGTGCTTTTCTGGAATTGTGCTCTCGAGCTAATTTTCCTTGTTTAGTAAACATGGCCCTTAGTTTCATTTTGTATTCTTTCTGCCCGCAATTTTGTTCTGTAACAACACAGTTTCCCTGTTGTAAACCAATTTAAATCGGACTTACAGTTGATTGGTTGACTGACTGACTGGCCAGCACAATGGAAAATTTAAGAAAATGATATTTAATAAATATTTAATATATATTTGTGAAATGATCAACAACCATGCTAGTCATTTCAAACCCATGAGTTCTGTAAAAATCGTCCAGATAATTTTCAAATTAGTCTTCAAAATAGTCTGCCCATCAATGTGTTGAAAGCTTCTGCAGTGTGGGAATTCCTCTCTAAACCAGCCTCTTTTAAAATCCTCTCCATGTAGCTGAAATGTGGTTTTATTTCCTTATTCTAACCGATTTGCTTACACGACTGCGATTATTTCCACAAGCTATCAGCTTTGTCGGTACTCTGGAGTCTCCTGGCGTTCCGGCACTTTCATGTCCCACATCGCCGCTTCTCTTTTCCCTAATACGTCTCCTCATTTCAAACACTGGAATGCAATCACCTAGTCTCCCTCAGTGGACACACAAATCAGCCAAAGCCTCTTCATCTCGCATCTTATCAAAACAGTTCTCGCTTGACAAACGGCAGTATGGAATATATTATGAAAGCGTTACCCTCATAAAATATGCGGTGCTGCAGCTTACACGCAATAATAAAGGAATAAAGAATCTCTCTATAGTGGAAAATATGCTAATTAGCCAAACAAAACATTCATCAAGAACTGTGCTCATCGGGCGGCAGTAAGAGTGCTTCGTTATTGATAGACTATCTCATTAACCTGTTCTTGGCAGAGTTTGGAAATCGATGAGGCGTCGATCTCATATCCATATTTGGCCTGACGAACATATGGCGAAATGTTTTGTTCTTGTGAGAGTGGTGGAGCAGCTTCATTAATCATTGCTTCTTCTAATGGGCCAGCAGAGGGCACTCGTGGCTTCTTAATGAGGCTGGAGCCCGTCCCGGCCTCTCTCTGGCACTGGCCTGTTTGGATGTCTTTTCGTGAGCCGAAAGTTAAAGGAACAGAACCCACAACCTCCCAGTGTCAAGGGAGCCTGTTCCGAGCACAGGGCTGCTAAAGCATGGCACCCACTGGCCACGGAAGCAGATGGGCACCACAGGGAAAGGTGTAGCAGCAAATCTGTCAACATACTACAAACATGGTGGGTAATTAATGTGGCAGAAAGGAAAGTCAGGCCCTTCCTCCAACAACACGGCCCATATTGGGTTAAGCTCGGACTGAGGAGCAAATAGAGCCATAACTGGCCTGACATTGAAGAAAACTGTACTATTATAAGATGTGATGCAGTTGAAGGATATGGGAAGGTGCTCCTAAATGTTAACAATATTAAGGATGAAATAATTGAAAATAACTAAGGGATAAAATTCATGCTGTGTCTGATTTCACAGATATAGGTCAGAAAATGAAAAGATTAAGTTAAAAAAGACAGAATCGAAAAATGCAGTCTGTGGTAGGGATCAAAAAGACAGAGAATATGAACTGAATGTGAAAGCCTCTCTAACATAGCGTTCTGGTAACTCATTATAGGACTTCATCCATTATTTACCAGAACACCAGTGCGCTTTCCAGAGGAACCGGATTGGGAGCCTAATTTGGCGGTTCCTTGGGGGATTCGTACATTAGTAAAGACAGTTGGCCATTTACCTGAATAATTTAATATACAGTTACAAATCACTTTATTACATAGGAAAAGAAAATCTTAATTGTATGAATGATTTTGTTCAAAACAGGACAAAATAGTTCCCTTAAAGAAAACAATATATTATTAGAAAAGCCAGGTACATTCAGCAGCATGTATATTTGTCTCAGCTACAAAGAAAACATAAACCATAGTAAACAAATAACAAAGAATACATATATCTACTTAACAACATATCTACAAAATTATAAATCTACTCTTTATGTATGTATGTATGTATGTATGTATGTATGTATTTATTTATTTATTTATTTATTTATTTATTTATTTATTTATTTAAAGGTCTTTATCAACCTTCTTAATGACTACACCATCAATTATTCACAACCAGTTACCTGGTTTCCTCACACAACAGCCAATTAAATAACAATACAGTCATCATACAATGTTGAAAATAATAATAAGAATTAATAATAATAATAAATACATACTATAATAATAAATATTCAACTAAATTAATCAATTATGGGTAGAACATGAGTCTATACGCCATTTCAAATTGACCCCTGATTTTTAAAAGTCTACCTTTGTAGGTAGCAGACAAAAAAAAAAAAGTCAATATGTGACTATATTGCTTAGTGTCCTGTGTTTAAATACTTCAAAAAGAGCCAATAGTGGATTTATTCAGAGAGGTGACACAATCTGTCAGTTTGTTGTTGGTGTAAGAATTGAAAAGGCTATAGACAGGCCCATGGACAGATTATTAACAGGCTGCTAGGCCCCGTTTAGTGGTCTTCTGTTACCTATAAAGCTGGCTTTAAGGAGGTATAAATCCCAGCAGTGCTAAAGGCTCTTTCTCGGGATCAAGACCATGTGCCTGTATGTTGGAAAAAAAGCACTCAGGGGTAAGGGATACGTGTGGGAACGAGAGGAAATGGCCACAACCACGGTGCCAGGTTTTTGTGCCCTGGCTACAGTTACTGTAGCATCTTGACCCTGCAGTCTGGTGCCCTCTTAAAAAGGCCAAAGCAAAGGTTTGAGGTTTTGCTCCTGTTAGCCCCTGCTGGTGGATGCCGTAACTACACCATCTGGCAGCAAAAAGCATTTTTCTCCATTTAGAGTGCTTTGGAAATCTCCATGTTGAAATAATTTTAGCATGCAACATTTAGATTACATAAATATTTGCCTTTACAAATTTAGCAGTTCCCAAATTCCTTTTGGATGCATCTTAAAAGCATGAAATGGACTGTAATTTTCTTACCAGTGCCAATGAGATGCATGGGAATGATAACATGCAGTATATTTCTCCAGGTATTATAGACTTCCTTGAGTCAAATGATGTCTCTCTTTAAAAGAGTATAAACATAAAAAAAAAAAAAAAAAAAAAAAAAAAAATCCTAATGCAGTCTGGTATCCAAAAAAAGGCCAAAACAAAGGTTTAAGGTTTTGCTCCTGTAAGCCCTGTAAACATTTTTTCAATTTTCAGCCACACAAAAAAATCATTACTGAAATAACTTTTCTAAGCAAAACTGAAATATTACATTAATATTATTCATAAAGCTTCTAAATAACATTGATAAAATATTTCACTACATTACAACGGGCTATTTACCATTTTGGATCCATCTTAAAGCATGAAATAATTTTTCCCATCAGTGACAATGAGATAAATGGGAATAATAATGGATATCTTTGAAACAGTATAAATATTAAACAAAAAGGGCCAGATGGCTGTAGTTTAGCAAGAAATGGCATCATCCAAGTAAGTTCATATCTGTTGGCTAACCTCTGCGTGCTATTAAACAACACCTCTGTCCTGAAAAACCATCCTCTGTCCTGTAGTGGGACAAGCTCAGGTCCTTTTTACTCATGTTGCTCAGAGGAGGGCATGCTTTTTGTCTGTTAGCAGGAGATAAGGTCAAGTGGGACCTTTAAAGCCAGCTGAAAAGCACATGTCTGGTTCTTAATGCCCAGGCATTACGCATCTGTGGGGCAAAGTGTGAGAAAAAGACAGATGATGGGGACCTGGCAGATCTGGGAAATCATGCTCAGTTCCAACGCAATAAGTGGGACATTAGGCTGTCATTTTGGCTCAAACAGAGTGCCCATTCTGGCTCGGTTTGTGCACATCTGCAGCGTGGAGAGCATTTGTGCATGAACAGAGGAGCTAATGGAGTCACTGAAAGGTTCGAATGCCCTCTTATGACACCATATTCTCTGCAGCAACAGGACTGATGTGATGATCGTTCACCCAGCCAGAAAGCCAAACGAGTCTCTGGGCTCAAGCGCAGGGGGCCCTGCAGGTGTTGACGCAACCCAGCGGGAGTCTCGCTCACCTGTGTGGCCTCTGCGACAGCTGCTGCAGAAAAAAAAATGGTCCACTGGAGCACCCCATCAACACTATATTCGCTTGAGTGTGTGTTTTCCTGTGTTTATTTTTCAGAAGCGACTAACTTGCCTGCTGGGGGTTGGAGTAATTACCAGTCCGGCTTACCCTAGTCATTAGAATTTATTTATTATCCATCAGAAGAGGGAGAATATAATTAGAAATCACAGGGATACAAACATGCAATTACCATTCAAACGCATGTCTCCTCGGCAGAGGCCAGAGAAGCCTTATTAATAATTCAGAACAGCTTCCTCTAAGACGACTGACAAGCTGTGTCTGCTCAGCTCCTAATGAGGATTAAGAGCAGTAAGACACTAGGATGTGACTCCCATTACAAGGAATGACCAGTCGACTGGTCCATAATGCAAATTGGTACAAATACAAGCTACAGAAGTGCAAGAAACAAATCCAGCATCTGAATCAGATGATAACAGATATTTATTCCATTGTAATCTGAAATTCTTCTTTCCAAGTAACAGAACATTTGCATAGCTGCTATGTTTATAATCGTCTTATTATTCTGGCAAGCTCCACCCACTGTGAAATCGCATTGGTCTAATGAGAACTTCAAATATGTTCTGATTGGCTGCTCACCCAGCTTTTTTGCTTTCATTGTGGACATGCACTACAATTTAAAACTTTGGAATAATTATGCTGTTTTGAAAGAAGTTTTATGATTACAAAGGCTCCTTCTTATTTAATGAAAATTCAGTAAAAAAAAAAAAACAGTAATATTATGGCATATTATTACAATTTAAAAAAACTGTTTTCTATTTTAATATATTTGAAAATGTGATATATTTTTGTGATGACAAAGCTGAATTTTCAGAAACCATTACTCCAGTCTTCAGTGACACATGATTCTTCAGAAATCATTTGGTCCTACTTCATATTAACTGTCCCTGATACCTGTGTACTTACAGTACATAGTAACTACTGTACATGTGTAAGTAGTATGTAACCCCAGTGTAAGTACACATTAGTACATAATATCTACAACTGTTATATTTCTTTAACTAAACACATGTAACAACCCTCAGGATGGTTTGTGTAAGTACAAATGTGTAACAAGTACTTGTGTAACATGAATTATAATAATTTTGTAACAACATGTATACGAGTAATTGGAACCACAGGTGGAAATGGGATCTAGGGGGTGGAGATGGGTAGGTTTAGGGATATGTAAAGAGGGAGGAGTTGGATCTCGAGTTGGAATTGTTGCACCACTGTAATACCAGTCTGTAATACCAAGCACAAAAGATTATCATCATAAATAAATAAATAATCTTACCAACACAAAATTACATGTGTTTAGATTAACATGACTGAGTACATTATAAAAGAAAGGTAATAACATGTCTATGATCCCTTAGTGACTTAAAGACCCAACTCCATGATATCAGTAATACTGTGTTCAATAACTGCATTCCTGAATGATGGTGTGATAAAAAGATTCATCACAGTAATTGAAAACTCTGAGGGAAGACTGAGATTATCTGAATTTGAATAGACTGCTCAATCCAATCTCTCAATGACCTGCACAATGACCACACAAAATGAACAAAAAATTTGCAACTCCTACACCTGTTGCTCATTGACTAAGCAAAACAGTTGCAGAATCTCTCCAAAAACTCTCCACTTGTGAGTGATATTTTATAAATTATTTCTTAACTGCATGAAAACTGAGGTTATGGTGAAACTAGAATCTGCCTTGATCTTTTGAAATAAAAAAACCTTTTAGATCCTACTTTAAAAATACAATTTATTGAAATTAAGATGTAAAGGCATGTTAAAAAAAATTGCTGCTGAATTATCCACTAACCTACTTTATAAGTATATAGTATTATAGTATTTATAGTATTTTGTCATATTTTACATTTGTTATTTTTCTTTCTAATGAAGTTGTCTATATTTAGCAGATTGTGTTTAACACAAGAGTGATGATTCAGCCAACACTCAGAGTTTTTAGTATCGGATCGGATCAGTTCTGAAAAAATGGTATCAGATAATCCCTAGCCATAGATGCTGGGAAATGAATAAATATATAAATGAATACATAAATGAATATATATATATATATATATATATATATATATATATATATATGTATACATATATATATATATATATATATGTATATATATATATATATATATATATATATATATATATATATATATATATAAACTGTCAGGAGATGGGCCCGCAGTTTTATATCAGAAACAATTTCTGGTTGTCAGTTATTTTGCACGTTTGGTTTGCTGACATCAAGGCTGGAATTTTGGTGTGATAAACATTGAATTAGTGTTAACCAAAATTTTATTAATCACGTCAATATTCTGATTTGAGTAAAAGAAGGAGGCAAGTTCACTGCATATTCACTGCATTGTTTCCCCTTAGGCATATAGTTCCCGTCACAAGAGTGTTCACCAGTAGTCCCGTAGTCCTGGTTTGATCTCAAGGACGCCAGAGTTAGAAGGTATTGAGTCACATTAGCCTGTTCTCTATTAAATATTGACTTTGATCCTGCAGCACAAGGCCTGGGGGGAAAGAGAGAGCGAGCCAGTCAAACACAGCAGATCTTTGGATCACACACCGGCACTCATCTGTCGGCTGGGCTGCTGATAGACGTGGCCACTAATAATGTAACATCTATAAAAACACAGCATGTGGACATCTGCCATATACTGATAGACCCCGGTGGGGGCTGGAGAGATGGAGAAAGAGAAAGGGGAGATTTTTGCAATAAAAGCACTAGCTTTCATTAAAAAAATCACATTTTGCTAGTCTAGCCTGTGAGTGTATTTTACAATATCAAAGCTGCTGAGGTCAGGAGAACGTTCTATCCTCCAGATAAAGTGAAGAGATCGCCTACTCTGGAAAGTTTTACGCCCCCTCAACCCTAGACTTTGAGACACACATAAGCCCAGAGAGCAAGATCTCTCGAAACAGCGTTTTCATGCTAGACCTCAAGTTCACCTTCGTGTTTGGAAAAACACATCTGAGGAACATTGACGAGAAGCCTGCCAATCGTCTTGGCAGTTGCCGAGATTAATTCCATAAGTTCTAATTGAACTGTTGGGGCAACAACAGTCTGCAAAACACTTTGAAATGGAGCCAAGATGCGTTTAGTGAATGAAGCCTATGGCAGAGACCCCCGAGAGAACAGCCAGTAACAACAAAATGCTAACACCCACAGCAGAGCTTTAATAGACTTGTTTAGATAATACACCAGTCCACCGAGGGATTAGCAAAGTGCCAGCAATACTATAATGTGAACATAATGCTAAATGCCAAGTGCAACCTGAATGGAATACACAAACACAGAGGTGTCCAGAAGTCCGAGACCACACTGAAAATAGTGCATGAAATAAAGAAGAAATAAAGTTTTAGGATTTAAAAAGAGAAAATACAATGTCACATGTTAAAAAAAAATATATATATATAAAATAAATAAATCACAACAAATTTAAATAACTTATAAAGTACTTTTAACTATAAAAACAATGTGTGTTAAGACAAACTTTGAATGTTGGCTGGACAAAGCCTTGTTTGAAAGTTTTGGAAGGAAAAAAGTTTAAAAGACCTGAAGTTTAAAGGTTTATAAGCCTTTAGGATGACAGAACAATAGACAGAATGTTAGAATGCTAGAACAATAGACAGATTCAGTAAATTCAGAATTTTGGCCAACCTTGCGCTGAACGGCTGGGGATTCTTACAGGAAAAATGATGTTAATAATGTCTATTAGGCCAAATAAAATCTGCGACATCAGGAAAAAGGAGAACAACATCCAACATGGGTTCCTCTGTGTATTCAGGTGAGTTTGACAGAAATGTGGAAAAGAAGGATGTGTTGTTTGTGAACCTGCGAGATGAGTGTTGCTTGGGGAATGACAACTTGATGATGTGGCCTTGCTTGCTGACATTGTGAAGGAAAAGCAATAAAACTAGTGTTGGCCCAAAGACAATGACTACATTCACACACACACACACACACACACACACACACAACTTACATGTCAAAATGTGTCACCTAGATAGGCAGGTCAACAGATATAGTCTGGGAGGATATTGGTCTCACACCTCACACTACAAACAAGAGTGTTGGAATGTTCAGTCCCATAAGTCTTCGAGAACATCTTCATTCACGGACAGAACTTACTGATGGCCTGAACTTATATCAAACATGTAGGCAGTTCAAACGTGTCAACGAAATCAATAGCAATCAATATGCTTGGCATACTTCAATAAACATGACTGATTTTTTCTTCTGAAAGGAGATTTGGAAGGCCATGAATGTACGATTTATATGACTGAAATAATTCAAGAGGAGGTCATTTCATGTTGCACTACACCATAGGATGACATGCCTTTTATAACACTTGAGAAGTATGGTCAATGACATATATACTGCCAATCCATACAGAATGCAATAATACGTATCCTTTGTTACCAAAAAGACAGCCATCTACAAAACGTAAATCAGTTCTGGGCCCATTGTCATGAAAATTCTTAGTGCAAAGAACTGCTCCTAGTGACAAAATTCTGAGAAAAGTCTTAGAAATGTGTCTGTTTCCTCTTTAAATTAAAGAGAAGATCCTAGTAAAGATAAAAGTTATTCACAAAGTATCTTAACCCTTAAAAGCTCTTAAGGTCAAAAGGAGTTGGGAGTAGGGAGGAGGAATTTTAAGAGGTTTAAGAGTTCCTTTAGCAGAGGAGAAAAGGGCGGAAAGATGAAGAGTGAAAAGAAAGGTGTTGGAAACAATGGCTGGCAGTGTTAATAAGACACTACAGATTAGATCGTGCAGTTATCATGTTTGTTAGAGACATGACAACATCGACACCAAAGTTTCTTTACCTGGGTTGGTGAAGAGACATGGAAACATTCACAAAGAAGCCTTGGACACGCTGCCAGGAAAAGAAGCTGCATCTGCATTTGGCAAGAACCAAGCAGTCAGATCAATATCCCTGTCCAATCTCTTCTCCTCACTCAGTTTAGGAAGGTTTCACATTGGCCTAGGCTCCACACTCATACTGGTCTCAGTTCAATAGCTGTTCCAGAAGTATATGAGTGGGTACACTGGCTTCCTGTAATCCTTGAACAAATGACCTTGACTTCAAGGCAAAGCAGTGTGAAGGGGAAGATGTGAAAGCCAAGCCAAAAGGTGCACTGAGTTGCATACCATCACACAAAGGCCATAAGAATATAGTGGTATCCAATGAATGCTAATGAGTGTGCCACGCACTCAAGGTTACAATGTCCACTGTGTAAAGAATTACATACTCACAGAACAAGAAATGCTGATTTTACACAAGAGACACTGTAAGAACAGACACAATTCAGCCTCAGCCAGTTTCAAGTGCAATTTAAGAGGTCAAAATCACCTATTTATGCAATTTATTCCTGGGATCGCAAAGCTGAGTTTTCAGCAGCCATAACACCAGTCTTCAGTGTCACATGATCCTTCAGAAATCATTCTAATATACTTATTTGATGCTCACAAAACATTTCATATGCTTTTCTTCTGTAGCAATCTAAAATTCTTTCCTGTCACTTTTGATAAATGTATCCTTGCTGAATAAATGTATGAATTTCTTTAAAAAAAAAAAAAAACATTCTGACAAACCTTTTACTTTTGATTATGTAAGTCAACAGCCATGTTTTGAAGACACTTTGAACCTCTCTTAAAAAATGCGGGGGAAAAGGTACTACTGTTTACACTGAGCACAATATTCTGCTGCATCCTGACTAGCATTAAATACATTCTTCTCGCAAAGCAGCATTCATTTTGAATCACGCTTGAAGAGCTGGTTTTAGACAGGAAAACCTTTTAAAAGACCCTGTATGCTGTACTGCATAAGAACAGCTTGAGACCAGACAGCTTTCAAAGACTGCTGCTGGGAGGGTCAGCATCCAAACCTTTTATTAACAATAGTCAGCCACAGCAGAGTCTTTCCACTCAAAATCACTTCAACTTTGCTTTTTTTTTTTTTTTTTTTTTTTTTTTTTTTTAGGGGGGGGGGGGGGGGGGGGGGGATTAAGAGTTAAACGAAGTACAGTTTAGTACAGTTTAATTTTAAAATGACGGTTGGGATTGCTAAACCTGAACTAATAAAGGCCATGGTTTGTGGAAACTACATAGCAGCCAAACTGAATACAGCTTGATGGTTTGAGAACATTCTTGCTGTTTCTGCCCAGCAATTATCCTCAAAAACAAGACAAATATATTTGGGAAGCAAAGTAAAATATCTTGAATTAAGTACATTTTTCTCACCCCACTGGCAAACTTTTCTTTTCTTTTCTTAAATCATAAATGTAACACCTTTGGTTTATTCTTTAAATAAGAAAAACTGTGGGTGGTCTTTGGTCATGCCATGTGAAGCTGAGATGTTTTAATAATAAAAGAGCAGTCTGTCTTAGTTAACTATGAAAAAACTAAATTTACTAAACTCAACAACAGTGCAACTCTTAAAATGAGATTAAGGGGTTTTGCTCTTTGGCCTATAAATAACTAAATATGTTCAACACAGAGAAAGAGAGACATACTGTATATTGATTTTGGGTAACCTCTGTGAAAGGGTTTGGCTCCTCTGCAAGAATAAGAGGACCAAAAACCCAGGTCTGAGGAACCAGGGATGCACTGGTAAACCCACTGCTGTTTCTGTTTAATCCACTCTAATCCTAAAGTCTACACACTCAGGCCCAAAGCAGGATACATTTGAAACTCTCAGAGATCAAAAAGTGGGATTTTGTTGTGTGGGTGTTTGTATGCATGTCCTACCTCCATTTCTGACTCCAGATGACTACAATATGCAATTAAGCTTTGTTCAAAATAAGCCATTAAAATGTTCCCTAGTAATCCTGAATCATTGTAAGTCCCCTCTCAAGATTCAAAAAGAGAGAGAGAGAAAAAAGAAAATAAAAGATGGGAAAAGCAGAGGCTAGGCAAGATAACAAGTGTGCCTGCAAAGACAGCCTGGAATGAAGAGAATAGATTGATATAGCAATTACACATTATTCAGCTGCAGTGCATACATATACTAGCCTTCCCTGCTCCCTGTGTGCATGTATATGTGTGCATCCCTGCACGTGTGCATGACACTGAGCTTTACACTAGCATGAGCATGTTTAAACTTGAACACTACAACATCAAATTGACCGGTGTAACATTTGAAGAGCTCTTTTCCAAAACGCAATAAACGCCAAATTTAAAAAAAAAAAAAGAGTTGGTCGTGCCATTGTTCTGTGTACTGAACCTATTCTCTGCTCCATCAATGTTTCATGCCAAATCGCTATAGTTCCTTTTTTTTAAATGTACTGCAAGATGCAGTTTCTTTCCAAAAGGCTATAAGCGCCAAACCTGTCTTTAGCCTAAATGCGATATATCCTCTTGACCAATCAGAATTCGGCGAGCATTCAACGCAATCTTGGCGGCGCTATGAAGCGGGATCTTGTTTGTGTTGCTCAGTCTTCAAAATGAGTGCTAATAACACTTTTGATGGCCTGGATGAGCCAGTGAGACCTACACCTGGTGGTAGAAAATGCCGAGTGGACAAAGGAAATCACACACACACAAAAAAAAAAGAAGCTTCGCCACCCAGGTGGCATGTTAATACCCACTGTGGGATGTCAACACAAGGCTGGTGCGACCGGTTTCTGTCAGGCCGAGAAGCATCTCACACACTATGTGGTTAGTTTTATGTATAGCGGACAATGGTCCTACTGTTTACGAGTTTGACACTTTACTGAATGCCATTGTATTACTGAATGATTGCCTATGAATATTGTAATCATTATTAGTTTTTTTTTTTTTTTTTTTTTTTTTTTTTTTTTCATGCATATGTAGTGGGCAAATTGTTCTACTTGTTACAGGTTTGACACTGTACTAAAAAAAAAAAGACTTTGAATGTATTACTAAATAACTTGCCTATTGAATATTGTTATCATTACTATCATTACTTTTTACAGGTTCGGCACTGAATGACTATTAACCTAAATGTGTTACTAAATGATTTGAATGTAATGTTAACATTGTTTTATTTTTATTTAATTAGTGGTAGTTGTATGCATGTTATTTTTAAATTATTTGTTTTATGTGGTGGACAATATCGAAACATGAAATTTTATATATTTATTTATATAAAAAAGACATAAAACCAACAATCTTAAAAAAAATGGATTTGTAGCATTTTTGAAAAAAAAATGGAGTTGTAGCGTTTTGAAAAAAAAAATAAACTTTGAATTTATAATCAACAATATTGTTGTTTCATTTAGCAATCTTTTTTTTTTTAACATGTCAGACTGAGCCAATAGGCCATTTTATCAGGATGAATTAAGTATTAACAAAATGTATGGGTCTAGGTAAAAAAAAAAAAAAAAAAAAGTCATTTTCATGAAAAACTATTCAAATGGATTTATAGCGTTTTGGAAAAGATCTCCTCATTTATACCATGTAGAATTTCTCTTTTTCTACCTTTTTTTGGCAAATCTTCCAGGGTCCTTCTAATGACTTTTAGGAGCAAGGAACCAAATATCTTAGGTGTGTGTGTGTGTGGTTTGGTCTATGTTGTGTACTGGCCTTTACGTAAAGACTATTTATTCCATGTCACTGTGCTGACATAAGATGAGTTAAGGAGCACAGGAAGCTCATCTGACGTGCCCCAATGGTGGTCTGTCAGGTGTGAGTGCTAATTTGACAGGTACTTTTGTACCACAGATTAATCTAATAGCAGGGGGTTCTCTCTATTTTGCATTCTCCATCATTTTGACACAGGAAGTGACATATTAGAAGATGTGAATGGGTCATGAAATAAGACAACTATAACAAAGAGATTATTTCCTGGCAGACCTGAACTACAATAACCACTTATATGAAGGTACGAGGAAAGGTCGTGAACTTTCAACACACCACACACACACAGGTGTGTACACATAATAACTACACTGAATCTCTATTCTAAAATCCAGCGACAAAGACACATTGCATTTGTGTGTGTGTGTGTGTGTGTGTGTGTGTGTGTGTGTGTGTGTGTGTGTGTGTGTGTGTGTGTGTGTGTGTGTGTGTGTGTGTGTGTGTGTGTGTGTGTGTGTGTGTGTGTGTGTGTGTGTGCATTTAAGCCAAAGGGCGGTATTTTCCCAGAACACTTCCATCAGCAACCTGAAATGATTGCGGGCAGGTATGAGAGGGGAATTTTCAAAACAGCAAAGAAGAGAAAAAAAGGGAGAGAGAGCAAGGAAGCAAAAGAAACACAAGGATGGGGGGAAGTAATAAAGAACAGAATAAAGAAAGGAAGAAGAAAAGAAAGAAAACACAAATTGAAAGAAGAAAGGAGGGAGTGAAGAAAGGACAGAAAACAAGAGAGGGGGAAGGAAGACAGAAAGTAAGTAAAAGAATGAAGTAAAAACAAACGAGGAAAGGAATAGTGAAATCAAAAGAAGGAAGGAAGGAAAAGTAGAGGATAAAAACAAAGAAAGAAAGGAACAGATAAAGGAAAAAAGAAAACTGCGAAAGAAAGAAAGAAAGAAAGAAAGAAAGAAAGAAAGAAAGAAAGAAAGAAAGAAAGAAAGAAAGAAAGAAAGAAAGAAAGAAAGAAAGAAAGAAAGAAAATCAAGCCAACAAGAAAGGAAGTGGGAAAGAAAGAAAACAATGAACGATGGAAGGAAGAACTGGAGTATAGAAAAAAAGAATGAAGAAAAATGAAGAGGGGAAGAAAAAAGGAACAAAGAAACAAAAAAGAAGCAAACATCAGAAGGAAGGAAATAATAGAGGGAATGAAATGAGGAGGAAAGGAGTAAAGAAGGAGGGAGAAAGCACTGAATCAAAAAGGAGGGAGCAAAAGAATGAATGAAGGAAAGAATGGAACAAAAGAAGGAAGAAAGGAAATGAGGGAGGAAATGATGGTTCAAGGAACAAAGTAACAAAGGAAGGCTGGAAGAGAGGAAGAATATTACACAATACTGTATAACACAGGAATGCTAATGATGGGTATTTTCACAGTGGGTTTGTTTGAGTAGATAAGATGCTCACTGAGAAGGTCACCACACACTCAACCAATAGCAATCCTCACTGAGATACAGCATCAATACAGAGCTTCGAGTGCAATGAAAGACTTGAACAAGTCAGGTCTGTGACTACCAAACCAAAGACGACAAGAAAGAAACAACATGAATCATATTTGTTTTCAGACTGAGAGGGATTTCTGGTGTGGTGCAACACTGCCCCCTACTGTTTACTCTGTGATGTGCACAGTTTGACCAATGCTGTGTGCTGGCCAGACATAACTAGTGAAAACCAGTGAACACTCTAATAAACACATTTTAATAAACCTCAGAATGACAACATGACAACATAGTAGGCCTTTAAAGCAAAAATTACTGCATATGCAATCATCTTAAAAGTAAACAGTAAAATCAGCAGCAGCAATAGCAATCAAAACTGCAGTCCATCTTTTCTCTTCTGCACTAATAAGAAAACAAAACAGGCACTTTCATAGAGAGAACACTTCAGGCTCAAGACACTGCTGACATTTGTAAACAAATGGCTGTATGGGGGTCAGACAGTTTCTTTGATGCTCTGTTCAGTTTGGTCAGAGAAGACATTCTGCAGGTCAAAACTGAAAAAAGGAATACTCTGAGGAATGTGGAAGTGAAAGTGTGGGTGTGTGGATGGTACACTACGAAGGCTGCTGCAATATTCTAATTCTCAATGTTTGTCCTGATGTAAAGCCCTAATGGTCACTTAGCATGCTGCTTTGTGTTTGATTGTATTTATATGAGAGTAACTTTGCAGGGTTTACAGTGAATCGCATTAACCCATTACAAAACCTACTCTAGGGAGACAGCTGCCTTCATAAATGCCTGACATAATCATGTTGCAAAGCTAACCTCATGATACTTGAATAAGAATTATATTTATTTATAGTTTTTAGTATTAATAATATAATATAATATAATTTTATTTATTTATTTAGAAAGAAATTAATACTTTTACTCAGCAAGGACACACTGAATTGATCAAAAGTGACAACAATAAATACCTACCTACCTAAATAAATAATTAAATAAATTATATTATTTTAAACATTGTCATCAAAGAATGTTGACAAAAAAAAAAAATAAATAAATAAATAAATTCTCATGGTTTCCACAGAAATAAGCAGCAAAAACGCTGTCAACATTGTTAATAATTAGAAATTGAAATAGCTTATTAAAATGGTTTCTGAAGGATCACTGAAGACTGGAGTAATGGCTGCTGAAAATTCAGCTTTACTGTCACAAAAAAAAAAAAAAAAAAAATTAAATATAACAGAAAAAAGTTCTTTTAAATTGTAATTTATTTATCTATTTTGTGGGGGTTAAATAAATGCAACCTTGCTGATCATAAGAGACTTCTTTCAAAATAATTTAATAAATCTTATCAACCCCAAACTTTTTAAACAGTAGGTATGTAACAATTCACTCAACAATTCGATTAGATTCACGATTTTGATTTCACGATTCGATTTTCTCACGATTGTTTTTAACAAAATGAGACTGAAGACATTATACATTAAATGAAAAGGTGATGTTTTATTAGACTATTGCTGCAGGTTTCTTTGTAAAATTGAAAAAAAAAAACTAAACTGAAATAAAAAAAAAAAATCACTTAATATGAACAAACTAAGGCTTTATCTGTGCTCTTTCCATTTAAAATTAGAGGCAATCACTGTTTTGAATCATGATCTAAACAAAGATGCAGCATGAGTAGTTTTTAATCTAAATTAGATTGTATCATTTAGAAATTTGAAGCAAAAACAGAATGGTCTGACTTTAGTTTTGTGAAACTATACTACATAAAACATATCTGAACGAAACAGCGTTAGCTCTGAATGAGACGCAGCTTCACTCTCTGACAGCAGGTGGCGCTTATGAACAGCAGAGAAACAGTTTCCTGGGTTACCGCTGTAAACAAAGCAGTGCAGCGCTTATGAATGCTGTTTTAATATGCATTTTTCAGAGGCAAGATGAAAAGAAAATACCACGTTAACTTTTCTAAAGATAGTCAGTTCCCCTCAGAGATACATTCAAATACTCCTACTCCAATTGTATCATGATTTGTTTGGCATCTCAAACGATTTGAATCGTTACATATTTGAATCGATTTTCGATCGGCTCGCGGTTAATCATTACATCCTTAGTAATGTGTACAAAAAGAAGAAGAAGAGACCATTATTTATAATCACAATTACAATTGACTCAGAGCTAATGTCTGTCTGTATCCCTCAGACCTGTAAACTTCCACACGATGGATTTGATAAACATCCCAATAGCACCACAAGTCAGTTCTACAGAAGCTATAAATGCTGGATGAACTGCAAAAATTGCCAACATACTGTACTCTCCAAGTTATAATTTGTAATATCCTGTTTAGAAACCCATTAAGATCACAGCATTTTGAGCTTTGGATCAACAAACAAGGATTGCATGTTCTTCATATTCAATTAACTCAGCCGTTTTGTCCTCCAGTTTGTAAAAACAAGTGAAAAACTTGTTAATAGCAGTACAATTACAAAGGAAGATTATGGGAAAAGGCATTGCAATGGGATAGGATTATTTTTTATTTTTTTTTTAACATCATTTTGAAATTACAGATATTTAAATCTTGGAACTAGAGTGACAAAATTGTTTACTAACTGTGACTTAGGGATGCATTATATTATCGGATAAATGTTGTTATGCCTTGCTGATAAGACGAATAATGTGCTCAGAGTGTGCTAGCAATAAGTTCACGTCAGCAGTGTGTCCATTCTTGAAGTAAATTTTGCCTGAATGATGATTAGATTCACGTTTTGGATCGCCACATTTAATTTAATTTTATTTAGGGGGCGCTGTAGGCATACTTGTAATAAAATGAAAGTAAAATACACAAATAGCATTAAGACACTTGTGTTTCTGAATAAATAAAGCAGTAATTGATGGATCCTCAGCACGGATGAATCTAATGTTTTGAGGTGATTGTGTGGGCTGTCAGTCAACACACTAGTGTGGATATTCACTGTACTTTGGAATTACAGCTACTGCATCTTGGAAGTATGTTTAAAGGGGTCATGTGATGCTGCTAAAAATAACATTATTTTGTGTATTTGGTGTAATGAAATGTGTTTATGCGGTTTAAGGTAAGAAAAAAAAAACAAAGAAACACATTTTCCACATACTGTACATTATAGTTTCTCCTCTATGCCCCGCCTTCTGAAACACTTCGATTTTCACAAGGTTCATCGTTCTGAAAAGCGAGGTGTGCTGTGATTGGTCAGCTATCCAGCATGTTGTAATTGGCCAAATGCCTCAAGCGTGAGATGGAAATGTTACGCCTCTTAACATATTGTGGTGCCTTGTCCGGCCGGAGCGAAGAGACATAAACATAAAACCCATTATAAACGTGACATAAACATGATTTCTAGTTGTGTTTTCTTTTGGAAGACAAAAACAAAGTAGTTTCGTTTTCTCAACGAAACAGCGTCACACACCACAGCCTTGAGTGAGCAGAGGCCGCAGGCCTAGAGTGAGCCATGGCCGGCTTGAATGAGGCGTGCGACTTGAGAACGGCGCGGCCAGCGGATTCTATGAAGCAGCGTACCTTGGTCTTTCAGCAAACCACAGTAAAGACAGTTTGCGGTTTGATATTCAGATTTATTTTGGCTATAAATATTCAGTGCGCTGTCATAGACATGCAAATAATACCGAACATTCTCCATGATTTGTGAATTCAGGTGACACTGTTCTTCGGGCCGAAATCAGGTTTTTTTTTTGTAGCGACTCTTAATTTTATAATGCCTATAGCTCCAAAAGTTGGACACTTAGAGGAATGAAACCGGTGTCATCTTCACCAGCTTGATCTGTGAATTTTTTCACAGCAAAACTCTTGTCCGTAAACCCCTTGGTAAGTCCGCCAGTAAAGAATGTGAAATAAAGGCGTTCTTCATGTTAAACGTCTATTACCAATAAACACGCAGACTTCTGAAATACAAAAACATTGTTTTAGGTCAAGCTCGATTTGTGAAAACTTTCACAATAACATTTTATCGCGTGGCCGTGTTTCTCTTTGCTCTGCCCCCTGTTTTTTTTGTATAATATTGTCATACGGTTGCTGTTCCAGTGAATAACGGTTTCCAATTCATTAGGTAAATTAGCTTATACACACATATACTTGTACACTTTGTTTGACAATAAAGTTTTGGTTGTTGTGCCTTTGCTTGAGTACTTGGCTTCAATATTCAGATTTGCCCAAGTTTCGTAGTTTAGCTTTTGTGAGTTAACCCTTTCTTGATCCCTTAACTGTTCTGATCTTAAAAATTTGGTCAGTTAACCATTCCCTGGTTCATTTACATCACTATTTAGATTCGTGAAAACATTTCACAGTGCATTTATGGTCAGATAACGGTTTCATGGAGTCAGTAAAATCACTATTCTGATCAGTGAAAACTTTCACATTTCAGTTTGGGTCAACTGACCCTTCCCTGGGTCATGTACATCACTATTCTGATCTGTGAAAATTTTCACAATTCAGTATATATACTATACTACATCATAATATACTAGAATAGAGGAAAGTATTTTAAAACATCAGTTGAGAAATTACTTATCTTAGGCTTACGTTATCTTATAGTTATAGTTACCTATAGTTAGCAGGTGTTGAGATATAAAAATATCATGAATATGGCTTCAGCCTTGGTGTTTTACCAACATTTACTGTTGTCTGTTAAATTCTCTACATAAAAATAAAATAAAATATAAATAAAAAATGAATTCTTACTCATACCAATATTTTAGTAAGCCCTCTCCTTTTCCTCACCATATAGAAACCTGACCCAAACCAGTGCTGTTTTAGTTAACTAAATTTCTGTTAACTGAAATGAAGCTGAAATAAAATAAAATGAATTCTTAAGATTAGATGAAAAACTTAAATTGTAAAAAAAATTAATTAGAAATGTTGCATTGGCTAAAAAAATACACTGAACTACTAAAATGACTACGACTTAAAAATAAACAAAACATTATATATACTTTTTTTTATAAAAATCACATTAAAGCACATAAAATTACTACAACTGACCCAAAATAGTCACTGCTATACAGAGACAAAAAATTATTTTTAAAAAGAAAAAGCAACTATGTTCTCAACTACCTGTTTTAGTAATTCACATTAGTGCAAATGTTGTTAATAATTTTGCAAAGAACTATTTTCTTCACTTTGCAAGCACAATGTGCAAATAAAATGGAAATAAAAATGCCAAAAATTTATTGTTTAGAATGAACCAATAACAGGAAATTTCCTTGCAATTTCACGCTGGAGAACTACAAAATCTGATTCATGTTTCATACTGAATAAACATCTTTAATATATCACATGAGGAATTGCTTTAGTTTTTGATGTCTAGAAGCACCACTGTGCAAAAATTAAACAAAATGGATACAGGGGTTTAAGTTTTTTTTTTTACAGTTTGTCTTGATGAATGTCTTTCTACGGTTCCACAGCATTGCCTCCAGGCAACATAAACAGCAAAACAGCTTATTTTAAACTAGCACTCTATGGGACATCATCTCATTTGAGTGTCCAAACAGATTTGATACTATTTATACACATACCTTTGACCATTCAGTGTGTCAAATATGCACCTAAAAATTCCAGCACCTGTTGTCAATCAATAATTAAACGGATATAATTTTGAACAAAAAAAAGTCTTGGTGAAGATAAACAGAAGGCAGACAAATAATATTCCAAACATTATAAGGTGTCTAAAAACAAACAGCGTTACTTACTACATACTTTCAAAAATTGTTGTAACATTTGTAAATAGTATTACTTATGATCACCTTTATAACCACTAGATGGCAGCCTAATATCCCAAATATAGTCTCTGACAGGAAGTTAATACTTCTGTGATGGTTTCCCATTAACATTTTTTTTTGTTGTTGTTGTTAGATTGTCATTAGAAAGACTATTTTAAGTGGTAAAAAGTAGAGCATTTAAAGAAAGTAGATAGGACAAGGATAAGAGGTGGAGTGGAGGATCTATTGATTCTCTTATATTACACAACATTTTTGCTACTATATGGTTACTTTCAAAATGTTGCATTTACAGATTATGGTGCTTGGAAGCTTGGAAGCTTGGAAGTATACATTTTTTTAATATATGTTCTTCAACTAGATTTTTTTTTATTATTATTATTTTATCTTTTTATTTATTTTTTATTTTTTTGCCAATGTTGTGAATTTGGACAGGACTTCCTTTTTATCAGACTGCTCGAACAAAGCACTAAACAGGGACTGTCTGTTACATCTTACAGGGACTACAATGATTTATAAATGGCATACTTAAAAGTTGACACAATAAACTTCAAAATTAGAACGTTTGAAACATTGAAAAACAATAAACAAATTGCATCACTTTGCAGATGGATATGAGTGTACTCACATCAAACTCATTGAGAGCGGCGGCAAGCTCGCCGATGCCAGCGTGCCCGTGCTTCTCGTCGGTGGGTGAAGTGGCCTGGGCAGAGCTGGAGATGCCCCCAATGGCCTCTTGGACCTGTTTGAAGACATAGTCGCGGTTGGCACGTGTAGCAGCCACATCGGGGTGGCGCAAGAAGGCCTGGGAGGCAGTATAGAGCATAGTGGCGTTCTTCTTAAGAGCCCCTCGAGCCGCCGCCATCTCGTCCCTGCACTGAGGGTCCTTCAGCTCCTGGGACACACATACATAAATATGTTTCAGACCTGTCACTTTAAGACTTAATGCACAGATCTAATATACTGATAGACATCAGATTTTCTCCCTAATGTTTATATTTATTTAAGACTTAACTGTCTGTGTTTTATGCAAATAGTCTAATTGTTTTTAATTTTTTTTTTTAATTGTGAGTGCAATTGACCATTGACCGATTTATTGTTAGAAAATAGCTAGTTAAATTCTAATAGTAGTTAGATAACATAAGCGACACATCACTAGCTACCACAGCCAGATGTCAGTTGGCTTAAATTTACATCAAATTACTTGTAGTCATTTGTGTTCATAAAAATATAAAAGTTTCTTAAGCTAAACCAATTTTTCATCCCTGAATTAGTTAAAAAAATTATCTACCCTCTCCCTGGATACATAATAAAATGTTTTGTTGAGTGCAGTTGTTGCTGGCATTTATTCAAATTCATTTATTGTGCATCTTTATGTGAACTACGTTGATAACATTAGGATAAGTAGTTATGGCCATACTAGAATGAGAAAAATGCAGGAATTAATGTATGCATACTCTAAATGTATTCTAAGTTATGTGAATACATTTCCCTCCAAAATTAAACTAAGAAAAACATGATTAATGCAACAATATGCATTAATATTTACGGAAAACTGATGCAAATATGCTGCTGATATCTGTCCCGCTTAAACCCATTCGGACAGTGTTTGTTTGAAACTGTTGAGAGATCTTTTAACCACGTGACCGCGTGAAGGCAAGGTTATAGATAGATAGATAGATAGATAGATAGATAGATAGATAGATAGATAGATAGATAGATAGATAGATAGATAGATAGATAGATAGATAGATAGATAGATAGATAGATAGATAGATAATAGTTGTGATATTTAATAACACCTGCTGTCTGCGAGCAGCAACATAGTTGAGTTTGACCATCTCTTTCCCAAACTCCTTAAAGCGATTGGCCAAGTCCTGCTCATTGGTGGCATTCTTGACAGCTTCTAGAGCTTCTTCCACCTGTAAATCAACACACATACAAACATCCAACTGTTTAAACCTTATCCATACACTGAAAGATAGTAGAAACGTTCTATAAAGCACTTTAACTGATGTGGTTGAGTGACTTTTGTGGTGCGTATTATTGGTTCTCCTGGGGCACATACAATTCTGACAGTTTTCACTCTCCATAATGAGACTAGCGGAAGAACAAGGAGGTGCTTAGTCCCTTGTGGGACATTTAAAAGTTTCTCAGCCAAATCCTACACTCTAAAAGTTCTCCTTTTGCAGCCATCAAGTTTCACAGATCTTAGTTCTCAAATTTGTTTAGTGATTATATAACTGAGGCCGCTGGGTAAAAAAAAAAAAAAATGGTTTGAACACCAAAACCTACAAAATAAAAAATAAAAAAAAGTTGTGTTAGAGTGGAAAGTATTCTATTTGTTGCCTTAGTGCCAGTGGGGAACAAAAATCAAAAGAAAACAGAATAGTTCAACTACAAGCAAAAGATTATGGCTTTGAAAATGAAGGTACAAGAGCAAAAAGCTTAAATTCAGCGACTCTGAAAATAGCCTTATCTACACCATAAATACAAATGCAAAATATGGAGCCTAACTGATGACCAGAGGCAAGAGAACTGATATTTGAGAATGTTATTTATGCATTTTAAAAGTCTGTCGCAAAGTTATGCTAAGAGGTTGTCGCTTCAGCAATACGTGCCATGCAAATAAACAGCAGGACTTAAAGACAGTTTCTTTGTACTATAATACATATAACTTCCTGTGCCCTTGAAATGGGTCTCCTTGGATATCGAAACAATTGAGAGGTGGGTCTGGCTCGTTCTGACCGGGTGGACGGTGACCAGACTTTGTAAATGTAAGACAAAATAAAAATAAATGTAAGAAAACTATTATTAATGACAAATAAATTGTGATTCATTTCACAAATAAACTGCAACCGTGGGGAGAAAAAAAATGGATGCTGAGAAATGAATTAGAAGAGAACATACGATCTTAAGGTGTGCCAGGAGCCTCATGACGTCAGCCATGTCAGCCAGGATGAGGAGGCGAGTGACGGCAGAGAGGAGGGCACGGGCGGCACGGACCATGGTGCCGCGTTTCACAGAGGAGCACGGGTCATCGGCAAACTCTGAGGAGGCCACGCGCATTGTCTCGCCTGCACAGAGACACAAAACAACAAAGGCAAAAGCAAACAACATATGTTCAGAGTTCTACCACACAGTAAATCCCTTGAGCATGTCTAGCATTTTTAATTCGGAACCAAATAGAGCTGCATGGACATGTCAATGGTTTATTAATAGCTGTGCATCTGTTAACCAGTGAAATAAACTGTGAGTACAGGCAAGATTGCCAAGGGTGTTCATTAGTGAAACAGCACACTTCAGAAAAACAGTGTACAGAGGGTTGCTGGTGTCTGGAAAACAATGTGCCAGTTTTATGTCACACTGTATTGTCAATGAAATCTTGTGCAGTGCATTTTCCTATTCTTACTTTTTTAAGAACTTTAACTGCAAAAGTAGAGATCAGTATGCAGACATAATAAAGACATAGTGATTTTTAATACCCTTCCATTGTGGCTGACACTATTAGACGACCATGCACCTCCTGAACGTTTATTTAGTACTCTATTTGTCAAAAGTAGCATTTTTATGCATTGATGTGTATTACTTAGGAGGAAAAAAGCCTAAAAACTAATTCAGGTTGCCAGAATGTTACTGTGGCATGCTTGCTAAAGTAGAAATGAGCAATTTGTCTCAAGGTTCATTGACAGAATCTATTAATGACCCTACAGTAAGTGGACTCCCACCTTCCATCTGAACAGGAGCTGCAGGCAGGACAGATTTGATTAATGAAAGCTTACAAAAAGCCAAACTGAGACATTAGCAAATGCCACTGAATCTAAAAATGATATACAGAGATGAAACATTGTGGCAAACTGACTTCCCAGAGTCTAGGGAAAGAGAACAAGAATATTTGTTTTTAAGCCTGTACTGGCTCTGTGTGGGTGAACACTTGCATGCATATAACAAATATGGCTGTACTTTAGAGTATGTACGTGTTCTGCTGCTTCCCGCATACAGCGAACTGAAACGACAGAATGCCAGCTATTCTTAACAGTGCCTCGCTGCTGCCCCTCCACTTTCCAGGGGAAATGTCAGCATTGTCCTCTGGCTCTGTGCATTCTTGTGGCAGCTCTACCTTCACGGATTACCACGGAAGGTATAATCTTATTTCCATCCTAGCTTACTCCTCTCACTCTCCTCGTCGGTGGGTCCTCCTCGCTTTTTTTTACTTAACGCGCAGCTCAGTACAATTTAACCAAGTCAAAAGGACATACACACTCAGATTCTCATCCAAGCTGGTTGAAACAATCCTTATTTTTGCAATTATGTTTGGTCATGCTTATGGCACAGAAATCAAAATCTTCAAATAAAACCTGTTTTAAACCTGCTTTCAAAGCACCAAAAAGTATTACATCCGATGACCTAGAATAAATGAAAGTGTGTGTTAGTGATAACCAAGTCAATATTTAATGAGTACAATGCTTATTTTTTCCAGAGAAAACAGGAATCCTAAGTTAAAAAAAGGCATTTACACCTGGAACTCCCAAATCATCTGCACTGCTCACACCTGCTCCAGCATCAGTACATGTGTTATTGTACGCCTGTTACTTACCTCAACTACTCGGGACCACAACAGACAGAACTGTGTTGTGGTGTTTATTGCAAGTGCAGTGGGAGTGGGGGGGGGGGGGGGGATTCATCTCTCTCCTGACTTAATAATAAACCAGATGGAGTAGACATCATCTTAGTAGAACACAATGTTGACAGCACAGCCTACTTCCAATGATGCGTGCCGTTTGATACCACGTTGGCGTCGAAGGTGTTGATAAGGTTTGTTAGAGACACACACACATAATACGTTTTCCTTTTCTAAAGAGAGATACTGTAGATAGCAAGAGTCCAAGAAGGGATGTTAATGCTTATTTTTTTCTCTCTGACCTGCAAGAAGGAGTTGAAGAGAGGTGCAGTGTGTTCTATCTACTTTAGATGAATCAGGAACAATTAGCTTTGTTAAATGATGAGAAACTGTAAGCTTCATTATGCTACATCCACTGGGATTGTCACTACTTAAATAAAGAAAACAAACCAGTTGGACAGGACAAAATGCACTTACTTTTCACTAAAAAAAGTTTTAATATTTAGTTTTGTTTTGAAGACCTAACATTGGAGGGTGAGAAACTGCCAACTTATTTTAAATACTGTCAAATTAGATTAGCAGCTAGCGACAGTAAAAACAATTACCGTGCTTCATAGATCTGTTGTGTCTGCTTGGTTTGGCGATCCTTATAATTAACTACTAGTAGCTTAATTTTGGTCTTTTGTTTTGAAAGTTTTTGCTAAAGTTATTTTTCATTGCCATTAAATGAGTAAAACCTTC